>NC_087476.1:122271527-122605968 GCF_036417665.1 Passer domesticus | reverse complement strand
TATCTCAAAGGAGACCATTTTATCAACATCTGCTTACCAGGCTTGGCACATTTGCCAATTCCAGCACCTTCTCAGTTTGTAAAGAAAAACAAACCAAAAAATAAAAGCATGCAGAGCCAAACATACACAATACTTTAGGACGCATCCAAGTAGGCAGGAGCCTGCTTGAGAAAAGCAAAACTATACCAGTGACGTGTGAATGCAGAAAAGCAGCAACCTGTACTACTAAAAAAACTTTGCCCAGTTTGTCCTCACCTGGGCCAAGGTCTTCTCAGAAGTTATTTCTCTTCCCAGCCATCTGGTACAGTCACAGGTCATCAAAAAGCTACTCTGTATTTCATAGCCAAAACCGAGAGCATCAGCAAAAAGAACAGCCAGACTCTGCTACATACTGCCAGGTTTGAAGGGCTTGGGGAAGAAGGAAATGAGTCTCCGTATCAGCTCAGTCGCAGCAGAGTCCAGGAGCTCCCAGAGCGGGGGCTGCCCCTGCCAGCCCGGCCCGGAGGAGAGCCGGGGTGCCCGAGCCGCAGCTGGGCTCCGGCCGCCCGGGCTGCCCGATTTGAGCCTCCGCTGCTCTCCCAGGCCACACCGCTCCCGCCCGAGCCCCCACCTCCTCCTCCAGCCCGGGGATTCTCCAATCAAAGCAGATAAGCGCATCATGTGAGGGATGGCAGCCACGCTGAGGGGGATTTCCGAGAGCTCCGCCGCACCTGCAGCACCGCGGACACAGGAGATCGCCAGGGCGAGAAGGACAAGGCAGGCAGGGGTGCCAAAGCACCCACGTTACCTGCGACTCACGGCCCCCGTGGCACACTGCAGCGCCTCATTTGCAATCTGCTCTGATACACCTGCAACCACGTTCCATCTTCCTTGTCATTTACTGTGTGACCACTATTCCTAAGCGCATTTTGCTAGGGAAGCAGTACACAAATAACACAGGCTGAAAGACCAGAAAGCAATAATTACTTGGTCTCTTCTTTGCTGATGTCAGACACGCAGTACAGCTCTCCAAATCCACCAGAGCACCCAATTAATCTGCACTAATCCTCAAGAACTATATCTGAAAAACAAGTAGTAAAATCAAATCATCCAACAGCCTCTGCCTTGCAGTCACCACACCATGCTACCCGACCTCTCCTTTAACACATCTGAGCTTCCTTCTCATCTCTGCAAACAAACCTACAGAGAATTCATCAGCCTCTCTCCCTGCCTTCTTCAGAAATGCTTTTCTTTCCACGATCACGGTCCTTCATAGAAAAAATTATACCAATTCTGTTGGGTTCAACAGATCACGCTAGCCTTGCCAAAGAAACCAGTCCATGGCTCAGTTTCCTACTTCCCAATAAGGCATTCATATCCCATTTCAACACACACTTCACCGAGAGGAATCCTGCAGGAATTATCCTAATTTGTGTATTTCAAAACAAGCAGGCTCTCACTGCAGCTATCGATCCCTCTCTTCCCTCTGTTTCCTTCAGGCAGTGGAGCAGCAGTCTGATGGCAGAGATGGAGTCAAGCACGCTGGATCCAGCACAGCCTCGGCTCAGAGGAGAGAGCAGAGCATCTGGGCGTGCAACAAGTGCAGCACATGCAGCAACATCCACAGTGGACATCCCCAGCAAAGAAAACCAAAGGGCAAGTGTGGGAGGCATGGCAGTTTTAGGCATGGGAAATAAATATGTTCAAGGAGTAGAAAAACCTGCAGAGTTTTGGAATGGTCTACAAGATCAAGGAGGGAAAAATGCTACTTTGGTATGAGAAGTTCTTTCATCCGACCTATCTCGTTCAAGACCAGAGCCTACATCTCAGAGAGCTCCCTTATTACTTGTTATTTTCCACATCATGACTGTTCACAGGATCAGGGACACTCCAGATCATTGGAATCCAAGAGATGCTCCTTATTAACCTTTCAAGTCCTTCTTCTCTTTTGCCCCCTTTATTAGTCACTGACCTCCTGGCTGATTACTTCCAGTCTGCAGGAACGTGTGTGCTCAGGCTGAATGTAGAAATTGTTAGAAAGGGAAATTTATCTGTAACTTCAAGAATAAAGAGCCTGCTCTTTAATACCTTTTTCATACCCATTTCCTCCTTACTAAAGTGCTCCCAAAATTTCTGTAGCTGAATATATATCCCCTCTTGGCTGGCATATTGCTAGACCAACTGCAGACGTAAATTACTTCTATGTAACTATTTGATAGCTCGATGACATTTGTAAATTTTTTATCTTCATAATTTCAGATGGTGCTGCACATAAAAACAACAGAATACAAACACCAAGTCCAGATTAAGACTTTTCATGTACATGGTCTATTGATACAAGATCTGAGAAGGAACAATGTAGAGGATGTAATTTGAACAGTCCCTCTTAAATCCAGTTTCTGTAATGTTACACATCTGCTCAAGGTCTTCTAGGTTGCGAGGTTGGCTCACAAAGGAAGTTACAATTTGAGAGACCCAAAGTCAACAGAGCCAGTTTCTTCAGAATGGAGAGGGCAAAGGCACTTTGTTACTTCAGCAACACCAACTTCAACCAGTCTGCAAACAGCCCTTACAACAGAGCACATTCCAAACAGGCTGTCCCACCTCACTTGCCAAAGCTCCCAGTTACTGTTACTGGGGAAAGAACGGGCTCTTATTCTGAGGGAAGATCAAACAAGGGACTCAGCTCTCCGGAAGCAGGGCTTCATGGTGGTACAGTTATACATCCCATACAAAATGGAAAGCAAGGCCCTAATTTTGGATGTACAACAGCTGCCAGCCAACTTCTTAACCTGCACTTTGGTCCCTGGCTATTGCAGACAGAAAGGTGAGCGACACGCTATGAGGAATTAGGAACACCTACGGGTTATAGAATAGATTTTTTACCAGGCAGCGAGGAGCAAATGCATAAAGTCAGATTATGGATTCACCTGCAAGGTGCTCATGAAACAGGGGAGGACAAGGGATGCTCCATGCTGTACCCAGGGTCTGTCTGTCCCATGACCAGCTATGAGCCACAGGTGGGACAGGATCACGACCGAGCTTAACAACAGTGACTGGCAATGGAGAAGAACAGGAAACCACAAAGAAATCCAAGCAACAGCCCCATCTGCCACAGAAACTACACGGTGCAAAAGGCAAGTGGCTTTAAAAGCTGGATACCTTGTACTTCTCCCTTTTCAGGGGCAGATACACCACATTAACCTAACCTTTCAGTGACACCGCACTGCTCTCCAGGAACAGGCTCTCTCCCACAGGAAGACTGACTAGTGCCTCTAAAAACTCTAAAGATGAAATGAAACATTATAATCACCCACAAATACCATTTATCCAAAACTAGTAACAAGGGAAACAGGCTACTATGACTTCATATTAGGCTAGGAGGCTCTTCAAGGAGAGGAAGACGGAGGTTTTGTCTCATTCTTCTCCAAAAATCGACATTCTTTTGCTGTTGCACAGGTACAACTTTAACAAGTACTTTTTTCAGGGGCTGATATGCAGAATGGCTTGTAAGGCAGATTGACCACAGCACTTCACTACCTCGCACCAGCTGATGTTCGTCCTCACAAGGAGGGGATGCAAGCATTGATTTCCTCCAAGACCCCTGCAGGGAAGACATCAGCAGCCCATCACCCAGAAGTCTGCTGGGGAGGAACCTCTACAGCCAGAGCTGAGCTGCACCATCTATTTCTGTGACTCCAGAAGCTGCCTGGGAGCGTCGTGCCCTGAAAACTGCAGATTCCCAGCATCAGCACCCCAAAGACAGCGGTGGAAGGGCTGCTCTGTGCTGCTTCCCGTTTGTGGCACCCTGTTCCAGGCACTCAGATACTTCAGCACGTCCTTCTGGAACAAGGAACTTACTACTAGGCCTAATGAATTCATTCCAGAATGGCCGGGAATCTGTCTTCTTCCACAGTTTCACAAGCCTCTTTAGCCATATTTACTAAACTTCCATAAGATGGCTGAGGACCATCAAGATAAGATTTTCATAACTTACTGTTCACAGGGCACGATATAAGCAAAGCAGGACGGCTAATGCCAAAGCACAGTACCTTTGGTATTTATACCACTGATATCCTGTATATTCTAACCCTCTGCAGGTCAGCTCTTTGGAATACAAAGTCCAACAATCACATTATTTTTCTGCAGAACAAAAAGGACCACAAAACCTGCACCCAGAAAGTCCTGCTGAATAAAATTAATCTGAGCCTTTGATGCGTGCACACAGGTAATTCTGATGTGGTGCTACGCATGAATCTTTCATAAGAATAAGATGTCCTAAATAATATCATCAAAAAACTTTTGAAGAGTTAACAGGCTGGATCATAAACACCTCCACTGTGTGCAACCTCTCCAGACATCAAAGAGTCTTCCCCAAACCAGATGCATTACATATCTTGCAAAATTAGTAAATGTACTCAAGCCATCAATTTTGCAATTTTTGAAGTAGCACAATGCATCTATTTATTAGAGAATGGAACTAAGCCCAGGCTGCTGATTAGCCATCCTACAAATAATGCTTATGCAACCCTTCGTAATGATTTCCACTAACAACCAACCAGAGATTTTATGGCTTGGAAAATTTCACTTCTAAACCAATTTACAACACTTCCCAAAATCTAATGGGACAGATGATTGAAACTACGGAGGAAACCAGCCTTCTCCGAAATCAATGAGGTACAATTTTCGTAAGCAGTCTCTCTTAGGTAAGATACCTGCATTAAGTTTTGGTTCTCATTTCTAAAATTCTCATAAGTACTTCTCTGTCCCTTCCTCTAGAAAAGGGATTGATTCAATTTTAAGGAAAATATTAAAACAGCAGTTTCAGACTTCAGTCTCTGGCAAATTACGAAGAGGAAGGAATAGCAATTGAACTGTTAAAACCACCAGGGAAAGTAAACCACCAAACAATTCGAAAAGCCCACAAAAAAAGACAAGATAAAAAATGAAACAGAAATACAAAACAAGTCATCTTGGTAAGCACAAAACTTCTATCCCTACAAGCTTTCAACGCAGTGTACCTAAGCCTGGTGAAAATGAAGCCATCAGTTCCTACACAGCTGTAACAAATACTTGACAGACTTCCAGCACAGCCCCAAGTCCACCATCACAGCCAGATATTACTGGAACAAATGCCCAAAGTCTGCAACACAAGTCAGCAGCGTACATCAAGCCCAAACAACTTGCCGTTGTTTTTGAAAAGGTGAAAACAACACAATATTTTGTGTGAAACATAACAAAGAAGTATTTCCTCTGTCAGTAAGGGAAATTCAAATGACTTCTCTTCCCTGCCCCTTTTGGTCTTCCTTCCCCTTCAAGGTTCTGTCTTCCCTACATTCTAAGAAAAAGCAGAGAGTGTAGGTTATGCATAAATTCATGACAGAAAACACTATTTTAGAACAAAGCTCCTGTGCGTGGGTGCATGTCTTTAAAATAAAAGGCATTGTTACTCTCCCAAGTGCATATCCACAGCCAGCAATCAAGTCAGATCCTCACATTTTATTTTGACAGCCACGCAGTGATATTTTCACCAGGGGTTTGACTTTCCTATCAATACCTGGTTTTCAGCGATATCATCAAGAGATGAATCAAAACTGACACGTGAAGGCACGCTGGTATTAATGGCTGTGGAAGAGAACTCTCATCCTAGAGCTCTCCATTTAACTACTTCACAAAGTTACCAGTTGCAGGGAGGAATAAATCTGTTCTCAACTCGTATTTAGGAACTGTCTCTGCACAATACAAAATTGCTCAGCTACATATAACAATAATTATTTTGCAGTTCATGGCACTATTAGGTACCCCTGATCTGCCGAAAGCCTGCAAGTACTGTGGCCCTAACACTTCCAGAAGCTGGAAGGAAACTGAGCTGAAGGGAGGAGTGCCAGCCTGCTGACCCTGCTCAGGTAAGCTCCAGAACACAGCCCTGAGCACAAACGCGTTATGGAGGGATCTGCTCCATCCCCTGCAGGATCCCAAACGCGATGTTCTCCCTGGGACCCTCGTTAACACCAATCATTAAACTGAAAATTCCATGGTGCAACAGCAAACACAACATTATTTACGTATCAATAGAGGATGATGCACACTTTACTGAAGATTTACACTGTGTAAGGCTTTGTGTCAAATCCACCTTTCCCACAGACGCATCCCCGTGGACACTTTAACATTATATAAACTCCCCCTGAGATAATGATTATTCTATAACTTTCCAAAATCATCCCCCTTGGGGAAAGTATTACCTAACAAACACTCATTAAATACTTCACAAGTGCACTAGATCCCTGGGTTTCTACTAGATGCTAGCATAAAAGAATATTTGCACTTTATTTTGAGATATTAAAAAAAAGGAAGACCAGGCTGGATAACTGTAACTGGAAAGGATAAACAGGATTAAGTAACAGGTGTCTGACTGCACATAATTCAAAGTCGTGCATGGAATACAGTGCACAGCCTTGGAATGGCTATGGAATGGAAATGGAAACATTGCATTTTGCACCTTGCTTTGAAAATCACCAGTATGTGAATTACAAATGTCTTGTAAATTACAGCCACGCAGACAGAGGCAACAGGAGCACTTGTATCCCCAGAGACCTTTGGATATATACGAAAGAAAACAAACAATCTTCAAACGTAAGCCTGCGGGGGGGGGGGGGGGGAAAGGGGGGGAAAAGGAAACAAAAAAAGGGAAAAAAGGAAGGAAAAAACCCCACTGCAACAAAGTTCTACTTAACTACACAGAAACATTTGTCACACCGCCCAGCACTGACAAAATCCGGATACACTCAGAAACTACAGCGGCGAGGATGAGGGGAGAACTCGGGCTGCCAGCGCACACACTGAGGGACCCGCACAGGGACAGACCCACGGAGGGACAGACCCACGGAGGGACACGCGTGAACCTGACACGCGTGTGCGCACAGCCCTGCATGCGTGTCGCACACAGGCGTGCATGGCATGCAGACACACCTATGTGGCACGCACCCATGTACCACAGCCCCACACGGCCACGGAGCCTTGCAGGGGACAGCCCCACGCGCCCGTGGCAGCCCCTCAGGTTTATGGCAGCCCCACAGGTTTATGGAAGCCCCACACGCCCGTGGCAGCCCCACAGGTTTATGGAAGCCCCTCAGGTTTATGGCAGCCCCACAGGTTTATGGCAGCCCCACACGCCCGTGGCAGCCCCACACGCCCGTGGCAGCCCCACAGGTTTATGGCAGTCCCACACGCCCGTGGCAGCCCCACAGGGTCCGTGGCAGCCCCACAGGTTTATAACAGCCCCACAGGTTTATAGCAGTCCCACAGGTCCGTGGCAGCCCCACAGGTTTATGGCAGCCCCACACGCCCGTGGCAGCCCCACAGGGTCCGTGGCAGCCCCACAGGTTTATAACAGCCCCACAGGTTTATAGCAGTCCCACAGGTCCGTGGCAGCCCCACAGGTTTATGGCAGCCCCACACGCCCGTGGCAGCCCCACAGGGTCCGTGGCAGCCCCACGCGCTCGCGCCCCTCCCTCGCGGCCGGGGGAGCCCAAGGTTACGGCCCGGCGCGGGGGGGGCCCGGGCAGCGCCGCTCCCCGCCAAGGGCGCGAAGCCGCGGACACATCCGCGGCCGCCCCCCGTCCCCCCCGCCTCTGTGGTGGCCGCTCCCGCCGCCCTCACCTCAAGCGCCGCGGCTGCTTCCTCCTCCTCCTCCTCCTCCTCACGCCGTGCCAGGGTCTGTGTGTGCCTGTGTGTGTGCGACCCGCCCGCCCCACAGCGGCGGCGGCTCCTCCTTCCCCCCTCCCTTCCCTTCCCTTCCCCTCCCTCCTCCCCCGCCGCCGCGCCCGCCTCAACCCCCGCAGCGCCGGGAGACGCGGCAGGGACGGGGGAAACCCCAGGGCGGCCGCCGCCTGCGCTGGCCGGGCCGCGCCGGGCCGGGCCGGGCCGCCGCCGGCTCCCCCGCCGCCGCGCAGGGCTGCGGGCAGCGCATGGCAAGTGGGCGGCGGGGCCGCGGGCGCGGAGCTCCGCCCGCACGGCCCCGGGCGCGGGGGCTCCGCGGCGCTGGCCGGCAGCCGCAGGCACCGCACGCGTGCCCCCGCAGGATGCCCGCGCCGGCGCGCCTCTGTTTACTACACGTACGGAAAGGGCCGGGAGGAAATCCCCCTTCCCCCGTGTGCTCCGGGCCTGCTGCTCTCCGCGCTGCCGGAGGCAGAAAGGCGGTGTTGCGGAGGCCGCTGGAGGGTTCCCAAAGTCCCGCGGTTCTCGTCTCAGAATTAGAGTTGGACTCCTTGGGGTTTGTTTGGAGGGAGCCCCGCAGGAGCTCTGGAGCGCGGATTCCCTGTGGCCGTATCCCCTGCCAGCCCTTCCACAGCTCAGGACCGCGCAGACCGCTGCCCTGGGCTGCCCGCTGCCCTCCCCGTGCTCCCCTCGCTCTGTCACCATGCGCCCGGTCTCAGCTTTCCCCATCTCCTCATAAATTCACAAGAAATGTTTTCCCCCCGTCAAGGAAAAAAAAAAAGAATAAACGTGAAACGCCCACAAAACCAAACAAATTGCTGAGCTTTACAGGCAAAGCAGGTTCCCCATCCCTGCTCACCTGCAGCCCGCCCTCTTGGACTCTGTTAGCGAGCTGGGGAGCTTGGCCGTGTGGGGCTGCTCTGAGGGGACACTGACACCAGGGCTGGTGTTGGGAGAGGCAGCAAGCTGCAGATAAGGAGTTATCCAGGATGAGTTGGGGAAACTGTGGAGGAAAATCTGAAATAGTTCTGCTAGTGACAAAAAGGACATTGCGTGGCCATGGACTACTCAAGCCAGTAACGCAGTAGCCAAGATCTCAGGCTGTGTTATCCTATAAGATACACTGCACACACCCACGCTCGGAATGAGAGCCCCCATCCCGACACCAGTGCTGGGATGTGATTAAAAAAATATCCTGCCTTCAAGAGCTGCCGCCGTGCTCCTATGGAAGAAGTAAGCAAAGGGGGGACTGAGGACACGAGCACGGATGGCACGCGATCCCAGGGCCAGCCTGTCAGCAGAGCAGAGCTGCGCTCTGGGGGCAAGTGCTGCGCTGAGCAGATGTTTGCATTGCTGCAGCTGCCTCAGTCAGACACTCCTGGTGGGCACGGGCAGGGCTTTACAAGTCCACCAAGGGCAGCGAGGCTGCGGCCAGGGCTGGGGTGGCGTATGGCGCAAAGGAGGTGCAGGAAGGAAATAACAAAGGAACCTGCATGAGAAGCACGTGAGCTGGAGCAAGGCCAGTGTTGCTGGCAGGGCTAGAGGGATCTAGTTAACAGGATATGGGAGCAGCAATTACAGCCATTAAAGATGGAGGGTATGGCTTGAATGTCAGATGGACAGGGGTTAGGGAACAGGGGCTTTTGTTTGCGGTTCCTAAGTGTTTGTTTCTAAATGAATGGGAGATGGATGCATTTACGTGTACACAAATCAAGTGCTCCATGTCCTTTTCATTGCTTTCTATTCCTTTGATTTGTTTTTCTCTTTTTGCCATTGGGCTGTATGTAAATTAAGTAAGTTATTATATAAGTAGTAACAAAAAAAGTGTTTTAATTCCAGTGAGACATAATCAGTTGCTTGCTAGAAAACAGTGTTGGATTCTCCTTAGGAATCCCTGTGTGGTTTCTCTTCAGATCTCTAGAGCTGGCAGAGTCTGTAAGCGCTGACATTGTTATTCTGGTCCATAACTCTATCTGGCTTTTCCCATGATTTCTTATTTCCTTTTCCCCAGAAATGACTTCTACGTGACTATAGGTCATGGCTGCCTGCCTGTGCAAGGAGATTTTATTCCAGGGTAAAACTAGGCCTATTATCTTCATTATTGCTGTTCTTAAAACAGCTTTAGCAAAATGTAGGGACCTGAAATGTGTGGGTAACTGCATGAAATGCTGGCAAGCAGTGGCGTCTCAGAATTAGTGGAAGTGTAGTTTCTTTAGAAAAAGCTGCTCTTTGTTCTTTCCCAAGCACGTCTTCCCCTTCCGCTGTCACTCCCTGAGCTGGCTTGCTCACTCAAAGAAGGGCAGGCAGCAAAGGAACCCGTGTCAGGACCCCGGCTCTGGAGGAAACAGAGGTACTGACAATGCCAAGGGCTCTTCACAATGAAAGGTGTTTGAAATCACAGAAAGCGAGGCCATACCAGGGGTCTGACACTCCCCACACAGTTGCAAATGGCTGGGTCAGGCCCCCATCTCAAGATTAATTCCCACTTCTGTGAATTTTGTTGTGGCACAACCCTGTTTACGCTCCTGGACTTGTAAACGCAGCACAACTGTTGACAACAGTTTGATCTTTGTTTGTGCCCTATTCCCTCCTGACTTCAGCAGTCAGTGTGGCTTGGCTTGTTAGGGATGAGTGAGGAGTAAATCCGAGAACCTCCGAATTTCCAGCTAGCTCTTAGGCTGCCTTGCTGGGGACAGCATACATCTGTCCCGTTTCATTTTCTTCCAACAGGACCACATTTGGTAGTTACAGCTTGAGGAGCAGTAAATATAAACATATGCAAATGCTAAAGATTTCACCCTCATGACTTAGCAAAAAGATTTAGGGAAAGATGAACTGTGCCAACAATTCATATCAGGTGAAAACAATTATGTCCCAGGAAACACAGCACAACAGTCCCAACCTCTGCAGCAATCAGCTGAAGCCTGGTGCATTTAAAATGGCTGTCTCATGAAGATAGTGTGCCACCTCACCTGATTATAGTTAGCAAAAAACTAGAGCTGCCTTCACAGGAACCCACTCAAACTGCAGCATATTCAGAGTGAAAAATAATTTTCCAAAGACATTGAAATGTTAGTAAAGTGTTAAATGTTAGTAAAGTGTTATTTCCAGTGTTATTTCTTCTCTGATACAAGGGTGCAGGACATTTCATAATCACAGCCCCACTAGGTCTTAGACTATCCACCCAAAGGATTTTATTTTTAGTGGTTTATTTTTGGGCTGTGTAAAGCAAAATTTTCCTTGGACTTCAGCATGTGTAGGCAATAGGCATAGAAACATGGTAGGTATTGGAGTTTGATCCTGCAAAATTCAGTGAGAGAGGTTCTGTGCCATTGGAGAGGTTCTGTGCCATTAGTACAGCCCATCTGACAGATCCCACGTTGATCTAACCTGTGTGTGCTTCTCACTGATCCATGCCACCTCTTGGTCGGCCCATGGATTGTTTGATTTCTCACCACGGATGTTCCAGCTGCACACGTTGACACTGAGCGCTGAGGTTCGTTTCACGTGCACAATCAATCGTCATTAGAAGTGTGCTTTATGGAGCTGGGCTCCGCGCTGCACACAGCAGCTCGGGCGCGTGTAGCTGCCCGGATTTACAGCCCCGCCGTCCCCAGGGAGAGCTCGGCTGCTGCCCGCTGCCGCACGGCTCTGCTGCCGTGCATCATGTGCCGCTAATGGTGCTGCGGTTGGTATCGATGGCGAAAGCGGCTCCGCAGAGTCGATAGCAAAGCAGCCACTTAGGGCAGCATTTTCCAGGTCTGGGCATCTGCCGTGCAAAAACGGTGATCAAATGGTCATCAGGGGCAAACTGCGGGCTGAGTAGACAGACAATTTCAGATCTGCTTCCAAAAAAAAGAGCTGGGGTGAATAATTTTGATTAAAAGTACTTTTGATTTTTTTCATAACTGTTTTTGTGAACATTGCTGGGCCATTTTGTTGCAGCTTGAGGCAGACAGCAAGCTTGGAATATTTTAGTCTGGTAGTTAAAATTTTGGCAAAATACTGGAAGTCTTGGCAGTTTTAGCTGTAGATGTCTCTACCAGCTCTCCCTTGCAAAATGTTCAGCTACACAAATATTTTGGTTAGGCAGGACACAGCAAAATGAAAGAGATTTTGGTCTCAAAACTGTCCTTTTTTGTAGGTTTTTGCTCAAGATGATTAACTTTCCACACGTTTAAATACCATCCTGTTCCAGACCTTCATGGTCCCAATCATTTGTATCAGCTGTGATCCCTTTGTTGTGTGCGCCCATATCCCACCAAATGCTTTGATTTAGAAAAAGCTGAGGTTACTTTACTGAAAGCTGGCTCTCTGAAGAAGCAACACTTTCTCCAGTATCAGATCTTTGATTTATTATAAAATAAAATTATCTGTGATCATTTTTCAAAAAGACTGTTAGCTTCCTTCTGGGCTTTTCAGGGAGCTACACATACAAAGATTGTTACAATAGGAATGAGTGGGAACAAAGGGAGTGTTTTTCCTCTGCCCACAATATAATATTAATGACAGGCATTGCAATTATTATTTTTGAGGTCTTTCTTATTAAAAGGAGTATATATTACTAATCAAGAGTGCCATAGTGGATCTATTCAGGATGCTAATTAGGCTCTTCATTGTGCTGGGATATATTTATCCTCAGGCTTGTGCTCCAGGTCTTCTGAATGCAGCTCTACAGAAGCACAGGGCTTGAGAAGAGTTCCTCCAGAAGCTGCATAATGCAGCAGGGAGGGAAGCAGAGCTTTCAGGGTAATGCTGCTAATAAGATTGTGTTTTTCCGTTTGGATGTTAGGGGAAGAAAAGGGTTGAGTTTCTTTGCCTGATTTAATGATAAGAAATTTAATTTAGCATTGAACAATACTTTTTGTGTCTTTTAAGGTACCAGTAAGGTATCTCCACCTTCCAAAGAAATGGCATTGGTATCAAAAATAGCTCAGTACTATTCAGCCTTTCAGACAAGGAGCCAGTCAGGGTTTATGTGTGCAAGACAAGGGGCTCTGTCCTTCGTCAGCATCCCTGTCCCCATCCACCGTGACCCGAGCAAGATTCGTAGCTGCCAGACTTTGCTACATGCCAGGTTCAGCAGCCCAAGGAGGGCGTCCTGGGGCTCCTTTCTCATTTCCAGGATTAATTCCTCATTCCTGTCTGCAGAAGAGCAAAGCCCCGGTGCCCCAGTGCAATGAGAGAGTGCGTTTCACCTCCACTCTCACCCTCTGTGTATTTACATGGGCAGTGAGACAGCCTGCCCACTGAGCTCTCCAGCCTGCTTCTGCTCCCCCTCCTCAGCTGTGTCTGCAGGGCTGCAAATCAAGCTGACTTTTGCCTAAGTGTTCAGGAGAGCTGAAAGGGGGCTGGTATTGCCTGCAAGGGAATCGTGAGAGTATTGGCACAACCAGGCTGAAGCAACAGCACTGTGTTGTAAAAGATGCATGGAAAGACAAGCAGGTTATGTAAAAAATGCTCTTTGAAAAAATGTAAAGGAAAACTTATTAATAAACTGTAACAAATCTGTGCTCACTCAGAAGTACTCTGCTTTAAATATTAATGCAAAATGCGAGAACTTTTTGGTTCAGGATTTTTCTGTCTAAAGAAAGACTTTAAAGAAGTCACAGAAGACAAAAGCAGTACAACCCATGAACCTTCCTGTGTGACTTTTAGTCCTGCAGTTGACAGTTCTTTGTTTTCAGTCCCATCAGATGCTTTTTGAAACCCATTTTCCTAGTATCTAACCACTTGTGATTATGTGATAATGATGGAGTTAAAAAAATTCACCATCAGTGAATTTCAGTTCCGAAGTTGCTCTCTAACATCAGCAGCAAGTTTTTGCATTAGCCCTCCAATGTAAACAGTGAAGTCTAGGGACTCTCCAGCTCGTGGGGCTGGTGCTTTTATCGTGGATTGTACGACACAGTGCTTGCAGTGGAGAGTCCCTTGCAGATATTCCTGTATGTGCTTCTCTTCCATTAGATCTTCTAGGAGAAGTACCTTAACCAATAGCATTACTCTGTTTGTTTCCCCTCCTATAGACACGTTCCTGTTCTTCCTTTCCCAGGGCTCAGGTTGTTTTCTCTTAAAACTTCTCTGAGTTGTTGGATGATGTGGCTGGATTACTAAGGTGCAGAAAGCATTTAGATGTCACCTGAGTCTGTATTTGTACAATGCAAGTTCAAGTGCTTATGGAGTATCCAGAGGCTTTCCACACTGCTTTGACATCAGAGATGGCCCTTGAAAATGGCAGTGTGGTAGTCAGCCATGATCCTGGTCAGAACAGTGAATAAACAAAAGAAACCATATCAGCACGCTGTCTGAATGGCCGTGACATTTCAATACTTCTGCCACTTGTCATGTTTCTGCTCTGGTACCATTGCAGAAAGTCAGGTGGCCTGGCCTGTCTTTGCTGCCCAGCCAGGGAGGGGGACAAGCCCCCTGGGACAAGGCAGCCGTGTTTTGTGTGACAGCGAGTTCTGCTGTGCACTTCACCTGACAGCAGCCAGGGGCGAGGCTGTGTGCTGGTGAAGGGAGAGGGTGGAAGGGCAGGCAGGGCTCCTGTGTGCCAGAGGGGCCCAAGGATATTAATGCCGCCCACTGCTGAGCCATCTGCAGGTTATTGCATGACTTGACGGACAGTCAGTTATTAGAAAGGAGTCACACCAAGTCCACTGCGTGGGCTTAAGCACATCTCCTCCTGCTATGCTGTTATTTAGCTCTTCCCTGTACTTCCAGCATTTGTTTTTAATTCATATACTGACAGTGACACATGGCAGGAGTCCACAAATGCATAAGATAGCAGCTGGTTGAGCCCCAAAGGAACTGTCTTTTGGCAATAAACCCGAGCAGCAGACAGCAAACCACTCTTTGATAGGTACAGAGCAGGTTGGTCTCTTGAATGCTTATGTACCTGCTTGCTGCAGGGCATGCACATTGCTCAGGCAGCGCCAGTGCAACACCAGTGCCCTGCCAAAGCAGTCCCTGGGGACCAGTGAGGTGAGGATCACACAAGGTCCACCAGGTTAGCACAGGGGAGCTGCAGTTACCCTCCTCCTCCCTCATTTCGACATGAGTTGTTGCCACATCCATAATTAAACTAGAGCTGAATAATTCAGTCTATTCAGAGTCTATTCAGATTGTCTATTGTCTGGTGCTGAGCAGGGGATGACTGTCTGCAGCAGCACACAATACACAACAATGCTGGAATATAATATTCCTGCTAACTCCAAGGGTAACTTCTTTTACTGCAGAGCTGCCTTTGGAGCTTGCTTTGGTTGGTTGGTTTGGGGTTTTTGTGCTTCCTCCCTTCTCCACGCTAACACTGCCCACAGCTGTGGATCTTGAGGTGTCAGTGACCGAGCTGCCCTTGCCACAAAGAGGGGAGCAGTCTCCATACCAGGCTGGTAAAGAGCTTCCTTCCCACATCACCTGGCCAACAAGCTGCATCAGACAAACAAGGTGGTGTCCTTACGAGCAGCCTTGCTCAGGCATGCAGTGGGAGGTGCTGGATTTCTCCTCAGGCTGTGTGACAGCCCTAAGGAGCTGACAGTGGATGGGCTTGAAGGAGCTGGAGAGGGGCTTTGTGACTGCAGCCAGGAGGACCTGGCCTGCCAAGGGAGGTTCCCACTTGTCCCAAGTGCAAACTACTGGGAGAGGCACGATCTTCACAGTCTTCACCCCCACCACTGCCCCAGCGGGGGTGTTTCCCCTGCACTTGGAGCACAGGACCTGATCCTGCTTGTCAGCTTCACCCCAGGCTGGAGGGTAGGATGCACTCATCAGAATTCATCATTGCCAGCCTCAGAACACATTCAAAACAAACAGTAAATACATTGTTTCTGTCTTCCTTTTTCTGTCATCCTCCACTCCCCCTCACTTCCCTTCCCGTATCTGTTGCTGCTGCTGCCTCCCCCAAGCCTTTCCCCACGTTCTGCTGTCCCAGCAGAGGCAGGGGCTGTCCCTGTGGAGCAGTGGGTCTGCCCCAGCAGCACACAGGGATGTGCAGCAGCACGACCAGCCCTCCCTGGCTGTGAGGAGCAGGCAGGCACTGAGTCAGCTGGGCTCAGCAGAGGCTGGGACAGGGCACAGGGCATGCCAGGCAAGCAGCTCTGAGCAAGTGAAGCCAAGGAAATCATTGATGCCATTTCACCAGTTCCACCAGCTCTGCTGAGGATGGATCTGCCCAAGGAAACAGCAGAAGGGCAGCACATGAAAAAGTCAGACCCTGGGGACCAGAGAGCTGAGCTCCACAAGCCACTCCGACAAGGCTGTGCACACACAAGAACAGCCATGCAGCTCCACAACTGCTCATCTTCTCTTCTCCAGCTCTGTAGTAACACTCCTCAGACTAAAACCTTAATGAGAGCTTGCCAAGTTCTTGTAATCACACCAAATTTCATAATTTAAACATGTTTTGAAGCTCCAGAGAAAAAATGTACATCAGTGGGAACCAGCCATCTGGAAAGCTTTGGAGTCTTTTTTTGCTCATTTGTTTGTTTGCAATTCAGCTATTCCAGTACCGTAAGGGTAATTTAGTTATTTATTTAATTTTAAAGTTTTTAGGTTACAACGTGAGTTTTAACTAAGGGATGAAGGCACAGCTCAAGCAGGGATAATTCGCCACTATGAAAAGTAAATGATTCTTGAATGATGAATGAGGTTTGTGGTTATGCCAAGGTATGGTCCATACTGTTAAAACCCATTACTTCCTGATGCTCTTCACATTATAATTTCTTGTAATGCCATTTTTCTTTTGCCTGTGAGTTGTAAGAGAGGGGTAGAGTCATAAACTCACCAGCCATGACCTATTGAAAGGTCAAATCATCAAAAGCAAAAGAGATAGTGATGCAAAATGCCTTCAGAAAACATCCTTTGCAATATGCCATGATCCTGGCCCAGGTGCACTGGACATTATGAAGTTATGTATTACAATATGAAATTATGTATTACAATATGTGCCAGCTCTGCTTTCATAGAAAGTCAAAACTGCTTTAAGTGATAAGACTATCTCTTCCATTTTCACATTTAAAAAAAAAATAATCCTTGCTGAAATGAGTTTATATACCATATTATTCCTTTCATTTTCTGGACAGTTTTTTGTTGTTGTTATTATTTGTTTCAGTGGTCCTTTTGAGACTCCTAAACAAGAAAACAGAGTCAGAGGAATTGAACGTGAATTAAAGTGAAGGAAGAGAGAGACTAACAAGTGAGCTATGACAGCAAAGATTACTTTTGGGGGAAAGAAATCAGCACAAGCAGAGGAATGAATGGACACAGAGGAAGAAATAATGACAAGAGAGAAGGAGAAGACCTAGTGAAAGGTAAGAGGTGGCAAAATTTGTAATACTAAAGAAAAAGGTACACAGTAATCTGCTGTAGGGGGAAAAAACATTAGGCTACAGAGAAAACTGAAAAAGAAGTCAAGAGAATACACAATTTTATTCCAAAACCAATTGAGAGGCCAATAAAGTCAAATAATCAAATCAAATAATCCTTTAAATTACAAGATACATGACCTTGGAGGAGAGGCAGCAGTTTTCAGGTTTTTTTCCCAGCCATATCTCAGGCAAAAACTGGAGGTGTTGAGTAAATTTTTAATTGAGAGCATAAATGATTTACATGTTCACAGCAATGCATCCCTCCTTTCTCTGCCACCAAGTGAAGTTCTTTCTCAGCAAGCATCAAACCTTGATTTCCATTGTCATTGTCATAAATAAAGGCTAGCCCTCTAAGCTTTCTCTCCTTTCTGACAGTACGTTGCTTTGTGCCCACTGTCCAATTGAGAAATTTCTCTTTGAAAGTGTGTATTTTAGAGGAACGTGGCAATCCAATCAAAATAGCTGTTTATAGCCTTAGGAGGCAAAAAAACAACTGTTAGCATTTGGATGTTTCTACAATTAATGTTTGTATGGTCTTACATCTTAATGTGAATGTATTTGAATGCTTTTGGGTGCTGCATAATAAAGAGCTGGTTACTAAACTTAGCAGCACTTCATGTAGATTAGACATTATAATTGATGCTTACAGAACAGGGCCCAGAGAAATGAATTTTATGTTGCTCCACTTTCACTGGTTTAAATGAAAGAGTTACAAAAGGTCTTTATACCATGCAGGAAGAAAAAAAAGTGTGTGCATTCATGGGTGATGGCAAGCAATTGTGTTTATTTGTTCTCTGGAAGTGCATGGATGTCTTGTAATTCCTGCCCAGGGTGAGCTCTCAATTCCCTCTGCTGCAGTCTTGCTGCATCAGACTTCAGCCTCCTCCTCCTCCTCCCCCAGCATCCCTGGTCTCTGATATTGTCCCTGTTTCCTTGCCCTTTGCTTCAGTTCTTGAATAGTGACAGTATTGCAGCCTTGAAAGATGCCCCTGTCCCAAAAAGCCAGGAGAATACTGCTCACACTGGGGTTTCCTTCAGTCCTGGCACCAGCCTTTTCCAGCCTGAGGCTTGGACATGCCATGGGTTTGAGCTCACAATGCTTGTCTCCTCTGGCTGGCCTCCCCAAAATCCTCATGTACTGGTACATATTCCTCTGCCCCCTTCCTTCCCCATCCCTGCTCCTCTTCCTGCTTCATTCAGCTCTTCCAAAAATCCAAATGTTTGGGTCCCAATCTGTTCTAACACCTCTGGTTAGTCCAGGTTTTAGCAATTTTCCAGTCAAAGGCCTGGGCTCATGCTCAGAGCTTGGAAGAGGAGGCTTTGCCTAGAGCAGAAATACTCTCCTTTCTTTCTCCAGAGCCTGTTCATGTGCCAAAAGCCTTTATTGATCAACCTGTATAGATCTGCTGGCACTCTGTTGTGCCTTCAGCAGAAGAAAGACTGCCAGAGGCATAAAGTGGGGATAATTCATATTAGTCAGGCTGGGAGCTGTATATTAGGATAGATAACCCAAATCATCCCAATATGATCTTCTCTACGTGGGAGACAATGTCCTGTCCAGATGCCAGACCTGAGGTCAA
The DNA here is from genome assembly GCF_036417665.1 of Passer domesticus. Classification (NCBI taxonomy): domain Eukaryota; kingdom Metazoa; phylum Chordata; class Aves; order Passeriformes; family Passeridae; genus Passer; species Passer domesticus. The sequence goes on along the minus strand of NC_087476.1, from coordinate 122,587,328 downwards.
GTGAGATTTGCACCTCCTGAGCCAGGAATGTAATTCAGCTGCAGCTGATCCGTGCCAGCCTGAGGCAGGTGGAGAGCTGCAGGCTTGTATCCAGGCACAAAGCCCTGGAATAAAGGCACCATCCCAGGCACAAAGCCCTTATCCCAGGCACAAAGCCCTTATCCCAGGCACAAAGCCCTTATCCTGAGCACAGACCACAGCCCTGGCCAGCTCCCTCCCAAGCAGGTGCCACAAGCTCCCAGTCTGGCACTGAAAGGCAAAGTGGTACCAGCACAGTTTGGAGTAAAGGAATGACTTGGATGTCTGGCCCCAGGAGACAGCTTTGAGTTGTGCTGGATTCATAAGACACCAAGGAGAAAAACTTCATCCTTTTTGCATATCCCACAAAGAAATATCACAGGAGATGTTTTAAATGCCAGTAAGGAAGAAGGAACCCCCTGAATCTAGAATTTACCTCCATCACAAATAATCCTGAATAAACACCGTTAATGAGCACTGACAATGCTAGTTTGAAATTCTGTCCCAGCAGTTCCTCATTAAGCTGGTCTGTTCCAAACACTCTAATCTAAAATTATGTGTATCAGGAAAGTCATAAAAAGCAGGAGCTCTAATCAGCAATGTTTGATGAAAGAAAGGAATAGATAAGATTTTTCGTATGCTTAGTTAAATAATGGCAGAAAAGGGAGGTGAAGTCAACCACAGGCAGGGGAGAACCTGTAATCAGGCCTCATTAATACTATAGTTAATTGATTTTCTGCTCAGATTCCAAGGAGGAACAGGAATCTTTCTTTAAGGTGGGTAATAGATTAACAAACATTGGAGAAGCAGAGAGGAAGGGACACACTTGTATCTAAGCAATGTGAACTTTTCCAGTTTTGAAAACTCTATTTGCTTCAGAAGTTAGCATGAAACTCAGTGCTACAATATTCACAGGCAATTTTAAGCCTTAAAAGATTTTTTTCCCAAACTTTGCATGCTTAACAAAAAAAGAAAAAAAAAAGTTTTTCCCTTTTTGTGAGACTTCCCCTCTCCTTTTATCATATCTGGGGAGCCATAAATTGAAGAATCCAGCATTGCTCTACTCTGCTAATCACTTGGCCTACATTTGATTCTCTTTTCAAGTGGTGATTCAGGTGCTGTGACTAGTGAGACACGGAGAGAGAAACAAAAACTATTTTTCCCAGAATGAAAAAGGCCTGTTTTAATTCACTTCAGGTAAACTATGCAGACTTTTTAAGTGGTTGGTGCTGAGATTAAACAGTAGCAATACAGTGCCAAAAGTGTTGTCCAAGAATATTATCAAAGTAATGGTCTGTCTAACCACATAAATAAGTTTGTATGGGATCTGCTCTCTGAAATCCCATGGGCTGCAGAGCAGGGCTGTCCCATGGCATCTCCCCCGAGCCCTGATATGTCCATTGTGTCAGTGCTGAGTTCATCCCAACAGCCCAAATCCAAGAGCAATGCTTCCTTACAAATCTGTTTACCTCAAAGTGCACCTTTTTTTTCCCCCTCTAGAACCTTTTCCTATTTATACCCTGCTTCAACAGCTGTGCTTTATTCCCCATTCAACATCCATTTTCCCTTAAGAGGGATAATTAATTTAGAACTCCAGGCAATCAGACATAGGTGAGAAACCAGCTTTCCTGGTGTTGCCTTTCTTTTCTTAGCCATTAAATGGTGCAATTGTGCCTCACATTTACATGGGAACAAGGGAATACACCCAAAATCAAACCCAGAAAATAATTCCTTTTAATGCTATACTGACATCATGAAACATAGAAGTGCAGAAGTCATATTCCTCTACTACAGTATTAATTCATCCTGGGTTCTTAGGCACTAGAAAATCAAGAACTGACACAATTAGGCTTTGATGTGTCATTTTCACTTAAGCAACCAAATGCTCGCCCAAGTAAATAGTTTGAGGAGGTGTTTTCAGGGACCTCGGGTGCAGTAACACTTCAGAGGTTTCTTTTTCCCATCAGAGAAGATCAGCCTGTTTGCATTTATTGGAGATTTCTGTGCGTGCTCCCTGCTTTTAGTCCTGAAGGCTGCCAGCAGTGGGCTGCTTCAGTTACAGGGTGAATCTCAGCCCTTCCTCACCCAACGTGATGGATGCACAAGGTCACGTTGACACTGCTAAAAGGAAAAATGAGTCCCCAGGTATGTGAGCTGTCGGCTTAGGTGTTTTGTCTGAACTGGTCTCAGGGTGTTGTTGACCCTTAGAAAGAAACTCATCCTCTGGGACTCGAAAAGGAAGAGGGGAACTGGGAAATCGTTGATGTCACCCTTCTCTCAGTCAGGTTTTAATCCCATAATCTGAGACATCATCTCCCTCGCTGCCCTGGGTGACCTGGATGCTCTCAGCCACCTTGTGCTGCTCCCTCAGGGAAGGAATACAAAGCAGGAATCAGGTCATAGGTGTCCTGAGAACATATAAATGGGCACATATTGGTGATCTCAGTTATTTAGTGAGATCTGGGCTCATGTTTCATCACCCTAGACTGAGGTAAAATCCTCTTTTGATTTTAGCATATAAAAAGTCCTTTCTTGATACTGTATTTAAGTATATTATTTATTCCATACCTTTAATGTAACAATTGACTTCTGCTAGCCTGCTTTTTGCATGATTTCCCTCCAGAGCTAAAACAGTTGGGATAGTGAAAAATATATTACTTGTCACCTCCCACCCCCCCAATATTGGCAGGGTGTGTGAAGTACGAAAGCGAAAACATTCCCACCCGCAGTGTTCTATCACAGAGAGTCTACTTGGACTCCTGTTTTAATAAAATCCAGGTGATTCCATGTGGTTCTACCTTTGCAACACAGCCTGTGCTCACGCTGGGTGCATTGTGTTTTGCAGACGCCACGGGAGAAGCCTGGTGGAGAGGGGCTTGCGGATGAGAGCGAGAGAAAACTACGTTTGCAGTAAATAAAAGCATAAAAGCATCCCTCACAGAGGATCTCTCAACTCGGTGACCTTTGAAGTTGCAAGGACACGTGGCCTAGACAGGTAAGGGAATTATGTTACTCATTATTTTACGGTGGTTTTGTGCTGTGAAGCGTGCTCATACAAGGAAAGAGCAGTTTGCAAAACTGTGTTTTAAAAGAGCTGGATTTGTCAGCCATGACAACAGCTAGGGGAAGATTTAAATAAAATAATAGGTGTTTTTTGCCTTTAATGTCTATAATTAGTTAATGCAGCATAAAAACCAGCACATCATTACTCTTCCTCTCTCCACTGTAGAAAAAATCAACAAAGAGAAAACATGCAAACCCAGTATTTTTTAGCTTGTCTTTTAAGAGCCTGGCTCCTGTTTAGTATGCATTTAGTAACGATGCATTCAAATGAATAATTTAGACCTTTGATGACAACTTTTCAAGAGCAGTTTTATCAATGTCAGACAGCTTCCCGTTTTTGACCATAGAAACACAAGACAGAAACCACCACTGCCATTATTAGTTTTGGCTCATCTTCCTGCTGTTTGGATAGGAAAGCCCCATTTAATTTTATTTTTTTTCCTGGGAGTGAATTGTCATCGTTACTTTTAGAACTTCCTGATTGTAAATGCTGAATCAAATGTTTTACCATAAAAGAAAAAAAAAAAGCCCTGCCTTGTACCAGCAGTGCTAAAGCTGCAAAGCCAGACACTCCTGGGAAATGTTAGAATTTACACTGTCTTAATTTTGCAGGTTATTACTTCTGTGTTCTAAGGCACAGACAGTCACCTTACAGGTACTGACAGGCTTGTTCCAGCAGACCCAGTGATGCCACAGTTACTTACAGAGGCTGGAAGAGGCACCCGTCCCCACTCAGCAGAGCGGTTCCCTTTGTTGGCAGTGCTTTTGGTGGCACTTGTGTGAGGAAGGATTGTTTTAAGGACTTTTAGTTCAGCTGCACACAATTGCTCCACGTTCTGGTGCTCACACCCACAGCCTCAAAGGGGTTAATTTTAAGTCAAGGATTGTGTCTGTCCCTTTCTGTTATGGTCTATGGATCTAGCAGGTGTAAGCAGTTCATGTTGTATGAATTTTTCCCATCCCTGTGGGTATTTTTCAGGTTGTCACTTACTATTTCACTTTTTTAGGGAAGTATATGTAGAGTAAAAAGAACTTTGAAATCAAGAGATCCGCTAAAAATATCACTAAACATTTAGTATTCCCTTCCACATGCTCATGGAGATTTTTTTCCAGCTTTTTCTTTGAACCTTATTGATTCCTGTTATGAACATAATCTTATGTGGGTGCACACCCTGCATAAGGTGCCGAGCTGCACAGTGTTCTCTTGGATTCAGTAATAGACTCAAATTTAGCAATTTTCTGATTGGAAATAATGCCATTATTCATGTGCCCTTGTACCAACTCCCAGGCTGCTGCCTGGCTCTCTTGACAATATGACGTTCCTGCTGCACATTATCTCAGAGGTCAGTGCAGAAGGAAAGGTGTTATACAACACTCAAGAACAAATCCTCCAAGGAGGAGGTCTCAGATAGGCACAAAAATCCAGTCTTGGCACAATATCTGCTGGGTCCTTGCACATTTTAAATATATGCAGTGCTCCCTTGCTGGGTGTTACAGCTGAGACATCAGCACTGGCTCAGTACACACAGTGTAGTCACTGGGGCAACTGGCCACAGGAGTGGTGGAGAGCAGTGACTGGTGGGCTAAACTGGGGGGAACAGGAGCTCATTCTTATTTTTTGAGGTTGTATGGAGGTTTTTCTTATAGCTTATATAACTTTGTGAGCAATCTGCAAAGGCACCTAAAGACAGCAATCTAAATCCACAAGCAACCGAGCAGCAGCAGTCAGTTTGTATTCAGAATTTTGCTTCCCCATCAGATCTAAATTTAAGATTTTGGGTCCAGTTGCTCAGTGGCTTGATTGCTATATCTGAAAATGATATATAGTCCTCAGAGCATTGTGAAAAAGCAAAGGGTAGCTCTTCATCAGCCCAGCAGCCAAGGTGTGGCACGGAGTGGGACATGCTTAGAGCAGCCTGGGGGGCAGGCACAGCCTGGCCTGCCCTGAGCACCCCGTGCTGCAGGCAGCCTTCCTCCTGCCCCCTGTGCCGCCGCCCAGGCAGGGCCGACCGTGCCCGTGCAAAGGGAGGAGCTGTGCAGCTGCCAGCAGCTGGCACGGGGTCCTGGCACAAGGAGCCCCTCCAGGCTCTGCCCTGCCCTGCAGCCCGAGCTCTGCCTTCAGAGCTTGCGTGCCACTGAGCACGAGGGCCGTGAGGACCTGCAGATTAAAATATTTGATTTGCCTGAGCAGAAGGGACTTACTGACACAAACCAGGGCCTGTGATGAGATCTTGTTTACCAGCAAGTGTGGGGCTGGAAATCCATGCACCAAAATTGCTGTGACCAGAAATTAGACTCACTTAGTGAACGAAATTCATTAAAACAAGCTATGCCTCACATCACACCTTTTACATGACTGATTAAACACTGTTACTTCCTTCTTGCTTTCTCCCAGAATAACCTTTTTAGAGCAAAACATTTGTAGAAAGTCACTTGTAAAAATTATGAAGTAAAAAATAATAAAAAATGTCAGTCTTCCATAATGAGGCACTTGCTAATAAAGCCTTTAATTAAAATGTTGTTGAAAAACTTAAAAGACAATTTAAAAAACCACAGATGTGTGCAGTAAGTCACTTGTGCAACATCTTTAGCAATTGCTTTTTAAGAACCTTTGATGTGTTTTCTTTATATTAAAACTTTCCTTTATTACTTTCCCCTTAAACCTCAGTTGCCTCACACTTGCACTGGCCATAGTCTTATTAAATAGGTTTAAAAGATTTTCTTACCAGGAGTTACTCTGCAGAAGTGATTTGAAGTTGAAGGAAGAAGCTTTGTGAATTAGAGGTGCAGCAGACAATGGCAGGAGTGTGTGAAATTGTAGAACAAGGGGAGAGACGAGAGCTGGTGACTGGATTACTGATAGAGCTGGGAGAGAACCACGAAGTATCAGTATCTGATAAACTCCCTGCATCTCTCATGCTAATGTGCCTTTCTTCAGATACAGGACAGAAAGCCCCAAGGCCCTGCTCACAGAAATTGGTGTTGTGCTGCTCACTAACAGCACCTCTGGCTAATTTAGGCAAGCAGATTACAATAAGCCTGATAAAAGCAACAAAAGGAAAGATTTGTGTCCCTTGCACCTTCCTTTCATACTGATATCCTTGGGATGGCAAAGGAGAGCTGGATCAGCACCCCAGCAGTTTGTGGTACAAGCATCTGGTGTGTGTGCTGTATGCACGTTTTTATGAAGCACATTTTGGGGGCTTGACGCCTCTTTTCTCTTTTTCTCTCCACTTCTCCATCTAAACAGAAATCTCCTCCAGCTAGTGCTCATCCCAGCAAGAACAGTAGTAGTACATCTATGTGTAGATGGTGGAGGAAAAAAGCTTCAGTCTCCATTGCATTGCTGGCAATCAGCAGAAACTGAGAACTGTCTTTTCTCTCCCAAATGCCCACCCACAAGCTCAGCTTCCCCCTGAGCACACTGTGTGTGGTGCACAAACCTGCTGATCCCCTAGGCACAGCTATAGAATAAGGGGTTCATTGCCAGCAGGTTAAAATTCAGGTTTACACTGTTGGCTCACACAGAGCTGAACTGGCAGCAAGGAGCAGCTCTCACCAGCACTCTGCTGCCCCGCTGATAGTGGTTATTTGTACTTCTAGGGGGGAGGTATAAACCACAGAAATTATTACACCTGTGCTTGGACTGGGACACAAAGGTGTGCTGGCTCACTCTGGGTGCCCCAGGATTTGGGATATGAGGCTGGACAAGGGATGTGCAGGACACACCAGGGAGAGAGCAAATGGTTCACTTGACTCCAGAAGATGCTGTAGGATCCTGTGGTCTGGCCATGGCTCTGGGCAGCATCCAGCAGGGACAGGCAAGTCCTCTGAGTTGCCTCAAAAGAAAGATTTTGTTAGGAAGGAACCCTCTTCTGACACAGAAACCACACTTCTACTATTATTAAATATTAATTTTAAAAAATCAATTGGAACAGGGCTTTTAATTTCTGAAGGCACAGAGGTCCAGAGCTGTAAGGCTACAGTAGCTGAACTGGTTTCAGACTGGCATTTTAAGAGCCCCATTCTTTGTGCAGATTTTTATTTCCAGGAATTGGAAGAAGAATGGAAACTAAGTTGCTTTTGCAGCTTGACTAGGAGTTGTTCATCTGCAGGTCCCACAGGTTTGGTAGACAGGATATTGCCTTACATTTGTATTCCTTTCTGATTTAAACAATAGCACGTCTTCCCTAGGAAACAAACAGAATTTAACTTAATTACAAGTGACATTGAAGAACCTGGTGTTGCAAGGAAAAAAATATGAAAAAATTTGCATTGATTAAAGTTACCAGCTTAAAATTATTTGTTCAAAATTCACCCAGTGCAGTGAATGCCCCCATAAAACCAACCTACAGGAGAAAGTGTATGCATCTAATCTGCATAGCTGCCATCCAGAGCCAGACAGGGGAGGAAATAAGAGGTTACAGGCAATTCAAGCTCTAACCCCAAGCCTCAACTCCTTCCACAGTCTCAGCACAGCTGGAGGTTTTTTGCTAAATTTGTCACCACTGTAGCAGGGAACAACCAAGAAAGATGGAAAGAGCATAATTAGACTGCAGGCTCAGTATCTCAGGGGTGGGAGCAGAGCAGCTCCCACCCCTTTGGAACCAAAGGCTGATCTCAAGAAATATCATAAACCCAGCCAGAAAAAAGAGATGTCACTAAGTGGTTGCATTTGTATTTTGGATAGTTAAAAAGACAACTGTATTCAGTTGCACTTTTGAAAGAGAGAGTTTAAACCAGCTAAGAGTTTGATTTGAAACTGAAATGCTGGGTTCTGGTTTGTTTTATGAATGTCCATAAACGCTGCACTTTTAGGTGATTTAAAAACCACCCATTGTCAGTGAAATGATGCTTCAGGGGTAGTGAGGTTATGGCACATTTTCTGAAGGGTGGATTAACATTGGGTAGGACACCAAATGCCAGTGAGTGCCAAATCCTGCTGTATTCTAGATTATCTTCATGTTTTGGAAAAGAAAAAAAGCAGTCCATCTTGAAATTTTTTCCTGTTCATCCTTTGGTTTCTCGAAAAACCCACTTCATTTAGGGTGGTATTTCTGAAGTGGATATTGAAAAAAATACTTCTCTGATGTGAGAATCCCCAGTTTCTCATTAAATCAATATTGTGTATTAGTTGTCCTCTCCATCTCTGAAAAAAATCAAGTAATAAATCTTTCTGGCATCTCTATTCATTCTCCTGGTTACACCATATAATGCTGAGGAACAAAGCAAGCTTTTTTTTTGCTAAATTGCATGTCTGGAGAGGCTTGTGAGGGGGACTGTGTAGCTGTGGAGATAAAACCTCTAACTCCACATTAATATATAGCTCAAAAATAAAAGAAATTGGAACAGCCATGAAATATGGAGTACAAGATACACCTTGCATTAGTATTTCTGAGCTAAAGGAATGGGCTATCAAGATTTAGGTGGCATAATATTCTGAATTCTATTTTAAAAGCATCATTATCATCAGAGAACACTTAATATAAATCCTTCCTACGGATTCCCTGCAGGAATAAGGTGGCCTAGCTAACAAAGCCTTGATTTGTTCAATAAAACATACTCCATTTTCCTATGAAATGTAGACAAAGCACCTGCTTCTACCATCTCCATGGCTCAGGTGCCACTGCACAAATATTCCTTTATATCCAGGGAGTACCTGGGCACCACCACATGTCCTGATGTACAAAGGCCTCCATTCACACACCTCGCAGGAAAGAGCAAACAAGGACACCACAACTGCTAAGCACACAGGAACTTGTTCAGCTCCAACAGACACAGCCTTTCCCACCCCCTGCCAGGATTTTCACACAGCAACGCCTTGGCAGGCACGTGAAGGAAGCCAAAACAAGGGCAGGATTTGCTGCCTTAGCTCTTCCCTTTGCAGCCTGGCAGGAGGAAGGGTGACAGTCAGGGTCCTTGCAACCCATAACCTGTAAAAGCAGTGTCAGTGCACCTTTACCTGTGCCCCAGAGACGCTTTGGCTTCTCATTTATCAATCCTGCCTCGTGAGAACGCTGTGCCATAAACGATGTTCATCTGTTCATCACTCTGTCCTTATGTGCTGTCCCTAGTGAGTGTCCCTTCGAGGCACTGAATGCCCCAGCGGGGGCACACCACACGGCTGGGCCATCCTGCAGAGCTGGCCATGTCTGTGCTGTGGGCTCCTGCTGGCAGTGCCCATTTTGGGATGATCTAAACCAGCAGCTCTAGAGACTGAGGAGGTCTCACCAGCATCCCGGCGGGTGCCGGCCCGCTGGCAAATTCCAGCCCTAAACCAGGCACTCAAGGAGCCCTGCTGAGGTCAGGGAGAGTGCTCAGCTGAGCAGGGCTTACGCACAAGGACTGCAACACCAGCTCCTGCTAATTGCAGTGAGAGCAGACTTGGCCCCGAGGAAGGGAGGTACCAGAATCATCCAAGAGGATTCGCTCTGTGTCCTTGTGTGAATTCACCAGTGGAGTACACGCCAAACGCGGATGTGAACTGGGAATGAGAGACACAGAAGCTTGAATGGCATCCAGGCAGTATCCCTGGCATGCAGTGCACTGATTATCTTCCCAGATCCATCCCACTGGGTTTCAGCCCTGCTTCAAACCAGTGTCTTACCTGAGCACAACGATTTTCCAAAGGAGACTTTCCAGTGACCGTGCACCACAACCCACTTTGTGGAAGAAGTTGTGATGCTGCTCCGGGTACGGCAACCAGGAACCCAACAGGGAGAGAATGCAGCTCTATCAGGCAGCACAACTCAGAATTACATTGCTGCAAGACGTCTGCTCTTTAGTGCATGGCTCTGATCAGATCACAAAGAGCACGTCTGGAAGAGTACCCTCCAGACACTCACCAATGAATCTGTAAATGCATGTGTTGCCACCACAGTCAGGCTGAACACATAGAGGGGTTTGGTACCCTCAGTACAGATTAGAACAACAGATCACTCCCACAGCTTTCCAACCTGGCTAGAAGGAAATAAATTGCAGCTTAGGGAACCGGCAAGTTACAGTCTGTGTTTAAAAGATGAGGAGATGGCAAATATCTGTGTGTAATGTTTAGTGCTTTATGAAACCCTCCCCTATTTTGCTCTAAACAATTCTGAATAAAAGAGCAGCCTCTCTTAACGCAGCCCAAACCCAGCACCTCTATGATAAGGATTTAAAGATGCTTAAACCTAGTTTGTAAGCAGCTTCATTTCTGATTAGGATTAAAAAGTATCCTGAGTGTTAATCCCGCATTCTTCAGTAAGCTTAAAAGAAAGGAAAATATATAATGAAAAATTATTCGCTAACCAATCAACCAACCAACATTAGTGTCAGGATGGCTACAAAATTGCTTTCTACATGTCTGCAATAATTCAATTATCGTTTGTGCTTGCGAAGGAACATGAAGTGTTGGTTACTTTGGGACAATACTCTCGCAGCTCTCTTTGGAAACCATTTGTGCTATTAAATCATTTATTCCCAGCACTGTGCTCCGCTGACAGTCCCATACATCAGCTCATGCAGAGGAGCAGATCTATATAAAGTCTTCGAGCGGCTCTTCCCAGCACAGGACGCTCGTGTCTTGTCTTGTCTGCGGCCAGGACATCGCTACAACACAGCACCACCTTCTTTGGTTTCATCAAGCCTCAAGCAAGGCTGGTAATTTCCATTTCCCCCCTCAACACCCAGACCTACTTTCCTTTAAAAACTCTGATCTTTGCATGGCTTTCCACCCCCTCGTACACCGCAGTTTCTATAATCATCACCTTATGTAAGAGACCCAGAACCGGGAGCGGTTATTTATCCATGTTTGCGCGCCCTGCCTTTCTCCCCAGGCAGCACCAAAATAACCGAACGGGTCCCATTTGGTGCACGTGGGCTGGCATACCCTTGTGATCAGTGGTGCCCGCTGTCACCCTAAGGGGAGCGCTGCTGGGGACAGAGAAAAAGGGTTCCTGCTGAAGGTGCCGTATAGGGTCCTTGCTCTGGTGCTGCTTTTCCAAATATCCAACTCCACTCGTGTGCCACGCTGCAGGTGATGGGTACCCAGCTCTGCCCTGGGTGTGCACAAAGGGAGACGTGCAGGGAAGCAGCAGGGAGCATCCACAGAGTCCTGCAGCAGGCAAACCTGCACCCACCCAGAGAATCCGGCTTCTGGCTCGGCCCCTGCGCGGCGTTTATTGTTGGCCTGTTTATTTTCAGGTGGCCCTGCTGCAGCATTCTGACTCAGCTGGTTTCTAACTGACCTGGCAGCTTTTTACTGCTCTTCTGTCCTGCTTGCTGGCAGAACAACAAAGTCTGGGGGATTTATGTGCCCCGACACCCCCGCAGGAGCTGTGGGAGAAGCCTCCTCCCAAGGGGAGGAAGTTTTTGCAGGCAGATGCCTCTGTTTGAAGTGTCCATGTGTATTTAGGCCCTGCTCCATCGGAGCATGGGAGCACTCGGCCTTGGGCACACCCATACTGCTGTCAGCAGCATGCTGTGTAAAGTAAGGTGGGTATTTAAGTCCTTCCTGGGCTTAAAGCTTCAGGTTTTTGTCCTGGCAGCTCTTGTAGCCTGCAGTGCTCTAGGTTGATGATTAACAGAGCAGCTAAAGAAGAAAGTTTGCAGCATACACATATTTCTGCAGTGAAAAAGCACAGGATAACTTGTTTAATCCATTCCGGGGGAGGGCTTTTACAAGCAAACATGCATTTACCCTTTTTATTAGGCATTTCAGCCACAAAATTTATGACCTCAGCACAGTCTTGCCCTGTGCAGAGCACCTGTAGGCAGGAGCTGCTGCAGGAGAAGTCAGTGGTGCGTGGCCTGTAAATACCTGTTAGCCACCATCAGTGTGCTGGGGTTAGCAGCAGCCTCACAGGGATACACACGTCCCACATTCAGTCACTGTTTCAACCCACTTCTTGTCTTGCCAATTTGGTTCCTGCCCAGCTCTCCACTAACTTTGTCACTTTGAGGGAAGCAGATGGGAGCTCGTGGTATTCCAGAAGGCCGGGGGAGTTTCTAATGGGCCCAGACAAGTTTGACAACAAAAGCCTAATCCTGAAGAAATACTTTTCTTCTTTAAACAAAAAAAAGTTCAGTTTTACTGGGAAAACAAATCTCAACTTCTTATCAGCATTCAAATTTTTTAGTGCAAACCAGCACCCCAGCTTGAGCTTTGTGTTGCTGGTACCCTCCCTCAGCTTTGTTCCTTGGCCAAACCATTTCTTCAGTGAGCTGCTTTAGTCTGGTGCCCTCAAAAGCTGATTGTCCCTGCTGCTCTCCAGACCACCTTCCTTCCGTTTCTCCCTCATTTCTGCAGAAGTGAACTCCAGACTGTACAATCCAAATTAAAAGATTTAATTTTTGTAACTTGTCAGCCAGACAAAATTAGTTTTGCTGATAAGGGAAATCCGCTTGTTTGCTGGGAGAGAGACGGAAAGTAGCTGTGCCAGCTCGGGGGTACTGAGCCAGGACTGGAAATAGCAGCACTCAGCCTCAGAGTTCATCAGTGAGCCACTTCTTCAGTAAAATCACCCAAACAATTTCCTGATGCTTCCCCAGTCATGCCTCTCTGAAATTCTTCTCCCCCCCGGAGCTGTTGATTTGGAAAAGTGAAAGTCCCTTTTTCTTCTCTTCAGAAACTGCATTGCTTTACTGGCAGGCTTGAAAATGGACATTATGGTTGATTGTCTTATTCACTGATCTTCCACAGTGATGGCATACAGCAGTGATCAGTAAGTACAAGGTTTTACATTTGAAATGTAAACCTATCTGGTGTCATCATCACCTCATCTGTGTCATAATAATGCTCGGTTTTTACCTGACCTTTAGAAATCAGCAGATTCAATTACTTGTAGCTGAAGATCCTCCTGGGATGTCACCATAAATTATACTGTATTCTACAAATAGATATGACAACACTAATCAGCAAATTAAATGACAGTGATCAATCCTGCAGAGATACTTAAACATCTGATTGAGCTGGGAGGTTGCATCTATGCAGCCTTCATCTTCAGCAGAGCCACTGCTCTCATGCATGGGGAATGCTGACCTTGCAAGCAGGCACCTGCAGGGTACCAAAGATGTCTGGTAAAAGAGGGAGCAAAAGCCTGATGCCTCCAAGCAAACGGACATGGATGGATGGCTACTCCAGTCCCTTCATTAATGTTTTGCTCTGGTATTGCCACCCATTTGACTTTACACAATTATTCCCAGACGGAGCAGGTCTGGACACTTCCTAACACTTTTCCCCAGGCACGGCAGAGCCATCATTACCCCAGCACCAGGATGCTGCCTCCCTCCAGGCAGTGATTGCCAGGTAGTCCTGAGGCTGTTCCTCCTGAGATATATCCATAGCCTACCCAAAAGCCATTTTGCAGTGATAGGGACTAGATCTTGTCCCACGTCCACCCTCATTGCCCTGCCAAGCTGCAGTAGAACAATACTTGCCAAAACCCCACATCATCAGCTGGCTGGCTGTGACTGTGCTCCATGTGCTGCCTGCACAGTGTGGCTGGATCAAAAAGCTGGGCAGGAAGGCAGGATGCAGAGCTGTGAGGCTGGAAGGTGCAAAACCAGGCCAAGGGGCAAAGGGGACCATGGCTGGGGCCAGGCTTACAGTGCAGAAGGCTGGGGAGGCCTGAGGCCGTGGCTCTGCTGGGGAGGTCAGCCAAAGGAGCACTGAGCCACGTCCTGCACTCCCAGGCAGTGTCACCTTCACTTGGGCTCATCCCCAGCCGTTCACTGGAAGCAGGAGCTGCAGGAGAAGGGCAGCGTGGAGCGAGAGGTGCGACTGCATCCTCACCACAAGCTGTTATTTTGACAGCTCTATTACAGTCACACAGAAACAACTCCTGGGAAGTGTAAAGCACTATAAAAAACCAGGCAGGGAAATCATCTGTCCTGCAATATGCCAGATTTCACCGCAGAAGAGGACGGGATGCCAAGGAAGATCCACGATGTGTTCTTTCTCTGCCTCTTTCTTTGGCCACAGTTGGTTATTGTTCACCCCCAAACCACTATTTCTCCTCTTAAGCCTGTGTGGTTGTCACATCTGATGTTTATTTCATAGCAGCCCTCTCCCACAGAAGATTAATTAATTTTTCATACAAGCATGAAGATCTCAGCCCAGCTGAGGTGAAGGGATGAGCAGCCCTTTCTTGAGCCGTGTTTCTTAGGGAAAAGCCAGACAGTTATCCCAGGAATCACTAGTTGTGCTCAGAGTTAAGGTGTGGCTCTGCACGCACACAAAGCAGTACAGGTCGTGGGGATACCACAGTGATTTCCTGCCCCAGAGCCACCTGACACAAAATCCAAGCTGCTGCTTGCTGTGCCATGTCCATGTGCCAGGATTTCAGTGAGGGATTTTGGGAATGCAGGTGCATTCCTTGGTGTAACGAAGTGTCAGATCCTGTACAGACCAAGCTTTACCTCGTCTGAAAACCCAGCAGCTCTAGAAGAGCATGGGACTCCTGGAGTCACCTCTGCTGCAGCAAACAGGGCCGTGCCCTCAGCCTGGTACAAGCTGCAGCAGTGCAGCCCTGCAGGGAGCCCAGCCACGAGTTCCCACTGCTCTGCTCCTGCAGGAGCCTGCTCATCACCTGGAGGCCTGGACACCAGGAGAGGTCTTTGCTCTGCACTCCTGTGGGTGCTGGGAATGCATTTTCCTAATCCAACAGCATGCCAGGAGCAGATACACCAGCCACTCCAGCACCGAAAATCCAGTACAAAGTTTCTTTTTTTTTTTTCTTTTCTAATCACACATAGTACTTGGTGGCAACACCATCTGATAACCCAGCATAAACAATCCTGCTCATTTGTGGTGCCTCGTTGGCGTTCTCCATAGAGACACACACACGCAAGTTTTCTCTTTATGTGCCACTCCTCCCACCTTGGGGAAGGAAATTAGAAGTGCTGATGGAGGAGCTCCAGTCACATTTCCTTCCAGCTTCTGGTGGCATCAGCTCAACAGTGACAGTTTGTAAAGCAAAACAAATGGCTTGTGAAGCCAGTGTGTGTTACGGAGCCCTACCCAGAAGAAATGCCTGTCAGGTATTCCAGAAATTCACTGTGGCTTTGGTACGTTTTTCTTTGACAAGAGCTATGCTGCAAAGTTTAGCTTTCACCCTCATTACTGCAAATTATTCCCCCAGCTTCAGTGCCTTTTCTCTTAGGCAGTACTCTGCAAACTGGTGCTGTACTCCCAGCCACCCTTCTGTCAAGGGAATGCCTTCAAGGGCCTCACTCTGTACCTGGCACTTCTTGTGGAGGAGCCCTTGCAGCAAAAGGAAAGTTTCCAGCCTGAGGAGCAACACCCGAGTGCTGCTGGCAGGAGAATCCTCCCTGGCAGCTTAGAGGAGCTGTAGTACCACACAGACTGGCACACCCACCCTCTTCATCCCTTTGCAAACCAGTGATTCCACTAAACACTTGCAAGAAGATCAGGTGTAGGAAGTAACATTGCATCCTCCTGTAGCGACTCTGGATGTCAGCAGAATGTGATTTGAGTTTGAAACAAAATACAGTTTAATTCATTTGTGCCCTCATTTATTTAAAAACCACACGGCTGCGTGCACATTATCACAGGAACAGCCCTTGTCCCTTCCTTGCCTTTTTTGTGCACATATTTCTAAGGCAGCAGCAGTCCTCTAGGGCCACAGGCTTAGCTGGAGCTTTGTGGGAGGCTCATAGTATACATGAATATTACTGTATTAATATTGTAAGGACTACCAAAAAAGCCTTCTGCTTTCTCCCTTCCCCCTCTCCTGTGCCCTCTGTGATGGATATCATGGCATTGTTCTGAACCTCTACACAGCACCACTTGTGTCTGGGAATGGTTACAGGAAAAAAGCAGGACAAGACAGATATTTCAGCCGTGGAACACCAAGGAGAATTTCATTTGTCATGAGCTGAGTAATTAAAAGTAATTTTTGCATGTTTTGGATGCTGACTTCGGTCAGAGCATGAGCTCTGCAAAACGCTTATTTTTATAGTTTTGACGTAAATCATGGAATGTTTTCTTTCTTAATTTGGAACACTTGCCCCTAATGTTCCACGTCTCTGTAGAGAAATCCAGGCTCCTTTCTTCCTGACAGCATCCATCCATCCATTAAAGTCCCAGGGTTGACTGCCCGAGTTGTTTGGCTGGACTGAACACAGGACTGAGGCATCTTTTAAAAGTGGTGACTTCCAGCAGTCTTTACAGACCACTGATTCCAAGGAAGATGCACAGTTTTGCTGTCTAAAATCTGCCTTCTACTTTGCACAAGTGCCACGGGTCATTTGCTTAATAAAACAACCCAGCCTCCTCCCCCAAGCCCAGCACATACACAAAAATAATTTCCTTGGTTATATTTTTCTCTGGGGATGTTTAAACTGTCAGCTTTGCTGAGCTGCATTCTCCCCTCTCATTCTTTCTCATGGGTGATGTCCTGTCACAGGGGACTCGGTGCACAGTCACATTTTGAAATTTTCCAGAGGATTTAATATTAATGCATGTATAAAAGACTAGCAAAATGTTTGTCTTTTGAAATGATCACATTCTATCAATAGTTGCCAGAGCTGGAGTTGTTCAGCTTTGGCAAATAGTTGGAAATATAAGAAGCAAACACTTCTGATCCCAGGGTTACATGGATGTATCATTTTCAGATCAGTCACTGTCTCAGGGTATGGGCACGTGTTCATTGGCTCACTCACACTGAGATCCATTTGAAATTACCCCGTGTGATTGGAACCACTCAGTGTTGAACGAGGAGCTCTCTGTTTCCAGTTGTATCTCCTCTTATCCATGGAAAGTCCTACTTGGCCAACAACAATAAACTCTTGGAAATGATCGCTCACATCCCGAAACCTCTGCAAGTGAACGTGGGAAAAGATAAGCTTTAGTTTTGCTTTAACCTAGGACATTGGCTAAGAATCAATTACTGTAATGGATAGCAGTGCAGAAATGTCACCCACAGGGCCTGTCTCATAGGGGTGCACATTTGAGAGCTGCTCACATTTGCAGTTTCAGCTGTCATCCTCTGCAGCCACCCACAGCCAGAAGTAACGGTGTGAGATCACCACCAACACCCTCACACTGACACTTGGGCTCAGTGTTTAATATCCATGATAACCCATCAGTTAAAACCCATAGCAATTCAACTCTCAAAACACTTGAAATGATTAATAATTAAAAGCTGCCTAGATAGGAATGTGACATGCCAAAATGTTGGCTAGCACAGGCAGCTTGGCACAAGGATTTGCATTACAGCCTTTTCATCAGTTACAATAAATGAATGTGGTAGAATGTCTCCTCCACTATTAAATTAATATGCTGGGGTTTTTTTTTTTTTGCTTACATATGGCAGAAATATCACTGTGGCAGTAGGCAGGGTGTTGGCAGACCTGTGCCTAAACTGTGTGTTGATGCCTGTGTTCTTGCCTTACAAGTCTCCTGTAGGGAGAGCAGGGATGGAGCAGGGATGCAGCCCCATGATCACGAGTGCCTGGCTGTCAGCGTGCCTGGATGGGCTCCATCTGCAATCAAAGCACACTGTGGCTCCCACACTAAGCTGCCTGGGAGGGGATGTGTTTTATTGTAAGGCGAGGCCTGCTCCCGCTGTAACTTGTGGCAAATTGCAATTTTGCCAGGAAAAGCAGGATCAGGCGCTGGTGGCTGATGCCCGTGTTTCTGCTGGTAAGGAATGCTAGCCAGAAAACCCAAAATGGTTGTATAGAAACATCCCATGACTGGTTTCCCCCCATTTTATATAAATATACTGCATGCTTTAAATCAGTTACCTGTCTTCTGTAGCTCCCTGTGCTGGTTGTTTTGCAGCCTGCACTGATTTAGGCTTGCTCACTCTGATT
Organism: Passer domesticus; assembly: GCF_036417665.1. Taxonomy (NCBI): domain Eukaryota; kingdom Metazoa; phylum Chordata; class Aves; order Passeriformes; family Passeridae; genus Passer; species Passer domesticus. The sequence goes on along the minus strand of NC_087476.1, from coordinate 122,569,430 downwards.
TTACTGCAGGTGCTATGATGTTGATTGATTTTTTGTAAGTATCATCTCCTTGAGTCATGTGAAAACAGTTTCCATTTCACAGCTCATGGTCCACATCTGCTGCTGCTCAAGGAAGGTTGCAAGCATGCAGCTGGTAACTGCTGTAAGAACCAGTAATATTAGTGGGATAATTCTTATAATTACAAACGAAAATGAAGTTTTTATTTAAAGGAGGCTTTATGAATGTCCCAGTTTGGGTTTTGGGTGGGTGGTAGTACAGAGGAAGAAACCACCTCCTGTCCTACTGGACACCAGTGCTCCATCACCCCACAGTGCACACATCACACTGATTACACCATACTGACAGACTCAGCATCCCTACACCCCTAGTCCCAGTTCTGAGGACTGAAATAAGAAATTAATTTGAGTGGCTGATATTGAATTCTGATCCTCCAAGCCTAGCATTTGTCCCAGCATCCCCACCATCTGCATCCACGATGCTGCTGGAAGAGAACATGGTTTGGAGCAGATCCTCCTCCTGGCTGGGGGCAGGCACTGCATTATTTTCATTCCACTATCTGAAGGAGGCAGATCTGGTGGCAATTTAAGAATCATACATTATCACAGGCTATGAAAGGAATAATTTATGGCCTTGAGCATTTCTCAGATCTTTCAGCAAAATCAGACATCTAAAGGAAAATCTGGTTCTTTGGAGAGCCACAGGGATGAGTAATGCACCCAAGAGGAGTTGGGGTTCAGACACGAAGGGATTAGCATGCTCCACCAGCGTGGTTTTGTCCTCTCAGACACACTCAGGCACATCATGTTTCCTTGTTTCATAACAGCCATCTGGATGTGAAAATGGGGAGATGGGAGCTCGTTCTATGGCTCTGCTTTGTCTTCCATGGGCCACACGTCACCTTCTGCAGAGGGCCGAGGGCTCCTTTTGTGCTGGAGCTGGCAGCACTCCTGTTTCCCTCTGACACACAGCCCTTGGAGCCTGGAGCTCCGAGAGAGGGGAAGCACTCCAGGAACACCTCGCCCCGTGTGATCACAAAGCCCAGAGTGCCTTTGCTGGGCTGAACCTGCTGCCCTGCTGGGCATTTGTCAAGCACTCCATGGATGAAATTCCCAGTGCGCCCCCAGGATCTTGCTGCCTTCACACAAGGAGTCACTAAAATAGCTTTGCCTCTGTTGGCATTCACCTTCTGCTAGGATAATCTCTCCCCCCAAAAAGCAACCCCAAATCTGCCCATTAATTGCTACAGCACTGACAATTCCTACAGCAAAGGAGGGATCTGCCTGCAGCTCCTTGAGCGTGTGACACTGGGCAGTCACCGTCACATAGCTGACCTAAGGCAAATCCCAGGTGATCTAATTATTAAAAAATAAAATAAATACCCCCTCTCCCTCCCTGCCGTACAGGAACAATACCCTGAATTTGTGTGAATGCAGGCTTTCCAGTTCGTTTCCCTCACTGAACATTTGATAGTTCATTTAAAAGGAAAAAAAACCCAAACAGAGCAGAGGGTTCCCTCGTGGAATGTAAGACCTCCAAAGGACTTTTGGCAGCATCTGGAGATATTATTAAGTTTTCAGATTAGGTATGCACAGCACAATAATTAGGTCCCCTGAAGAGACCCCAGTAATTGATGGAATTTTAAGATATCTATTATGAAAGTATGAAATGGCTCTTCATAAAAAACAGTATTGGATTTCTCACTCTTTATTCCACATGGGCTAAAAATCAATATGAATACCTGGCTAGTGAGTTCTGACACTTGAAGAAGTTTGTGGCACAAAGAGCTCACAAGACTGGGTACTAATTGCTGTGGAGCTAGCAAGGGGATCAAGAGCACTGTGGTATGTGCACTGGATTAGACAGACTGCTCAAGAGATACCCTTTGTATTTCTTTAAGAAATATTGAAGAACTCGCCTTCTGGAACAAAAAGCTGTGTTATTTTGTAGAGCTGGCCCTTTACTTTTGGCAGTGCCCCAGAGTGCTGAAAAACCAAGTGAGCAGGGAAGAAACAGGACACGCAGTGTGCACTGGCATGGCAAACAGAGATCAAACATGGACAGCTCCCGTGCATTTTGGGGCTGAGCTGGAAACAGCCACTCGGGCAGAGGCGTGAGTGGGGTCTGGATCTGCCCAGCCCTGCTGGCCACTGTCCTCTGCTGGGGACAGCCAGGCTGCCCTGGCTCCCTCCCGGTGCCAGCAGAGGGGAAGGGCTGGGAAGGGAAGGGGCAGCCCGAGGGGAAGGCAGCAGGAGCAATCCTTTGTACAGGAACACTCCTCATTGCACATGCAGCTCAGGTGCTGGCTTCCACACCGCTGTTTTTAAGGTACTGCTGTGTTTTGACAAAGAGGGCTTTGCTGCAGAGATCTCAGTGAAAATGGAGAAAAGAGGAATTTAACTCTATTAGCTCCATGAGGCAAGATAATGATAATTGTGTCAAATTCACCTTAACCCACAGTGAAGCAGGGCCAAGACTTTTACCACTGTGTGTAACATCAGCAAATGCCTGTCCCTGTGCCCTGGACCCCTTCTGGCACCACGGGCATCCCCTGCCCACAGCCAGTCCCAGTAGGAGGTGAGCAGTTGCAGCTTTCCTCAAATACTTCAGAACAGCAGCATTTCCACGGAGAGCAAGATAATTTTCCTCTCATTAGTTACCTTGACACAAGAAAGTTATCACAGCTCCCCAGTCTGTCACTGGTCTGAGGGAACAGGAATTTTAAAACAGATATGGGTTTTAAATGATGGCAATAGAAAACAGTTGCTTTTTATGGAAAGGGAGAGCAAACGCCCAAAGCTGGATTTCCTCGGGGAAAGCAGAGCAATTATTTTGTTGCTACCAAGGTGATACCAGGGTGTTTTCTTCCTATTTCTAGACCCCTAATATAACAGAAGGAGCTAATAGCAGCAGGATGCAGGAGCCATGCACTGGTGAAGGCTCTCATGCACCCAGCAGTGGGGTCCTGTGCCACCCAGCAGTGGGGACCTGTGCCACCCAGCAGTGGGGTCCTGTGCCACAGAGCAGTGGGGACCTGTGCCACCCAGCAGTGGGGACCTGTGCCACAGAGCAGTGGGGTCCTGTGCCACCCAGCAGTGGGGTCCTGTGCCACAGAGCAGTGGGGACCTGTGCCACCCAGCAGTGGGGTCCTGTGCCACCCAGCAGTGGGGTCCTGTGCCACAGAGCAGTGGGGACCTGTGCCACCCAGCAGTGGGGTCCTGTGCCACAGAGCAGTGGGGTCCTGTGCCACCCAGCAGTGGGGTCCTGTGCCACAGAGCAGTGGGGTCCTGTGCCACCCAGCAGTGGGGTCCTGTGCCACAGAGCAGTGGGGACCTGTGCCACCCAGCAGTGGGGACCTGTGCCACAGAGGCAGCACAGGGCTTCTCAGCAGTGCAGGGCACAGGCTGGGCTGCCACAGCCCAGTGCCATTCCATGGCACCACCCCACTGTGGTGCCAGCACAGCTGATGGGACAGTCTGTGCCACTGCCCCATCCCCAGCCCTGCCCAGGGCTCCCCAACCCCAGCACTTCCACAGGGGCAGGAAAACCTCTCCTGGGGAGCAGGAAAGGACTTCTCTCCCTCCCTTCCTCTCCAGCCAGGCCTGGCAGCTGCCTGGGGGTTGTGAGCATGGCACAGAAGGCAGCAGGGGCATGAAGGGGCCCTGTGGTCGCTTGCAGCCCATAAATCAGGGCAGCAAAGAGCCCTGCTGATGGCTGGGCTGCAGCCTTGGGTTAACCATCAGAGGAGGCTCTGCGGCAGCACAGCCAAAGCAGAGTGTGATATTTATTTACTGAAAGGAATACAGGCTCTTTCCTACTTCTACAAGTCCCTTCCCATCAGGAGAGGCTTTCCAGCCAGCTCGAGGAGCAGAGCTCTGTGCAGAGATCCCTGCTCTCCCGGATGGAGATGTGCACACCACAGCCACGGCTCCTCCTGAGCTGCCCCAGCTGTGCCCGAGGCTGCCAGGCTGCACTCTGAGTCAGAGATGATCTCAGCACAGGCTGCACAGCCTGCCTCTGCCTCCCACCGGGGAGTTCATCTGCTCTGCTCGGCTGGTGGCGAGCTGCAGCAGCACTGGGGTTGAGCTTATTTATTGCTGGGGCTCCTGGGATGGCACAGCTCGGCTGATTTACACCCTTGGAGAGAGGTGACTCGTTTTCTGGGAGACATCCCGTATGAATCACCATTCAGGGTTACTTTACTGACCCTGGCAATTAAGAGGACATTAGAAAGCCTTTCCGAGGGAATCACAGCCTTGGGGCATCACATGTGAAAGTGCCCTCCTGAGGGTAAAAACCCTAGAAGAAAAGAACATTACACTAAGAGCAGCAGACCTTAAGGCCATGAGATGCTGTGAGATCATCTGGTGTGGCCTGTCCATCACAGTCCCTCTGCTCATCCACGCTGACCACATGGTGCAAGTAGCTGCTGTGGCACCATCCCACGCAGTGCATCGTCCCCTCTGTCCCCCCTTCACCTCTGCTGTGTGCATGCAGAAAGAAATTACAGAAGATTTTGGTGTGTCTAACTCACTTGCCTCTGGCTTCCATCTGGCAGCTGGTGTTCTGCCTTTCCAGCAGCCTCTGGTGGTTTTTTTGTGAAGCCCAGCTTTCAGCTATTGGTCTACAGCCCAGGGACTGCACAGGGCCAGTTTTCCTCTGCATTCTCCTGAAAATGTGGAACAAAACCTGCACAGGGTGGTGTTCCCCAGCTTTTCTCTGCATTCTCCTGAAAATGTGGAACAAAACCTGGACAGGGTGGTGTTCCCCAGCTTTTCTCTGCATTCTCCTGAAAATGTGGAACAAACCCTGGACAGGGTGTTGTTTCCCAGCTGTAATCTCTTTCCCAGCTGAAGGCAGCTCACCTGCCCTGCTCACAGCATCAGATCAGTGCAGCAACACTTGCCAGCTAAATTTCATCTTTCCCAACAACAAAGTTTGATGCACACCTCCCCTTTTTTCCCCCTCTTTTTAAATTATTTTATCCCCCCTACCCAGCCCATAATCACTTATTTGAACAGGCCAATTATCCCACAGCAGCTCATGACACTAATTACATTGCAGTTCTCAGCAGTGGAAGCAGCCAAGCTCTCCTGCTCACCAGCCAGGCCTCTTCCATTGACACAGCAGCAGGCTTTACATTTCTTCTCTTCACACTCATCAGGTTGGCTCCAGTTTGTTCTGAATTAGAGCTTGGCTTCCCCAGTGCTGCTTAAAGCCCTTCTACCTGGAGGGGAATGCAGCCCTAAGGATTAGGACCTCTTCCCACTGTGTTTTGCAGCCCACAATTCCAAAGACCCCAGCTCTATGAAATCATATTAATTATACAGTAGTTACTAGATTACCTCCAGTGTTTTCTTCCTTACTGTCTGCAGGCTGAACACTTGGATTTCTCATTTCTTTGGTGCTTTTTCCCTCAGATCCTCCTTTTGATCGTGCTACCCCCATGATCCTGAGGAACCTGTAAACTGAGCCTCTAAACCCTCCCAGTGAGAAAAAGTACAATGGAACTACAGTTGGGAATGCAGCACAAGCCCCAGGCCCTTCCAGCTGTCTGTCCAGCAGACACCTTCTCTCTAGAGGACCATTTTTAGGCCCAGAATTCCTTGTTGCAGTTGGCTTCCTTAACTTCACCAGTGACATCACCTGCAGCTTTTTGAATGTGGCTCTGATTTCCTGCTCTGGCCCTTTTGCTGAGCAGCTCTTCCTTCTCCTGCTGCTGAGCCCTGGAAAAAAGAGTAAGGGCAGGGAGGGGCCAGGTCTGATGGTGGGTAAGAGTCCTGCTCTGTGTGAGCTCAGGCTGGCAGACTTGCTGTGCAGCTCCTGCACACAGAGCTCTCCCAGCACCCAAGGGTATGACATGGTCCTTGGGGGATTAAACCCACTCATGCCTTTCAAAAGCACACCTGCTTACCTCAGAATTGCTTCCTTGGGTTCAAGAGCATGCCCAGGTGTCAGGGGGGCTGGTTGTCCTGCCCTCCAGCCTGCTCACCCACTCCAAACTCTTTCTGCCCCTCAGCAGTGTTCCCCAGTGCTCATCCCAGCCTCTCAGCTGGATCCTGGGAGCTGCCCCACGCTGAAGGAAACCCTGTAAGGCTCAGGAAGCTGCTGTGCTGGGACTGGTGCTCTTCTGGCCATCACCAGGAGCATCTGCAGAGCCCACCTGAGGCTCAACAACCCCCTGGGCTTCTGAAAGCAGCTCAGGTCCCACTGCCTGGCCTCTGCAGCACCAGCCTCCCCGTGCTTGGCCTCCAAACAGCTTTTCCACTCTTCCCAGCCTGCTCCTGTCTCCCCAGCAGCCAGGTCAGTCTCCTGTGGCACAAACACCAAGGTCACCTGCTCAGCTGGCTGTGAGAATCCTGCAGGAGCCAGGGGGTGTTTCCCAACCCTTCCCAGGCCTCCTGGCTTTTCCCTCTGCGCTCACCATCACCACCTCCACCTTGTCCTGAATTTCTTGGAGCCAGGCTGCCCTCCTGCCCTGTGGTTCCATTTGCCCCCTCTCACTGTGTCACCTCATGGTGGGGCTGGCTCGTGATTTCACACCCCACTGCTCCTCTCTGGGAAAGGAAACATATCCATTTTTTAATTTTGATTCCCCCCACTTCCCCATTTCCATCCCGGTCTCATTCCTGTCTGTCAGACCCACAGCTCTGCTTGCAGCTCTGCTCCTCCCTTCCCTGCCCAGCCTCATCCCGTGCTCAGTCCACCCCGTGTGTCAGACCCCATGTGATCCAGCTGCCTCAGAGACTCTTTATTTTAACAGGTATATCCCTCAGTACACTGCATTCTATGCCTGCTTATCTCTTCTCCCAGAGAGAATTCTGTACACTGTAAATTAAATAGGGGAAGGGAAGTCAAAAGCCAAAGGAACAGATTTGGTTTTCCATGCTCTCAGTGGAAGGCCCTGCAAGGTATATTTCAGAGCACAAATATAATTGAATAGGTGATGAGTGAAACAGCTGGGGCATGGAACAGAAGTACAGGTGCTGTAATTTGTTGAGACAGTTCATTGCTAGGGCTGGAAATCACGTCCCAGCTCTCCTGCCAAAGCCCTCCTGTAAACCAACACATTTTCTTACCAGTCCATTGGCTCCTGCACACTGCTTTTTGTTTGCCATTGTTTCAGAGCAGCAGCAAGTGCTCATTGTGCTGGGAGGGCAGGGGCTGGGAGCACAGGCATGTGCAATTCCTTCTTCTTGGTGTGAACACAAAAGCCTGCAGGGAAATTTCCCTGCCTTGTCCTGGCACTGCCCTGCTGCCAGCAAAGGGCTCAGGGTAAGGTCTCCTGAGTCAACTGAGGCTCTTGAGTCAACGGACGGAGAAATCTGGGCTTGTGTTAAGAAATTTTTATTTGTCCTTTGGATCTGTAATGTAAGCACATAAAATTACAAGTGGAAGAAACATCATGCCACAAAATTGCATAGAATTTTTACAAAAATGTGAATTATGCCTCTGAAACAATCATAGATTGAGGAACCGAAAAAATATGTACATGTTAACTGGAATATTTCATCCTACTCTGAAAGCAAATCATCAAGGACTAATCAATCACAGACACTATTAATACAATGTACAAGAGCAACACTGATTTCAAAGAAAGGCAAGCAATGATGTCCCTTTAGTTATCTGTCAGTGAATGTTTAGCTAATACATGAGCATTAATTAACATAATTATGAACATGTTAAGTCTAAAATGTCTGGCCTTCATTAGAATTTTTAAAATTCTGTTTATACTGCCAAAACCAAGCTATTTTCAGTAGTGTAAAGATATCTGAAGTGCACGACCTAGTTTAATATAGACAGCTCTATTCTATACAGCAGAAAGTCCACAATACAGCATTTCCACACATTCAACACGGAACAAGGCAAATACATAAAAGGCACAAGACTTGCACATCATAAAGACCCTTTTTTCATTATCTTACTCTAGTTCAAGTAATATCAATATTAAATGATATCGGTTTCACTGAAATAGTCTGAACGATGCAAGATGTACAGGATTACACACTACCTTACACCTGCAGAAAGTGGCACTGTACAGATATAAAAAATGTGAGTACAGGAAATGGTCAAATACAAACGTACTGTAAAATGACTACAGCTGATAGTATATTTAACCCAACCAGTCTATTTATTTCTTATTAAATATAAATAAAAGGTTAACTGGCATTTGCCCGAGTTTCTCTGAGGACTGTGGCGAAGTCCTGGCTCCCCTGAAGTCCAAGGTTCAGAGGAGCCAGGATTTTCCCAAAAAGCCTGCGCTGTACAACGGTTCTATGATGCAACAGTTTCAGTTGTAGTATGAACACTGCTATCAGTTTATTCTTGTAATAATTTAGACAACACGTCATTTTAACTTTATAAAATGCAGCATTAAGTCTCGACTCTACATTTTCAATGAGTGATAAAGATTGATTTCAAAGTGCAAAACTAGGATTAGCAGAGGAGTCACCTTTCCCAGCGTTAAGATGAAAGTCAGATTTTTGAATTTCATGTGCACTGATTTCATCATCATAAACCAGAACAGTTTAATTCAAAATATGATCTCCAAACAATGTGCAATTTTTCTTTCTTTCTGTTCTAAGTTTAAAAAGGAAACATCAAAATACTGTTTGTTTTCCAAGATTTGAACTTATATATATATACACCATTATTTAACTGAAAACTTAAGCTTGATTTGTATTTTATTGCTTAAATTTAAATAAAATAAGTTACTTTAAGTACTAAAATCCTGAGGGAATGGAAGTAAGGTAACTCAACTGTTACGAAGTGTTAAATGCCTCCCTATGAACCGATTGCTTTCTCTGACTGCTGTTCAAGCCCAGGTGAGGCCCTGACCTTGCAAAGGGGGACGTGAGTGTGATTCCAGCCCAGCTCCTGGTGCAGGGAACCCAGCTCTGCAGGGTCAAGTGCCTCGAGGCCAGCCTGGGGCTTCGGGGCTGGTTTCTGCCTTGCCCCAAGGGGGAGGCTGGCCCGGTACCAATCCCAGCTTGTCTGAGGTGTTTCGTGACTTCTGCCAGGGTGGGAATCCACAGAACAGCGTTTCTTTACCTTTTCAAATATCCTGACTTTCACAATGTGTCTCTGTCATCTGATAGAAATTTCCCAGAATGTGCTGTTACTTCTCTCATGCATATCATACAGTACGCTAACGTTGATTGTTCTTATTTTAGCAAGTCAGTTAAACAGATTAATATACATTTTTAAATAACAGTGGTCAGGTTTTCATACTTTGCTTTTAAATTTTAGACCTTAGTAAAACTGAACCTCAGTCTTAAAAATAATGGAAGATTCTGTTAGATTTCAAATACTGTAGTCCTAAACATTTTATAATCCTATCAAATTCAGTAAGCTTAAAATATGATACTTAAAATCAATACTTTCGAGTCTGCAAAATATATATCAAATTTATATTCTAAAACTACTTTGATTTACACCACTAACACCACAAAAAGAATTCAATGATTCCATGATTATTGTATAGCAGTATAACCCAGATGTCAGCTCTCGGAAAGATTCTCCCTACTCACGGATCCCTGAAACATTTCATTTGGCCAAGAGACCACATCAGCTTCAAATAGCAACATGCTGTGTGTGCATATAGACAGATGTGTGTGCACATATAGCTATGTATATCTGTCTGTATATACAAACATATATGCACTCACAGGTGTAACAAACACAGACGGACACGGACACCGACAATCTCCACGCGGGTTCTCCTCTCCGTTTTCCTCTCGTCCCCACAGTTCCAAGAATTTTCAGCAGCAAATATATGTCTCTCCATGGGATAAACATAATATCAAGACAGCAAGCCACCAGTGCTTGCAGAGCTAAAAGGGATCCAAGGTTTCAGTGCAAATGTAAAAGGATGGTACAGCTGTCAAGGTGCAGTTATAAGGAAGGAAACAAATATGATTAAGTACTGTTGTAATATTCTCCAGGATCTCTATTAGTTTGGAGCACTTTGCTCTGGCACTCCAAAAGGAAATCTGCACACACTTTTCTCTGTACAATACATTGGTCTTCATTAAACATTCTTAACAGTGAACATGGCCAGAAAATTACCCATTGTAAACTGGCCAAAAAAAAAAAAAAGAAAAGAAAAATAAAGAGAAGAGGGAAGTTAACATATTAATTTTCCCATTACAACTGCACTAAGCTTTAGAACAATAATCAGATGAAGAATGAGAATGAAGACCTTTGCAGAATACTCTTTATAAAATGTTCCTTTGGGGAAATGTGCCCTTGAGTGCAGATTCCTCGTGCCTCCCGAAGCGCTCACCCCGGGAGGGCGGAGACGGGCGCTTGGGAACGGTGCGCCCCGGTGCACTGATTGTTTCTTGGGCAGTTAAAAAGTAGTATCAAACACTTTTTCTTGGTTATCTTCTTCCAATTCCTCCTCACTTTGTGGAGGTTTATGATTTGATTTTCCACTGTCAGATGCCAGGGAAGAGGGGGCAGAACTGTGGTCTCCATCCTCACTGATTTTCCCTTTCATGGCTTCCTGTACGAACTCCAGAATTTCCAAAGGCAGTCTTTTGAATTTGTCTTGATACTCCTGATCAAGTTCCACCTGCAACTACAACAAAAGAGACAAGCTGTCTTCAGGTGCATCTGATGTGCCCAGTGCTACAGGATGGGGAAAGTACCACGCCAGGCAGGAGGGGAATTAACAAGGCATTTTGCACAATTCAAGACCGTACTCCCTTCTTTCCCGTATTAGCACCACGCATCCAAAGTGCCTATCAACTTCCATGCAGTCATTGCAAAGCTGGAGGAACGTGCAGTCATAAGGCTGGTTTTGGGTACCACCCTCGGGTACCCAAATCCTTCAAGTTCATGTGGATTTAACTGTAGTGGTGTCCATACTCCCACCGGCTTTGACAAGACCCCATTCAGGTGTAGTATGGATCACGGATAAGCCTTTGAAAGGGCAAGGCCTTCATTGAGCTTCAGGTAGTTAATCACACATCAAACACACCACAAACGTTGCTCTGAGAACAATGAAACAACTTGTGCCAGATTTCTTGGGTTGGAGAAACCATTAGGAAAAAGTCAGTTGTCAAAGGGAGTCAGAGAGGGAGGGAAAACAAGTTAAATTACATTTCTTAGGGCTAGATCATGGAAAGTTACATTATCGGATTAATGCAGAATGTGTCTTGGACATTACTGGGGAAAAAGTGTCATACCATCAACAGGATGCAAAAGGCATGCAGAAAGAAATCTGGCTATCAGTCTTCAGGAAGCAGTGGGTCCTTTCCCAGTATTTATTAGAACAGCCTTTGTTTTTAGTGCCCATATTAGGATCTGCACGATCCATTATTTGAAAAACATTAATGTGTATCAAAGTTTCAACTGAAGACAAAGCCAATTTTTTCATCATGACCAATATGAGCACAGCAGGAAGCAAAGGGGGTGAGTTCCAAAGCCAGACCCATTCCATCCGTCCATCCATCCATCCATCCATCCATCCATCCATCCATCCATCCATCCATCCATCCACCTTCTTCAAAAGAGGGAGTCAGGTTCTGCTAACTGTAGCTGCAGCAGTTTTGCAATAGTTTCTTAGGCAATTGTGTTTTCAGCTAGGTATTTTCCCAGGATTTCCAGGATAAAGGTGCTAGGAATTCTGATCCTTCAGCTCTAGGCCTGAGTCTGTCCTGTGCAGTTTCAGGTCTCCTTCACCCCACAGCTCTCAACAGGCAATGCAAATTTTCACCTGAACATTAGGTCCTATCCTAGTCTTACCATTCTTGACCTGTCCACACACCCCATGTGACTCTACCACCACCCCTCCCTCTGAGCCCTTCCAATCCCATTCCCCATGCTTCTGTCCTGGTTTTCATCCTGCATCTCTGACTTTATTTTTGTGAGGCCTCTTCTCCTTTCTCCTGATGTGCAAATCAATGTCCTTAGCTCACCCGGTCTAGTTCTACATTCCTTAATTAGACAAATTCTGCAGCTTTTCTTCCTCAAGATCTAAGATCTGTTCTTTTTCCTTTTGGTTTCCCTGCTAAAGCTCTTTTCCTGCCTTCTTTCTGGTGATTTTCCTGATCTCCTGGCCTCCGTTTTCCACCTCAGATAAAACCAAGTCTGAGGCACAAATGATTCCATTAAAACACATCCTGGGTCTAAAATACGTATTTCTATCAGCTAGAAATATATAGTTGTCACTGTGGTAGTTAATCATTATCCTAACACCCTTCTTCTTTCCCTGCACCCTTCATTTTCTGGCTTTATGTCTGGATACAAATTTTCTGAAGGGATCCTCCTTTTGTCTCCATTTTGCAAACACTCCCCCAAGTACAGGCATCCTCAGAGGAACAGTGCCATAGGGTGGCTGGTGGAGAAAACTGGAATGTTGCTCCTCTGTGCCCAGCTCAGCAGAGCCCCAGGGCTGCACTCGTGCTGCCCAGGGAGCTCCTCAGCCCTGCAGATCCCAGTGGCACAGCACGGCAGCACCTGGGCACACTGCAAAACCAAGCCTGAACCCTTCACGGTGCTTGGGGTTACCGTTCATGGCTGGATACCTGCCCTGCTAACAGCACACGAGTGCCCAGGCCAGAGGTGGGCTGCTGCACTCCCCCACCTCATTGCTGTCCATGGCACTTGTGAGTTCTGGGCACCTCAGGTACAGAAGAAGGTGTGTAGTATCGTAACTCAGGGAAAAGTCTCCTGGCTCTCAACTTCCTTCAGAACCTCGATTTGCTTAATTAGGTTTAAAAGCAAAAGAAGTGTTTGAAATCCCTCAGAAACTGAACGTTATGTGAACCCAGTGCAGCCACAAGCATGTTGTTAGATAACAATTGCATCTAATATTCTCCTAAAGCGCCTCCAGTGGCTAATTCCCCCTAAACCGAGTGCTTAATAGAAATGACATGAATCTGGAGCCGCCCCTCTGTCTCCAGAGACAGTCTATATAGATATCTAATCATGAGAAGGTTCAAGCTAGCTGAGAAGGAGCAGACAGCAGACAAGGAGGGTTGATTAAAACTGCATCAGTAAATATTAGTTTCCTTTTTGTTTCCAAAGGCTCTGTCAGTTTTCCCCTTGCTCAGTGTCCAGAAGTCCCTCAGATCCCATCCATTCTCTGGCCCCTGAGCTACCACACAAGGTTAAAGAAACAAGCTGCCTGCTTAAAACAAGCTGCCTGCAAGTTTCTCTTAAAGCCTCAGTGTCCTCCTGCTTGTTCTGTAGCTCACAGGGACCTTGCAGCTCGTGGCCAGGAATGGACAGCTGCCCCCCCAGCAGCAGCAGCAGCCACACACCCCTCATTTGGCTGCTGATAAAAACCCCTGTGCCCGACCAGCCCCTCACCAGACTGCACCCAGGGGGGCCTTCCCACTCACTTGGCTGCTCCCTTGGGTGTTCCCATCCCAAGTCCACCTACCCCAATTTCTCTGCTCTCCAGCTGCTAAACAAGGTGACCTACACTTGGAGTCAGACAAGGGGGGGACGGGCAGATCATTATCTGGACCACTGTCCTCATTAATGTGGAACAACCTTCTTCCTTCTGTTATCTCACTGCCTGCCCTCCTACAGATCCTCTGTCCTCTCCTTAACCCACAACAAAAACAACACCAATGTCACCCCCACGTAGCTCTAGTGTCCCACAGCTGGACACTAGTTCTTGTTCAGGTAGATCTCACTCCCATGTACTTCACTGACAGGCAGTGAGTTTAAAATTCAGAGCCATCATTAGGTGTTGGCAATGGGGTCCCTGGGGACAGGAAATGAATCTGTTAGTCCCTTTTGATGGCTGTGGCCAGAAGCTCTTGAATGTGTGCTTCCATCTCCTACCTTTAATTTTTTTTACCCAACAGTGCAGGTTAAAAAATGCCAGCTGATGCTCACCTCAGCTTTACACGAAACCTGCCCTGGACAAAGAGCACCATCTGCACCTGGAATCCAACCAGCACAGCTCTGAGCTGAGGGATGGACAGGAGCAGGGCTGTGCAGGGGAGCAGTGTCCTGGTGGCCAGCCAGCTGCCAGCTCATGGGCTCACGTCCCCTCCCAGCTCACAGGGCTCTTCAGCATCCTTGGCTGCAGTCGCTTTCCAAAGAGGCCATCAGTCAGGGAAAGGCCCTGCAGCCCTTCCTTGGAATGTGGGAGGGGACCATGACTATGGCTGTTCAGCCTAAAGCAAGGGAAACACGCTCAGGAAAGGAAACAGATTACTGAAACTATTTACATTCATGTTTGCACCTAGCTGTTATTAGAACTCCCAAAAGAGCAGCATGAACAGCACTGGAAGCAGTGACTGTGATCAATAAAGGATCACAGAGGCAGAGGCTGTGGGTTTAGATGCTCCTGGCCAAGCCCCTGTAGACTCCTGCAGCTTCCAAGTGATCTAAGGAAACCCTGTTTGCACCAGGAGCCAGGAGAGAGCAGTCAGGGGGACAGGCACAGTGACCAGAGGTGGGCACAGTGACCAGAGGTGGGCACAGTGACCTGAGGTGGGCACTGTGACCAGAGGTGGGCATGGCTGGCCCCACAGCCCTGCTTCCACCTCCCCTCCTGCTGCACTGCAGCAGCCCAAGGGAAAGGGGAACTGGGGGAAACATGTCCAGCCCGTGTCCCTTCCCGCAGCCCCTCTCAAGTGCTGGGTGGGAGCACTGCTGCCCCTTCCCCTGCACCCTGGGAGCAAGTGGCCTTTTGGAATTCCCTGCTGCAAGGTGTTCCCAAAGCCTTTCCCCCTCTCCTCATCCCCAAGGTGTTCCCAAAGCCTTTCCCCCTCTCCTCATCCCCAAGGTGTTCCCAAAGCCTTTCCCCCTCTGGTCCCCCAGGGTTTCCCAGAGCCTTTCCCCCTCTGGTCCCCCAGGGTTTCCCAGAGCCTTTCCCCCTCTGGTCCCCCAGGGTTTCCCAAAGCCTTTCCCCCTCTGGTCCCCCAGGGTTTCCCAGAGCCTTTCCCCCTGTCCCCACAGCCCAGGACAGCAGCCTGGCCTGTGACCCATGGCATCCTGCTGCTGCTGCCACACCTCAGCTGATGCAAAGCCAACCCACCCGCACTGCCATTCCTTCCAGCTCACCCACGCTCCTAAAATGTATCTGCACTCCAGAATAACCCAAGGGGCACTACTGACAAAGCACCTCCAGAATTAATCTTCAGCCAAAAACGTTATGAGAAAGTGATGTATGAAATACAACCACTTAAACATTTTGGTGAAAAAACACAGTTTTGTTGAAACAAAAACATTAATGATGGCCATATTTGGTTTGATGAAGTTCTTCCACTGCAAAGATTTGATATGACTCCAAATAAGTCACTTTTTAAAGTCTCAGGTTTTTCCATTCCGCTGGGAATTTTTCTCTAAGGGCAGCCTTTTGAGTTTGGTGTTTCTGTTCTATCTCCTTTTAAATTTATCTTATTTTGTTTTCCTGCTGACTTTCTTTCCCTAAATGATGCAGTGAATTATGAACGGAAAATTATTCAAATCTCCTGGCTCAACAATTTAGGTAAAAATAGACTCTGAGGACTAAATAGTTCAGTATCTCCAACAATCTCGGACATTTCCAACAGTAAACTCTATTCTTAAGGTTTTTTCACCATTTTCGAGTTAAGATTTCAAATGTGAGACATTTTAAAGTTGTGTTATTTATCCTTGAAGCAGAGTGCGGCAAAATATATAAAAAAGGTACTCTTTTATATTTGATTGTTGCATTTACTCACCAGTTGAAACGCGATACTCATTTGTATCCATAATTAGCGTGGCACTGCCCACATGCAGGATATTATTTAATTCCACGCAGGCACTGCCTGTTCTTGTTGTTTTGCTGATGAGAAGCTCAAGTGCATTCGTTTCTTCTGTGCAATTTCAGCAGAATGTATTTTGACAACAGGCTGTAACTGGCCACTGCACCGTTTGCAATCAAAGGGGGGCTGCAGCCTCTCCAGGGGATTTCTGTTTAGCAAAGCTCCTGTTTTCCTTGTCACGTGCCATGGGAAATGTTTATTTTGTTAACACCAGCAACACTGATCTTTTCAGTGGTCAGTGTTGCCATATTGCAACAGCAGCACTGGGCTGGGACTGGGGCCCCTTTCTCACTCCTCCCCTCCTTCTCTAAATCTGCTAGAGCTACAAATACTTATTTTTCTTCCTGCAAATATTTGACCCATGTGCCTTAAGATACTTTTAAATAGAGGATTTGGGGCTTTTAAGCCTGCATCAGACAACAAATATGCATAATGTCAGCGACCTCAATTTAGCTTCCAAAATAGCTCATAGAGGACTCCCAGATTAAGGGTATGGAGAGCAAGAGGCTGCTGTTCCTCTGCTTTTCATTTTCAGAGCTTACTTAATTAGAAAGCCATTCTGGAAGGATACAGCATTCAAAGACATATGAGTAGCAAGAACTGTTAAAAGCAGATGGAGGCTCAGTAACAGGGAGAGTGAAATTGAGGAACAGAGCTCAGGGATCAAGTGATTTATAGGCAGCAATTTTTGTTTAATTGGAAACAGTAGGAGTTCCTTATTAAGGACCATGTTATTCCCTCCACTAAGCAGATTTCTGCTGGGAAGGCAGAGGAGTAACCAGTGCTCAGATGTCCCCGTGCCTCAAGGCCACAGTCCCTCTGCAGCACTGCTGGGGACCTCTCTGCCCCATCAGGAGGGCCCAGGGGCAGCAGCTGGGAGCAGCAGGTTCTCGGGAGGCTGCTGGCCCAGGCCTGGGGAAGAGTTAACTCTGCATGCCCAGAGAGCACCTAAAGGCTCCTTTTCCTCCAGAGACACCAGGGATGTGCATAAAGGGACGTGCCAATCATGTTAACATTGGCCTTCATACAGTCTAAGGACAACACTGCTAAGCCTGAGATGAAACTATCCAGGTAGACAAGGTTTTCTCTCAGAAGATGTGGGAGTGTGGAATCAGCAAGGGGAGCCTAAGGGCACTTGGCATCTGAGGTGGCACCAGGTCAACAACAGCAGGAAATGTCTTCATGCTGACTGCAGAGCTCCCATTGGTGAGTCCTGTCCTCAGGCAAGGACATCTCTGCATTTCAAACAATGGTCATTTCCAGACCATGGGGCACACCATGGGAGGCACACCAATTGCCAGACTCCTCTGCCTCCCTGCCTGAGGGTGATGCTCCATGTCCTTCACACAAGGTGCCAAGGCCATCAGGTGGCCTCGCCACCCCACAG
The DNA here is from genome assembly GCF_036417665.1 of Passer domesticus. Taxonomy (NCBI): domain Eukaryota; kingdom Metazoa; phylum Chordata; class Aves; order Passeriformes; family Passeridae; genus Passer; species Passer domesticus. The sequence goes on along the minus strand of NC_087476.1, from coordinate 122,552,287 downwards.
TCTCCCTGCTGCTCCCCTGAGCCCGGGGCTGCTGGCCCAGCCCCAGCTGTGAGTGCTCCCCTGTGGCCCTCTGCCTGCCCAGGCCATCAGGCTGCACAGCCCGGCCACCTCCTGGCCAAAATCCCCAGCAGTGACACCAGAAGGCAGGCACTGGGTGACACTGTGTCATCTCCCCCTGCAGACACTGCCCCTCCCTCCCTCCTGCTGAAGCAAGGGTGCTGCTCTGCCTCCCCAGGGTCCCAGTCCTCACAGAAAGGGGTCCCTGTCCTGCCGGCTGTGTCAGGCACTGGGCCGTAGCCCTGGGCTCCATCAGCCTGTGCCTGTGCCTTCATCACCTGCAACCTCCACTAAACCAGAGCCGGCCTCCTGGATCTGAATGCTTACAAGGCAGCTCATCTCCCCCTTCTGGGTGGCAAACCAACATTTGCTCCAATAACTGATTGAAAATAAGTGTTGGGGTGGTGAGATTGCCCATCAGTGCTGCCCAGGCTATACACATATCAAACATACACACAGCTGTACAGTATCTCTGCTGAGACCTGCTGGGTTAGAGAAGGCCCTTACAGCAAAAGCCTAAGCTGGTGACCTTTTCCTGCTGACAATTGTATTATTAGCAGCAATTTTAGATCTCTTGCATTTTCTTTGACTAAGTTATTTAAAGAGATAGCTCGTAGTGAATTCTGTGGGAGGATTTTCTTCACAGAATTCATTTCCTGTTTCTTCAAAAGTCTGGCAATTTATTCTCATGCACAGCCCTGCTCTGTGCCTCGTAAGCTGCATACTTGGAATTACTCCTCTTTCTGATGATTATTTCATGTAACAGTTTGCTTTTGTGGATAAAACGCTTTCTTAAGCTGTCAAGTGGCTCTTAGACAACACCATAAAAGCATGACCTATGCACCTCATAATGCACATGAATAAAAATAATTCGAGCTAGAATGAACAGGAAAAAATCCCCTTTCTATGGGCATTTTAAGGGTAGATTCTGAGATTCTGTTCTTTTTCATCATCACTAGAGTAAGCTGTCTTCACTGTAAGCAGAGGAGAATCTGCTCAGTTTCAATGCAGTAAATCCAGAGAAGCTCCCCTGAAGTCTCATCTCTCAGCAGATACTGCCCTTAGTTTATTGGGGTGGATCCAGGGTAAATAGCTTGAGTGACAGAGCTCAAAGAGAGCATCTTAGCTGGTCCTTTTTTAAAGTGCTGTCCATATTTTGGACACTGCAAAACAAACAAGAAAAAAAGATTACTGCAGCCATTACTGTCTAATAAATGAGGTTTTCCCACTTCCACAATGCCTCCAAGGCAGCCTGTACACAGCACAGGCCTTCCAAGAGCAGCACTATTGTAATCCTCATCTCGAGGGGTCATGACAGTCCCTTGGAAACTCATTTGAAATGACATCTTGAGGCGACAACAGCAAGAATATATTCCAGAAATATTGCAAAGCCTGGGCAGAGCGAGCAGAGAAGGGAGGAGCCAGCAGCAGCACCATGGCTGCAGAGCAGGCTGTCCCATGGCAGCTGCAGGGCACTTAATATTTACTGTGCTTTGCCTCAGAGTGCCGATGTCCCCCAAACAGAGATTCTGGCAACGTTTGAAAGAGGAGACAAGAAAAGGAAGTTGCAGGTGCTTAAGGCCTCCTGTGTGCGGGCTCAGGAGCTGCTGGAGTTCAGGTCTGGGAAAAAGGTGCTGGAAGCCACAGCACAGCTTTTGGATCCTCACCTGAACTGAACTCTGGATTCAGTCTAACAAAGCACTTTCCAGTCTCTCATGTCCACGCTGCTAATAGGTAATTAGAGTGTTGCCTGTTGGCAGGACATCTCTAACAGGCCCCATCTGTGCCACAGAAAATTCCCTCTGAGCCAGAGATTTCTCCTCCAATTCAACAATGAAAAGGAAATAAATAATCTCTGTCTCTGTCTCTGTCCAGGGCACCACAGTGCTCCTCATGGCAAAAGGAACAGCCCAGCCTGTGATTAAGTGTGGCACCTCCTCCACTGCCATCCCCTGCTCTGCCCTGGCTCTCCAGCTGCTTTGAGGACAGAGCTCCAAACGCTCTGAGGCTCTGCATCTCCACACAGACCTTCCTGGAGGTGCACACTCTCTGCTGCTTCCACGCCCCTGACAGTGGTCAGGGAGGTTTAGAAGCAGCCACCATTAGCTCAGAAATAATCACACTGAGAAAGCCTCTGCTGCACTTTCAGGTTTACCCTGCTCTCCATGCCAGAGAGCCTCTGCAAGATGGAGCCCCACTGAAAAGTCTGCTTGGAAAATCCCTGAGCACTCAGTCCTTCTCCTAATATCTTGTTAAAAATGAATGTTTCTAGACTAGAAAGCAAGCACACTCTGAATAAAGATCAAAGCCTTCAAAGTTTCTTTGAAAACCTTTTCAAGCAGTTGCAGTTCTACAATCCCTTGTAACAGCAAAGGCTACTCCAAAATATTTCCTAACTCATCAACAACATGAATCTGGCCCCCTCTTTACTATTAGCAGAGACCCTTGCATTGACTCTCCCCAGATAATGAGCCAAGTTAGTGACAGACCCATTGAACAGAACAGCTAATGAGAAAAATCCATTCAGAACCTGGCAGAAGTTTAACAGTGGAGACAGAGCTGCTGTCCTCCCCTTCCATCTTCCAGAAAGGATGCCTCAGTGTTTTGGCCTTTGTACTCCCAAGTGTCAGGGAACTTTTGAGGCTGGGTTTAACAATGACAAAAAGCTGGGACAGGGCTCAAACTTATGTGCTGATGTATTTGTTCATGATTATCTAATGGCCATCAAATGGAGATGGATCATTGCTCCTGGGCACTGAGGCAGCTGAGTTTAGGGCTGCTCTGTGTTTATATACTGTGATTATCTTCACACCCCTCCACTTCCACCATGAGTTCATCCATATATCCACACTGCTCATCATTTCATGCTGTATTACACAACACACTTGTGGTTTTTTTTTTTTCTTTTTTACTTGAGAAGCAAAATTAGTGTAGAATTTTAACTGCAACTATTAAAAACGTTAGAGCTTAATGTAAGAGCAACACTGCCCAGTGGTTCAGCCTAATTAAAAATAGCCTGAAGGTTTTTACTCCTTGATACTACAGTGAGCTTTAAAGGCAAAACCCCTCCTCTTGCTGTCTGTACTGCTGTGACTGGATTAAGCAGTGCTATGCACCAGGAGGCTGACTGAGCCATCCTCATGATTAAGTTCAAGGGATTAATATTTCAGTTCAGTTGTTTTTCATTTAAACATTTTCTCCAAAGTTCATATTAACACTGACTGCTGCAAGCTTAGGCAACTCTCTAATTCCCCATCAAGTTTAAATGACCCATGCAGAAAACTTTATTTCAGTGATGCTCAGTAAGCATCCCACAATGCAAAAATTGACAAATAAGGTAATTTCATCAAGCCAGATTGACAGGACAAAGCTGCCCAGAGCAGCCTGAACTCCTGCCTGGTACAGCACATACCCAAAGTTCAGTGCAGTCCAAGGACAGTGATTGGCTTTAATGGGCTTTGGACCTGCAGTCTGCATCTCCATCACACAAGTACAGGTGCAAACACACAGGTAAAGTGAGGGAACTGCTGGCACTAAAGGGCATGAAATGCTTGCTCCTGACCCAGCAGGGATCTGGGGGAAATTGTAACCTGCCTCACAAAGGAGAGGTGCACAAGTTGTGTCTCAGTGGCTCAAGGCTTTCAGCTGAAAGTCACTCCCTTTTTCAGTGTGAGCAAACTGCAAAGCATGAAGGAGTGTGGGAAAAGGGACCAGGTCGCTGCTTGAAATCCAACAGACAAGAGACAGCAACTCCCACAGAGCAGGGCAGAAGCCTGACCCCCTCCAGACCTTGCTCTGGGCACAGCCCCACGGGTCTCCTCCAGCACCTGAGCTCCCTGCGGAAGGGAAGGTGCTGCTCAGGGGGTCTCACCCTGGGTGAGGAGCTGCCCCCTGCTCAGGCTGCAGCCCCAGCAGCCTCCCAGCCTGCTCTCAGGTGAGGTGGGACATGGCCAGTGAGGAGCTGTGACAGAAAATGTGTCCCAGGGCCTGTGAGGCTGTGCCAGGGAACCCTTCCCTGGGTCTGAAGTGCTCCTGAACACATCTCTCAGAGATTGCCGTGCAGCTCTGGGGCAGACCCTGCTGTTGCCAGGGAAGGGACACACCAACTCCTTGAAGCCAGCAGAGGCAGGATAAGGGACACCACCCCTTCAGACCTCCTTCCCCTGGAGCCCCTGTCCCCCTGAGCTCAGTGGCACGAGAAGGTCACTCTGGGCTCCCCCACACCCCGAGCCACTGCAGCACCCCGGAGCTTCTCCCCGACCTCACTGAGCTGCATCTGCCCTGCCTCCTCTCCTCCCGAGGTCAGTGCAGCTCAGCAAAGCTCAGTTCACCACTGGGTCAAGCCTGAACCGAGATGAAGCTCATGAACTTCACTAAGCCCTTTGCTTTTTTTTCCACGGAGAGGCATGCCATCAAAATGCCTAACATGATCCCCCTGGAGCTCCACTTTGTTTTTAATCTGATTTCATTTATGTGTAGCACTATTGGTAGCTTCTCTCTTGGAAAGGTTTTGCACCATGCAAAACCTTATTTAAGAAAAAAAACACTGGCAGTAGAACAAAACCTCTTTCCATTACAAGAACTTATCTTTTTAATGTTCTATCAGTGTTTTATTATTATTTCGGTACTTGACATCTTCCAAAAGCATTAAAAAGTTCTTGAGAGGTCTTACAGCTTTACAGTGTATTCTCTGATGCCAATTCTGATCACAATCCAGCTGAAGATAAGTTTAATGAACACTAGAAAAATAAAGGCCTTTCATAAGTGATCAAGTGATTTGAAGAAGCAAAAGAGTCCTTTAAAACCACGTGTTTCTCGCTTTAGAGCCCTATTTTAAAAACGTGCAGAGTGCACATCTCTGCAGCAGAAATTCACCTGGAACTTGGGGAGTATTTATTTCAAATGATGGTAGACAAGTACCAGAAATGAATGAGATTATTATTGCAAAAACACCTTTTAGAACAACCACTGTAAAATGTCATCTCTTCCCCATCTCATGGAAATCTGTTTAGTATTAGAGAAATACAGACAGACATTAGGTGTAGTGATGATGAGTGAATAATAAAGTCATCTGCTACTCTAAATAACTGTAAAAAGATTATTCTGAATTAGCTACAGAAGTTATTCCTAAAAAATTCTTATCACTTATGTTATTTAAACTTTCTTACATATCAATTAGTTTGAAATAATAAGTCTTTAGGCTATCTATTAATTGCAGCACTGTTGGCACGATCTGTATTTAAAATTACACGATGAAAATTAAGCTGAAGCACCAAGCTGTCTTGGCTAACAAAAAAGATTTCCTCAGCCCTTTGGATAGAGCAGGAGAGAGAACGGGGGCACAGAATCCACAGGAGAACTCCTTCTGCATTGACAGCTGCCTCCTGTCTCGGGCTGACAGGGGCTGTGCAAGGCACAGGCTGAGAGCCCGAGCTGAGCCTGCACGGCTGCTTTCCCAGACCATTTCCCCTTTCCCCAGCACTTTGCCCATTTTCCCAGCACTTTTCCCAGCCCATTTTCCCAGCACTATTCTCAGCCCATTTCCCATTGCTTTCCCAGCATTTTTCCCAGCCCATTTTCCCATTGCTTTCCCAGCATTTTTCCCAGCCCATTTTCCCATTGCTTTCCCAGCCCATTTTCCCATTGCTTTCCCAGCATTTTTCCCATTTTCCCATTGCTTTCCCAGCCCGTTTCCCATTTTCCCAGCCCATTTCCCCCCTGCCTGGCAGGGCTGCTCCCAGGCAAAGGGAAAGGAGCTGCCAGGACTGAGGCCAAGGACAGGCAGCACACTCAGAACAGCAGGAGAGCTGCTCCAGGACATTCTGCACAGGGCAATGACAAACCTGGACGGGGGATTTAGAGGGTGAATCACTCCTTCACAAGGCAGGGGAGGCTGTTTGCAGAGGGATAGCTGGTCCATACACCAGGAGAAGACACCAATTTTGATTTCTCCTGCTGTTCTGGCTCGAGGCTCTCCAAGAAGCCTCCAACCCACGCTTTTAAGTCTTCCTGTCTTTGCAGAGCAGATCTAAGGACAGCTCAGCTCCTCTTGTCTGCTCATTTTTGGCTTCACAGACAGACTGAAGCTACTCTGGCACTTGTCCCATTCCCTCTGGGCTGGTTCCTGCTGGCACCTGTCAGAGGCACAGCAGGCACTGCCACAGCAGCCCTGACCACGAAGGGAGTTTAGAAAGTGCAGCCACTCCTTGGTAGGTGTTACCTTCCCAAATCCTCCATGCCTGCAGTGCACAGGAGCCCAAGAGCTGCTCAGAGACCTTGGAATGGCATCTTCCTGCCACAGGAATTAGAATAAAAACAGCTGAAATGTTCTGATGGAGGGAACCATACCTGGGAGAGAAACTTCTTTACACCAGAGCAGCCACTGCAGCTCCTCCCTGCCAGCCTCTCCTGCTGCACCTGCAGTTCCCTGTCTCCTGCACCCTGTGGTTCATTGTGCTCTTAAATAAGAAAGGCAGAGCATCCTCCTCCTAATGTTAATGAGATATAGGGAGGAAGCAAGGGTGAGCACTGAGCCAGTCCTCCTGTGACAGGTCTGTGTGCTTGTGGATGCACAGACACACAATAAAAAGGGGAAGACATCTGAGTATTTTTAAGTACATCAACATAATGACTCCACTGGCATAAACACGGGTTTTGTTGGAAAAAATCATGTTACTGAAATATTCATACAACAGATGCAGTTTGTTCAGGGAAGACAGGTACAAAAAGGACCTTTGGTGAGATATTTATCAAAGATTTGTATTTTTTTGGTGAGAGGGACCTGCTCAGGGTCTCTGGGCAAGGACAGAATTGGGCATGGAAGCACTCTGTGGGCACTCTGACAGATGACTGGTGGTGCAGCTTTACTTGCTTGCCCAGAACACTTTTCAAAAAGGATTTCAGGAGGGCACAGAATATTTCAGCTTCTAAGCAGGGAACATCCATATCGACAGTATGTCCTCTCTGCTGGTGACTGGATGGAAACAGACACCTCTGCCCAGGAAGGATGTCACCTGTGCCAGGCTTACTGCTTTTCCACTGAAATCAATTCCTGCAGTAGCCAACAGAGAGGACCCTGGCCCATGTCAATCCTCAAACATGGCTTGTATCACTGAATTAAATCTGCTTATGAGCTGCAACCACTACATGGCAGCTGATATTACAAGAAATTAACTCCAGTCTTAGAAGAAGAGATCACTTCAAAAGTAAAAAAGCTAAGCAATAATTTAAAAATTGGAATTCATTTTCAACCAATTAGTATTTTCAAGTGGGAGCTGCAGTGGTGCCTGCCTGAATACAAATGGGAATGAAGGGTACTCCAGGCCAAGAGGAGGCGTGGGCACTGCCATGGAGCTGGGGAGAATCACTGCAGGGTTGATTTCTTTGTGGCATGGAGAGCACAGCCCTGACAGACAGACTGACAGTGAGGGACCACTCCCAGCAGCTCCTGCAGTCCCCAGGCTCCTTGGCACTGCAGGCTGCTCTCCCCACCTCCAGCAGCATCCAGCTGTGTGGTGTGAATGGATTACTGAAATAACAGGGAAGCATTTCATTGCTGCAAGTCAATCCCATCAGGAAAACTGATTTTGAAACTCGACCTCTGCTCTGGAAACTCAACCTGCCAAATTTTCAGCAGAAAGGAGCATTTTGAGGGCAGAAATGCTGCACTGAGATCTCACCAACCTGTACAGCACCTGCAGAACAGACCTGATCCCAACAGGCACTTCTGCACTCACTACAGGAATTACCTAAGGAGGACCACACATGAGTGACTGTCAGCTGGCTCCAGAAATGCTAACCTTCAGTACCAGCAGGCTGGGAAATCACCTGCCCTATGAGCTCCACACCATATGTTTTATTCAGGCATGAACACCTCCCTGGTGGAAATGAAGCTGTCAGGGTGCAGCATCATCCCCACAGGCCATGCAGGAGCTGACCCTGGGGGCTGAAGTTGTACTGTGCAGAGTTCTGCATGTGTGCAGCAGCTTCCAAAAGACTTAGCAAATTCCAGGTTTAGGAAAAAGGACAGCTTGATCCTACACAACACTTGGATATGGCTGAAGCCTCACTGAAAAACTCCCTCATGCACTTAAGTGTTCATTGGAAACACAGCTTAAAGAATGAGGAAAGTGCAGCAGGAGCTTTTAGGTTCTACTTTTTAGACTTCCTAAAAGCCATTCCTATCCAGCAAAAAAAAAAAAAACCCTAGTGCAAAAGTTTAGAATAAAAAAAAAAAGCTGCAGGTTCAGACCAGGCTTACCAGGCTTGTAAGTCTACATTCTTTTCTTTTTCTTTCAATATTTTATCTACTGCTGACAAACAAAACTGTGCACGGGGAGTTCTTTCTGTAGCAAACATTTAGGTAATTTCTCTAGATTTCTGCATAGCTATTAGCGTGGCTTAGAAGGATTCTGTGCCTCTCCTGCACAGAAATACTCTCTAAGGTGATTGATCAGTTTTGTTCAGCCCAAAGCCAGTGCTTTACTCCACCAGAGCAGGAGCTGAGATATTCCTTTCTGGCCTGCAGGAAAAATTTTACTCCCTTCTTCTGCCCTGCCTGCCCTCCCTATGCTGGTACTTCAGAGCATCCCAAATGCCTTGTCCTGTGTATGTAACAGTGAGAGCTTAGAACACAAAGGGGTGAAAAAGCTGTTTCTTCCCATCACATCATTCTCAGGTGTGCTTTGGTGTGAGGGATCCCTTGGCCCCGCTCTGGAGCTCCCTGAGTGCTCCCTGGTGCAATCCACTTTGCTTCCCAGCTGTCATGCACAGGCAGTGGCACTTCCAGCAGGCACAGCTCCTGATCCCTCACACAGCCTGAGGGCAGGGTGAAGGAAGGAGTAACTGCAGTGGTGTCATGAGGAGTTACTTTCACTACAGGAGGTTTTGCTCTGGGATCTGCTTCCCTTTTAACTGTGCAGGAGCCATTGGATTTGCCTGGGTTCCCAGAATCCTCCCAAGATATCCTAACTTGACCCAGGCAGGTGATATGAGGTTGGCCACATATTATTTAAAATATGAGTGATGTGTGACGAGAACAGATGAAAACAAGTTCTGGTTTTTTTAAATGTTCAGGGAGTTGTTTCAAGGCAGCTCATCTCTATTCCCATCCTCCTCTTTTCAGGAAAGGAAGACAGCACATCCCTCAGGAACAGAAATCAATATTCTCCTGTCACTTAAACACAAACAACAAAGAAACCCCAGTCCCCTGGTGAGCAATTGCCAGTTTAATCTCGCCATCCTCAGTAAGTCACTCCTTTACTACTGTGGAGGTGCCAGCATATTCATTATGGGCTCTGCTTTCTTTGTCACAACCACTGTGCTCAGGAAATACACGTTCAGTTCCCTTGCCTGTGTCCAAGAGGAAAACAGCACTCATGAAATCAGGGCCCCACCTCACAGTTTTAATCTCCAACCCTGCCACAATAAGAGAACTAAACAATACTTACAATTGTGTTATCTTTAACAAGCATTTGAGAAAAATGTTCACTTCTTATGCAACAGTAAAAACCTGTAAATAAACTGCAGTGATGTGAATCAACACATGAGGGATATGGTGGGGTCTGTGTGGGCAGGGCAGGTGATTCACAGAAAGAAAAGCCTGACAAACCAAATTTACAGTCACTTCATAAAGCAAACTTAGCACTTGCCTTTCTGCAAAGCACAGGGCTCAGTCTGTGCTGTGCAGGGCACACATCAAACACCCAGAGCTGGTTCCCTCTTCCTTCCAAGGCGTGTCCATAGAAAGGGATGTGATCAGTACTTAAAAACCCAACAACACCCCCAGACAGGCTGAGAACAAACAAAGCCCTCACTGAGAACCATGGCAGTTCTCTCCAAACAAGCAAAGCATATCAAAGCAACCCGGAGAAAGCAGTAGGAGTGAAGTAGTAAATAAAAATCCAAAGCAAGCAGGAGTCCCTGATCTAGTGACAAAGTTGTGGCTGACTGCTGCCCCCTCGAAGGGAAAGCCCCAGCCCTCCTGGCATGGCTGTGTTTGCAGGAGGATGCAGGAAGTTTGCTTACACATAATCATGTCTCCTGACTGACAACACACCTGAAATAATACTTCATTCCACCCCCATCTTGTCATCATTAGCCCTTCCATAAAGCAATGAAGAAAACTCCCTTACTTTAATCTACTTTCATCTTTCTTCCAGGCTTTGCCTGCCTTTCCTCAATTGTCTTCTGTTCTCTTCCTCCTCCCTGAAAAAAACACCCTCTTACCTTTTAGCCTTCCCCTTTAGGCTTCACTAATCCTGTTTTGCTGATCCCCATTCATCAGTTCTTTCTCTTTGTACCCCAATTCTTCCCTCTGCTGTGCTTCCCTGCTTAATCCCATCTTTATCCCACACTCTGCTGTCCCAGATGACAAATCCCTAATTTATCCACTTGGCAAGCTTAATCTTCAGAGGTACCCAGAATTCCTCCTTCAACACCTTTCCCCACCTCCCACTTCTACATCCAAATGCTCTCAATTGCCACCCCCACATCAATCAATCCGTGTCCTTTACCTCTCCAAGAGGAACTGCACAGTGCCGGGTGCTCTGATGTGACAGTACTGCAGCTACTGTGAGCAGAGAACAGAGGGAATCCCCATGAGCCCGAGGCTGTGGCAGGAAAGCTGGGACAGTCATGCTGTTACACACAGCCCCTGGTGGCTGCACCGAGGGGGCAGAAGCAGCAATAAAAACAGGCAGGGAGATGATGGAGTGGGGCATGACCCGAAGGAGGCACGAATCGCCTGCGCGCTCTCGAAGGGATGTCATGGTCAGTGGCAGCTCGTGTTATGCAGCTAGCAGGTAAGAATCAGGGCTGGAATTGCTCAAAGGTTTCAGAAAAACCACCAGGCAGTTAATTGTGCATGATCCTGACTTGGTTTTGACATGTAAAATGAAAACAACATCAGCATTACTGGATAAAAAGGGGAATTTTTCACTCACTTTCACTATAGTCTCATATTCCATTTCTACTTCTGTTTTTCCTCTACTTCTTGTTCTTCTATGCTCTTTAAAACAAAACCAAGGATCATTTCAATTTGAGGTGATTAACAATTACTCTAAGCTGAAATGACATAATTCTGTGCATTACAGTAAAGCAACATCTCTTTAATCTATCACTTAATGAAAAAGCAAAGATTACTTCATGCTTCTGTGTGCCGGCTCATTAATATTTGACTAGGTACACATTAGTCAGAGAAACAGTCTATTCATCACAACCTGGCACTCCATGCTACAGGAGGAGTACTCCAATATTCCCCCTGTGTTAGGAGGGACATCCAGCTTTAGTTAAGTTGCAGCTTAGGCAGGTTGCAAGGAGTGTCACTTCTTTCTGGGAGAGGGGAGGAAGTGTGGCAGAAGGGAAACATGAGCACCAGCCGTGCACCCGAGGTGTGTGCTGGAAGGGACACCCTGGCCTTGGACTGTGATCACCCCTGGTGCCACAAACTCAGGGCAGCTGGCATGGAAAACCCCCAGGACATCCCCAAGTGCTTACTGGAGTGGAGCTGCTCAGCCCATTCCCTGGAGTCAGTCCTGCAGGAAATGTTGGGACACGCTGCTCATGGAGTTGCCACCACTGCTCCCACCTTCAGCCCAAGCTGCTCTTTGACTCTGGGGCTGACCTTGGGTCTGGCAGCTCAAGGGACAGCAGGACTCTCAGATTGTCCCAAAGGCCCTGGTGTGCTCTGGCATTGTCAGATTGTCCCAAAGGCCCTGGAGTCCTCTGGCATTGTCAGATTGTCCCAAAGGCCCTGGTGTGCTCTGGGATTGTCAGATTGTCCCAAAGGCCCTGGAGTCCTCTGGCATTGTCAGATGATTGTCCCAAAGGCCCTGGTGTGCTCCAGGACTGTCAGATTGCCCCAGAGCCCCTGGTGTGCTGACTCACTGCATCCTGCACCACTCTGAGCACCCTGAACTCAAACTCTCTCTCTTGGAGAGACCTAAGGTCTGGAGCAGAGAAGTCCTGAAGGTAATCCAGCAGCAACCAAAAAGACACAAGTTTGTTCCTTAGTTCTTGCAGTTACTAGAAGATGGCTATGAAATTATAGCCAGGGAGTGAAGAAAATCCCTGACTTTTTGGTTGTTGCTAAGTGCAGTCCTTAAAGAGCACTGCCCTGCCATTTGCAAGTGGCTGCAGCACGTTCCCTTCTCTGCTGAGCTAAATAATTGACAGTCAGTATTAACTGTCTTGTCTTACTCTAAAATCAGTGTTATTTCAGCAATAAGTGATTCACTGCCCCATATGGTAGCAATTGCATGAGTCTATCACTGAACTTGGTTCTGTTTGCAGAAGTTAAATCACAGCTCTGTCATGACAGGGCTGGTGCCACCAAAGTCTTGACACGTCCCACATCATATATTTACACTTTATCCTGTATTCTGGACAGTTTTGATCTGCATTGCCCAGGGGCCAGAGCTGCAGTGGCACCCCCTGTCACACCCAGGGGACACGCAGGTGACAGCCAGCCATGGAGCAATTGCATGGGAGCTCACTGAGGTAAGCTGGGCTTTGTCTTAGGTGTCAGGTTTGTTATGAATGAAACTGAAGATGGAAACCTTTAAAAAGAAATACAAACAGACAATAACACAAAATAAAGCTTCTCATTTCAAATGTAAAGGTGAAATAGCTTAGAAACCGAGGTAGCACTTTTAATATTTGTTACAAAACATTTCCTCTCAAAGCATTTTCTTAAACTGAATACAATTATTGAGTCACTTCCTTGGTAATGGGTGAAGAAGCAGAACAATATGTCTGAGCACTGTGTCCTCATTTTACTTCCATGCAGATTCATAAATCCCTTCTAATTGAGTCACAATGCAGGCAGAAAACGCCATTAGCTAACAACTGGCTGGATTCGATTGAAAAGCTGTGTAAGGGAACCTATGCCACCTTCTCATGCTGATGTGCAGCAAATGCATGAAATGAACGTGTTAATTTTCTCCTTGCAGTCTCTGTCACGCAGCAGGGGCGTGTAGAGCTGTGGCACAAGCACTGACACAGAGGGTGGTAGGAGATACACGTGGGGCACAGGATGCTCAGGAAGTGGGTGCCACTGCCTGTGGCAGCTTGCACCATCTTGACATGCAAAATGAACCTCAATCATCAGCTGAGGAAGCAGAAGGTGACAGCTTAGAAGCAAAGAAGGTGAAATGTAAAGTGAAATAAGAAAGCTACTTTGTTTGGCACAGTTCCTTAGCACTCCTCCTGATGCACTTCATTTGCCTGCCCCTTTGATCTATGCACCTCACTGGTTCTGTGCTCCCACTGACAGACAAATCAGTAAAGCAACTCACAGAAAATTGGCAATTTTTACTAAATTACATGTAACTTTGCAGCACAAAAACATTTTGTTGCTGGGGATGTTGGCCCAATTACTTCAGTGAGGTTTGTAGCTACTGAAAGCAGGTTAAGGTTTGATTAAAAATTCCCTTAAAACCACTTTTGGAAAACACTACTAAGCATCCTCTTGCTAAATTTCTTAGTTTGTGCAACATGAATACTTTTCCTTTCTTTTGGCACCGTTTTCAGCCAGCCTCCCTGTTAAAGAGCACATTTTGCTTTGGAAAAGGGCTGTGTGCTTTGTGTGTTGTGCTCACACACCAGGATTTGGGTGTGCAAAGGAGGCTATCCAGGCTTTACCTACCTGCAGGGTGAACATCAGAAATAAGCAAACATTTCAACAAAAAGCAACATTCAAAATTGGTAACAAACCCCCCTGTACTTTAGCAAAGTGAGGAAATTTCCCCTTGATTATTTACCAAAACACAGTCCATGGAAAGTAACAGAGATATCTGGGTAGCATGAATTCCACAGGCAGGGGAAATCCCAGGGTTACCAGACAGAACCTGATCAGCTGTGAGCTGTATGCACCCCTCAGAACCTCTGTTTTTTATGGAGCTTTTAGCACTATAGTCTGTGCACTGCACCAGGGGATGCTCCTGATCCAAGAGATGGCAGTGCAGCAGAAATATATCAGATATTTACCACAGCTGGTTTGGGGGCTCCAGGCATTGCAGCATAAGAAAGAGAAAGTCAGAGAGAAACACAGGGATTAAAACAAACACTGACTTTTTCAAGCTCTTTTCTATTCTCATGGTCATGACTGCACTTGCAAAATTAGCTGGTTTGGAAAATGCCTGAGCAACTTCTTGATGGTGGTGTGAGCTGAACCCTTCTGTTTGTACAGACATGGCTTAAAGCAGCTCTTGGTGAAATCTCCGACTCAGAGGTAAGAAAACACAGAAAATACACACACTCTCCCAAATCATAAAGCAGCCATATATCTGTTGCTTTTCTTAGTGCTGAGACAACATTTTAGGGAAGACACACACAGAAACCAGATGCAGAAGAACACTGATGACAAGGGGAAGTGTTAAAACATTATCTGCTATTCAGTCACTGCTACCTAATGTGGTTTCCCAGAAGCTTTCTGGAGACACCTCCAGAAAGCAATCCAGTAAATGTTTAAGCTTTTAAAATATTGAAGCTGAATACAATCTGATTTATCTGATGGTCCTGGATGTGTCCTCACCTGTGCAAAGGGTCACCACAAAAGCTGCACTTTATATTTCTGGTTTCCAAGCTGTCATGAAAAGCTGCACTGTGTTCCCAGTAGTTGTGCCATTCCTGTAAAGAACTACTGCCATAATTAGTCAGGATTTCTCTTCTTGCTGGCACACAGAGTCCTGTCAGTGCCCACAATAAATTGTGCTGATCTAACACCTCCAGTCAGCTCCTGTTAATGGGACTGTTCTTCACAATTATCCACTAATGAACCTTTAAAACCACACTGAAGCAACGTGTCTCAGGGAGAAGAAGGAGGAAACTGCTTGTCCACAGGAGCTGCCTCACAGCACACAGTTTATTCCCTCAGTAGCTCTAGCTGCTCACAGACTCACCTGCTGCTGGCAGGCACCTGCAGGGGTTTCTGACACCACAGCAGCACAAAGCCCCACTGAAGAGGGCAGGGAAGGTTTGTAAGAGCGGTTTGAGGGGAGATGGAAACATTTTACCAAAAGTGAGCATAGATTTTTAGCAATGAAGCATTCCTGCCTAGTGCCTTCTGCAGCACTCTGCTGCTCCCAGCAAGGCTGCAGCTGACTAAAGGATACTTCTTCTCTGGGGGCAACTCTCCTGAAGCTCTGGCCAGCTGAAGGAGAAGCAAGCAGTGCTCACTAAGCTGGGAAAGCCCAAGCCCTCTGGAAAGCAGCACATTCTCTCCAATGGACCAAGAAAAACTTTCTTGCTCTTTACAGAAGCAGTCCTGGCCCACGTGCCTAACCCATGACTCCTTTCCAGGCTTTCTTTCCAGCTGTGTTGTGTGTGTGGAGTCCCTCCTCAATAGAATGTGTCAGATGTGCTTTAGGCTCCTTTTCTGTAGGTATCTACTGAGAGAAGATGAATTGCCATTCAGAAAACAGAAAAGCTGGGGCAGGGATGTGCTTTCCCACAGTGTCACCCACAGCAGGCTGGCACAAACAAACACACTCAGGACAAAATTCACCTCGTGGCAACACAGAAACAGCACAGAACATTTAAGGCAGCAACTTGTATTCATATTCTGCAAGCTGTGAGACCCAGTTATATTCTCGTTTTCCCTGGACCAGAGAAGATCCTTCACATCCCTGTCACAGAGTCAGCACGGATCTGGGTTTGTTTATCAACTGATCCAAGACTGACTGTGTAGCAGGCAGAGGAAGAATTGCAGGAGGAAGAGTTTGATCTCCCTCAGTGAAACAATAAAAAAAAAAAATTCAGATTAATTCTGCTGCCTGTCAGTGAAAATGTCTGGTTTAACAGCAGCATGTGTGGAACCCACCCCGTGCAATTCCACCCTTCAGTCACACACACAGAACACAGCTGCTGCAAGAACAGTGTTCAGAGACACTCCTGCTTCTCATCCTGGGCAAAGAACATTCCCTTCCTGCTTCACATTGACTATTTTAGATATAACCTTTTAAAAAAACTGCAATTATACAGCAGCTCCATAAATGCCAGAAGATTAAGTCAGAATATGCATCTTTCAGCTCAAAACAAACCTCCCAAACCTCAAAATGTCTGAGCAGAGCATCACTGAAATTCTGTCTGTACAAAAAACAATTATTTATCACCTTTACCATTTGTGGCATAACATTTACTAACTTGTAAGCTCTACAGAGATCAAGAGAATGGACTTCATTTCTCAGAAGTGTATTTCCATTAATACAGTGAAAGTTAGACAGAGAAAGTCCAGCCTGGGACTCTGACCCAGAGTTTGTGTCCCTCTGGTCCAGCAGGAAGAGTTGATGCCCTGTGGTTATGAGGCCACCAGATTTTTGTGACTATCTCATTGCAGGACATGAGCTGGAACTCTGAAAGGTTTACTCATTTAGGACACAGGTTTACTCCACTAAGGTCTGAATTTTGCTACTGATACAGTCAGACACAATAAGAACTCACTCCCCATCCCACGGATGCATTTGGCACATTGCCTTAGTCTGAGAGGCAGCTCAGCAACCCCTGTGAATCAGCTACATCACAAAGGAGTGAAAATCACTTTAAAAACTGAAAGAATGTGAGGGGAGCCAATATTTCTACAGCTTATCCAGTACAGCAGGTTGGCAAGGGATTATTTTAGGGCACTTGTGAAAGCAGGCATGCCAGTGTGGTCAGCTGAAGGGAATGAAGGAACCAAAGGGACTTACATCACCCCTGGGAGCAGGCCACTGAAAGAAAGGCACCAAAGAAGCATCTTGTATTTGCAGAAATTAGTTTTGTTATTATTCAGTGAGCACTAAACTAAGTGAAGTCAAGAGTTCTGTCCCTGACGGTGGTGGCACAGCCACTGAGAGCTTTAGGAACTGACTGCTCCCTAATAATGAAACCTTTCTGTTGTCCTGCAAGGCCTGAGGGCCAAGGCTGCTGAGCAGCAAACCCTCAGTGTTCCCCAAAGCTGCTCCATCCCAGGACAGCAGTGAGCTGTCCCAGACTGCCTGCAGGACTCTGCACTCCTGAGGACACCTCTCCCCTTGTGAGCACACATTCCAGTGTTCCTCTGCTACAGATTTCAATATTTCAGGGTAAGCCCTCAATATTTCAGGGTAAGCAGTGCTGAATTCTCCCTCAGCCTTTAAACTTTGAGTGTTACAGGACATTTATATATGTTTATGTACAAAAACACAGCAAGGACCAGGGAGGACCTCTGTCCTCTGAGGTGAACCATAAAGAGAAACCAGCTGAGCTCCACCTAAACCCAGCCTTGTGTGCTGGGGTTAAAATGAAGTACCCAGCAGCAAAGCTGGAGCTGCCTGCCTGAGGGCTGAGCTCAGCACGAGCTAACCAGGTCTCTCTGCAAGAACACAGCCTGGCCATGTCCTGCAGGGCTCCCCCTCCCTGTGTGCTCAGAGCAGGCAGGGCCAGGCAGGAAAGCCTGGAAGCTTCCAGGGAAACACACCATGGCCCCAGTCCCAGTGCTGCCCTGCCCTGCAGTGCTTGCCGTGTGCAGTGGGAATATGGACTGTGAAAGGAAATTATCTCCAGGGCATGTAAGGGCCTGGTGCTCTGATCCTGAGGGTGAGACACAGTCACAGGACAGCAGGAGTTAGAAGGGACCTGTGGAGATCACCCAGCCCGGCATCCCCTCCAAGGCAGGGGCACCTGGGGCAGGTGACACAGGAACGTGTCCAGGTGGGTTTGGGATGTCTCCAGAGAGACCCCACAGCTCCTCTGGGCAGCTGTTCCAGGGCTCTGCCACCACCAATGTAAAGAATTTCCTCCTCATGCTAAGGTGGAACCTCCTGTGTTTCAGTTCATTGCTCCTCATCCTGTCACTGAGCACAGCTGAAAAGAGTCTGGCACCTTCCTTGGCAGCCCTTTGAGATAGTTATGTGCATTCATGTGATCCCATCTCAGTCCTCTTCACTGCAGACCAAACACACCCAGCCTCTCCTCAAAACAGACCCCTCATCTTTGTGGCCTCCACTGGACCCTCCAGAAGCTCCTTGTCTCAGAAATTGCCTTTCTGGAAATGATACTCAAAATGGGAAGACTGCAAATTAAAGAAAATTCACATCCTATCCCAAAATATTGTTCTAAATCCCACCAGTACCTACAAAAGGAGATTCCAGTAACATCTCTGGAAGGATTATGTACAAATGCCAGAGGAACTGAGATAAGCATCAGGCTGAGAATGGACATCCCACTGACTCAGTGCCTTGTACAAATGAAATAGTTCACTTATCCCACAGACTGATTTCCCCAGCTCATTTCACTGCCAAGGTCTCACCTCTCCCATCTGCAGAACTGCATGAAATACAAGTTAGTGGTTTGATTTTAATACTATTAGAAGTTGAAAGCAACAGCATGGTCTTGTCTTACAGACAAGCATGATAGCTTAGGCAATTTCAGGGCCTTCTCTGTATTAAATAGAGCAGATTGCACAGTTTTCTCTGCAGTAAAAGGAGCTTTATTTCCTAAGGACATTCAAAATCCAAATCCTTTCCCTAATGAAGTGTCAGATGAAAGGAACTTCTTCACAAACACATCAAGAAAATGCCATCTCCCAGAATTTCATTAAACATTAAATGGCTCTGAATTAACAAACAAAAAAGTTGATTTTTTTTGACAAATTGTTATTAGTTCCATTTACTAGCTAAGACAGAACACATATGACAATTAGTTCTTCAAATGACTACATGGGGGAAATCCCTTCTGTCCTGATGCTCTGTACTTTATGATAAGCTCATTTCTTTGTGTCTAAGAACAGATTTTCAGCTTCATTCCTTTCTGAAACCAAAGTTAGCCTCGGTTAGATAATGGAGCTGCTGCTAATAAACCCAAGATGTCTCAACATCAATTTGCTGAATGGAAAATCCTGCTTATTTTGGACTAATTTAGTACAGCAGTACCTGCTTAAGATCAATTCGCAGCAGACTATTTCCTATTTATTGCTAATTAAAATCACGGATTTCCTGTTCCAAACAGCATATAAGCCTGAAAAATTAGCTCCAACCCAGTGTGCTATTGACTCAGCTGGGGCATTAGATCTAGATTTACCACCTCATTCCAGGGTTTATAGGAGCAGCTACTCTCAGGCATGACAAATGAGGCAGAGGGAGGTCAGGTGTGGAGGGTGGCCAGGGGGCATGTGCTGGGTTTGGCTATGGGGTGCACAGGGCTCAGCTGTGCCCTTCTGCCCAGCCCGAGGAACCAGGAGCACACAGCCTGGAACTCTCCCTTGGCACATTAATCTGAGCCTTTGTGCCCCAGCTGCAGCCCTTTCCGGCCTTGGAGGGAATAATAGGGCAGCTGTGTGCCAGGGGGATATCTGCAGTGCCATCTGGGCTTAACCTTCCCCACCCACCCTCCTCCTGTCAGCTCCCCACAAAAACGCTCTCAGCTCATTGTGCTGGGCACACACAGGGCAATTCTTTCTCTTCTGGAACACAGGCCAGCCAGGAAAGCACACAAGCTTGGGAACAGCCATGACAAATGGAAATATTGGAGTGCTCCTGGATTAAGGATGATCCCACCCAGTGCTTTCAGTGCATGGCCCAGAGCACTCACAGCCCTGGGATCTGAGACTGCCTGAACTGCTGAGCTCCCAGCAAAGCAGCCCCTGCTGGGCTGCACTGGGATGACACCAAACTTCCAGAGGGCACAGAGAAGGGCTGTGCCACCCCTGTCTCCCTGATCCACAGCACCTGCTGGGCTGCACTGGGATGACACCAAACTTCCAGAGGGCACAGAGAAGGGCTGTGCCATCCCTGTCTCCCTGGTCCACAACAACTGACAGAAGATGCACTTACAGCAGGAAAATCCTATTAATAAATCAACCCTTTTTTTTCCCCTCCAAAAATCTTTGCCTCATTCCCATATCAAAAGCCTAAAACTTGCTCAGGCTCATCTTGGGTGATTTGATCAATCCCAGCAGCCTGGACTGCATTTCCACCCAGAACTCTGAGTTCAGGACACCGTGGCAAAGTGACACACAAAGGGAGAAGCTCTCTAGGAAGGAGCCCTGCAGACCTCCAGAGCTTTGGCCAGACAGCTGCCAACAAATGCTTCTCTACTGCCACCAAATCCTGAGTGGGACAGAGATACACCTCCTTTACAGTTTCATTTCACACCCCCAGAAAAGTTACTTGGCTGAGCACTGCACATGTGGAGTTCAGAACTCCAGCCATTAATTGCTATGAAAAATAGCACTCATTTTTGTTACTGCTACCCTTTGTTTGTCAATTTTTCGAAAGATGCCAAAGGTCATTCTGGAAGATCTAGTCAGGAGGTAACATTCAAAAGCAATTATTAGTGTCTGACTTTGTTACTAGCATTTTCTTTGACACCCCAAAAATACTTATTCAAACAGCTTTCCCAGTCAGTCTTCTATTGATTTCTGAGACAGATTTTTTTAAAACAGTGCTTGGTGATAGCAATAGCATGGCAAAAAGTAAAATAGGTGTATAATTAATGAAATAATTATGCTGAATGTATATTCACTGCTTGTAATAAGTGAGAAGTACTTCAAGTTGTCTTCCATTGTACAAGTGCCTAATCCCTGCTCAAATAATTCTTTTGGTTGGAAACTGTGTTTAAGAAGCAACTGGGGAAGAACTGTTTGTTTGTGAGAGGCCCCTGCAGAACCAGCCAAGGGTTTTGGTGTCTCTGCTCCTGCACTAAGCTCCTGCAAATTCATGAACATGCTCATTTCTGGAAGAGATGGAGTCCTACTAATACCTGGAAAAATACAAGGAGGCTGAAATGCTCTGTGTTTCAAACTGACTCAGGGCCCAGATCTTTTACAGACGGAGGGCTTCAGTTCAGATCCATGGCTGACCTGAAGTGGTGCAGCTAAAGCAGGCAGCACCCTTGGCACCCCTCCTTTCCTGTGCCCAGGATGGTTCCATTCCTGCAGGCACGGCTGAGCACATTCTGCATCTGCTCGTTAGCTGCTGTGGCTTCAATTAATCAAGTGCATGGCTGTAATCTGCTGCCACGTGGAACTTGCATCACCAGGCAGGAGCACAAAGGAGGAGGAAAGTTGGGGTTCCTTGTGTCACTGCAGGGGAGGGAAGGGCAGGAAGCAGCCAAACCACTGACAACACACAGAAATCATGGGAAGTGATATGAAGGCAAACAAATATTTGCAATAACACTTATTCTATCTGCATTTCTTATTAAAAGAATGCAATCAAATTAATAGTGATAAATATAAATATTAATGTGTTGATATTTAGATGATAAAATGTACTTTTGTTGTTCAGAGAAATAAGCTGCTCCTTTTTTCTGCTGGCTTGAAACAGCCCTTTGTTTATCTTCATCTTGTTTTCCAACATAACTTATTTATTTACAGCATGTCAAGGGAGAAACCTAATTTCTAAGGACATTTTCCAATTAACTTTCCTAATTAAAAGTTAGACTGAATTGGTTTGTAAATGGCATGATGCAAATCCCCCAAATGCATGGATTCTGGGAAGTGACTGAGAATACACCTAGAGAAGCAGGATGAGAAATGCTGCCCATCTTCCCTGCCCAGGTGCTGCAGACCTTGTCTGGCACGCTGAACCTCTGCTCCTCTGCCTGCTTTGGAGTCAGTGCCATCTGCTCCCAAGTCTGTACCGACACTGGGAATGCTCCCTGGGCTCCTGTCAGTGCTCACATGGAGCTCTGCACTCCAGCTCTGCTGCGTTCTGAGCCCTGCTCTGAGTATGGATCTGTACCGAGAGTCCCTGCCGTGATCCAGCTCACGAATTTCTGCAAGAGTCCAGTCAAATCCCAGGAAATGCCTGCTGCTGCACTGATCCAGAGCTCTGCCATTCACACGGAGAACTTCAGAAAGAATTCTCAATTTCAGCAGGGACCACGAGCTTGTCTTGAGTGCCCTTAATGAAGTTTGTGTTAGGCTTTCAAATTCTGTCCTGGAACCTCCACCAGACCCAGGAATTGGAACCTGGAGATCACACTGTCATGTCTGACTGGCTGATCAATTAGAAACAGACTCACCCCACTGAACAGCTCATGAGAACTGGGAAAATATTTAAATCCAATAGAGCCAAAGAAGATGGCTCTATTGCAAACCACTTTAAAGGCCTGGAATTACTTATTTCCCCAGCGCATTAATGGCAGTGAATAACCACACTCTTTGTGGATGCAAGAGCATTTCACATCTAAAAATAACTTACACTGTGCACTGATCACAAATCTAGATATACCCAAGGCAGCCTGGAGTCACAGATCAATTTATAATACTTATGTAAAAAAAAAAAAGCTTAAAGCAAAATTAGATGTTCTACTTGCTCCATATATTGTGGACATATACCTTGAGTTATTGCAGACTTTCTCTGAGACACACTAATTCAGATGAATGTACTTCTTAGCAGTTTCAGCACTAAAAATACCATTTTTTCCTCATATATTGAAAATACATGGCAATATATTTTCCATGTATTTGGCAGGTATAAACACCTGGCTACCTCCTGCTCACATCCTGACCATCTTACAGCAGCTTCACACACACTTTTAAGCAGCACTTTCCCTGCTTTAGTACTGGAGAAACAGATAAATGTGCTTTGATGTATTTGCTGTGCAAGAAGAGTAGTTTCTATGTTCCCATAAAATGCTTTCAGAAATAATAATGACAGTAATAATAAAAATAACAACAAAAGCAGCTGTAAGCTCCAGTAGGGCCTGGCTGTAACTGGAGAAACCAAACGACTCTGGATTTTGAAGACAATTAGTCCCCACACGTTTTACATTAGTGTGCTTGTGTGCAGACAGCAGCACTGTATTCTGGTTTTGTAGTGGTGTTTAACCACGTGAGTCCCAGCTTGGGAAGGCAGCTGAGGAAACCTGATGCCTTCCATGCTCCACATGCTCCTTGTGCCACAGGAAACACAGCTGCAGGTCTGGCACGTGTTAAATCCAGTCTGCAGATAGCAGGGAACCTGGAATTCCATCAGTCTGCCTTGCCCCTCTCTGGTTTTCCACACAGGGGAAACTCTGACTTCACTGTTAATGCAGTCAGCTGGGAAAGCTTGAGTAGACCACAACACTCCTTTCTGGGATGGGTGGTTTCAAAGCAGGATGGGAGCCATCAGAACTGGATTCTCATTGTGTCATGCAGATAATTCACTCTGAAAGATGCTTAAGCAAAAGATTTCAAACATTGACACCTAAAGTAAGGCAGCAAAATGCAAGTTAACCAAGCAAAGCCTTCAATGCACAAAAAACACTGTGATAGTTTGAGTTGGAAGCCCCACAAGGAAGTTTTATCACACATAATTTTCCTTTTTGGAATTGTCTATTGATTTTTTTTTCAGAGCCACACATTTAAAACTCACAGCTAAATCTGTCTTGACAGTGTCATTTCAACTGAGCTACAAATACCTTCTATTTGTGCCTATTCCTTCTATCTATACCTGTTCTATTTGCTAGCTCAAGCTTCAGAGACCTTAAAAAGCAGACTGCTTCGAAAGCTAGGATTCCTCTAAGACATATCCTGGGTTAATAAATGTCTGGAATCTCTATTTCTAGGAACAACTGACCACAATGACCAGGGGCTTTTTGGCATCCTCATTTACTGTGAGCTGCAGCGGGTCCTTGGCCACGAGAGGTGAGTACCCAGGGGGAGCTGAGAGCAGTGACTCTCCAGGGCTGCACTGGCACAGCTGACTCCCAGACTGGCAGTGCTGGCCACAGGGGCTCCCAGAACCCCATCCCTCTCCCTTCTGGCTTTGCCCTGCCAGGACTGCAGAGAGCCTCCTGCAGGCCCTGCCCAGGGCTGCTCCTGCTGCCAGGGTCACCTTTGCAGGGCTCTGTGCATGCAGCTGACGTTGATTCATGCTGCCAGATGGCAAAGGACAAAGCACAATCGCTCAACACAACGTGTGACCCACTTCCACTCCCAGCAATCTGCTGCCTGAGACTCAGAAATGCACAGACTTTGATTAAAATTGTCATTTTGTTTCATAGCTGGCCACGTGTGGCACTGCCCTTTGCATGCCAGGCACATCTGCTGCAGCAGGGCAGTGGTGTGGTGCCTCCCCTCCCTCTGCAACAGGGCCTCTGGGTGTGTGAGTGTCACTCCTGTTCCTAAAGGCACTCTCAGAAGTAATTACAACTTATTGGTGCACATATGGACAGCTAATGAAGAGCCAGGCACCACACAAAGAAACAGTGACAACAGTCATGTGTCTGCTCCAGAGAGGAGAATAGAGACAGGATACAGACAAAATTCATGTAGGGCTCCCAATCAAATCCCTGGAAAGCCGTGGGGAAACTCTCTGTCCCTGCTCAAAGTCACAGATATATTTACAGCACCAGCAGGACCAGAGAATTTCTGCAGTAATGAACCCCAGTGCGAAGGTATGTGAGGATAATGGAAGTGACATCTGGTCACTGCAGGCCAGATTCCCCAAATTGCTCAGGGCTTTGGAGTGCCAGGACTGCCAGGCTGGCTCAGACCAGAGCTGACAGAGCTGTGCTCTGCCTCTGCCCTTGCTGCTGCCAGGAGCTGGCCAAAGGAAAAAGGTTTGAGAGCAGAGAGATAAAACTGTTCCCACCTCGGAGCTCACCTTGTCCTGATCCCTCCAGCACTGCCCTAAGTCCTGCAGTTCAAGTTTTAGTGAGGTTTTAGTTCCTGTCAAATTATCGCTCAACGAGAACTTCAGTGCTGAAAACATTTCTGAAGAGGTCTCCAATCCCATGGGAATCTCCTCAGCTTCTGACAGACTTTTCAAGGGCTTGGCACCCATGAATGAAGTGGCACTGCTGAAAGCCTCAAGTGCTCAGCAGCTCCTCTAGGGAGAGCTCACCACCAGAGCTCAGCGCTGTGTGAGTGTGGGCACACACAGCTCAGCAACGCCTGAATGCAAACAGAATGCTTGCTAAAACACAGGTCCTTCAGGCCAGGAGAACACAGAACCCAAAAGGCCTGCAGGGAAACAAGGCTGACATTCCATTGTACACTGAGGAGGAGGTGACAGATCTGCTTGGAAACCATCCCACCACATATCAACGGTGTTTATTTGGGGAAAATGGGAAGGGAAGGACAAGCACGGGGAGAAGCAGTTGTATCATAGTGTAGACACTGCTAATGAGGTGATTATAGGTGGCAGAGTAAGTGAAAATAATTGGCAGGACATTGCCTAAAATAAAAACTTATCAGCAAACCAAATATTTTATTACTGAATAAAGATTTGCTACATTCAGGATATATCATCACATTATCTGTGTGCCACATGTGGTGCTTTCTTCAGCAAGAAGTTCCCAGGACTGGGAAGATGACTAGGAAAGATATTCCAGTTGTGGATGGAAGAGAAAACAGAAATATTTTATAATCAAACACAAAAAAGAAGCTCATGAGTTTGTATCTCTTTTATGCCTTGTAGAAAAGACCTACATGGGAAAGCAGTATGTCCTACAGCTCTGTTCCTTTGCCATAAATTCAGTTTGGAGAGAGAAAATACTCCAAAGGAAGCACAAAAAATAGTGTTTATGTCATTATTGAGGAAAGCACAACAGTTCTGGAAAAAATACCAAGCACCACTTTTTAAAAAGAAAAATCAGAGAAATCCCTTCTTCCTTTTAGAACAAAGGAAGCTCATAGATTTTAAGCCAAGCCTTTATGCATGAATTGGATCCTTTACTACGCAGAGCACAGTAACTTGTATGAAGGATTTGTATGAGGTTTAATGCAATATCAAGGGTACTGTGCCAAGTGCTGTGTCCTGAGCAGACATCAGCCTCAGGCTGGGAAGAGCTGATCCTCATGGCACACGGGACTCTCCCTGTGTGCCCCTGCAGGCTCTGCCTCCACAGCTGCTGTTGCACATCCCCTCTGTACAGAACCCTTCCCTGGCAGGCACAGCCTGGCCCAGCCTGGGCACTGACCCCGTCCCACATTTCAGGTCCCTCCCCACCCTCAAAGCCTCAGAGAAGCTCCCAGAGCTCTGCAGAGCCAGAGATGAGCTGACCTTCCTGCAGGACAGTGCTCTGGCAGGGATAAAGAACATTTTACAGCATTAAACTCCCCGTGCCTGCAGCCCAGGGCTGAGCAGGGCTCACCCCGAGCAGCCAGCCCTCCTGGGCTGCCCAGCAGGGAACACCTCTGCTCTGCTCTGCTCTGCCTGCTGGTGGGCTCAGCAGCCCCTGCAGGGCAGTGTCTGCCCCAGCTGCTGCTCTGGGGAAAGGAGCCAAGCTGTCTGTGCCCTGTGCTGGGCTGGGAAGCTGTCTGCTCTGCAGTTTACAAGCAAGGTGCCACAAAAAACAAACACAAGTGAAGAGAGTCTCCTTCAATGAGAACAAACAGAGATGCTTCTTTAGAAGTTACATCCCCTTATCCTTCTGCTGTCAAATCCACTGTTTTGTGGGGTTTTTTTCTCTTTGGTTCAACTTAAAAATTAATTATCTTTCAATCTTTCACAGAAAACACGGGTTACTTCTGTTATGTTAACAACACTTTGAAGAAAAAGGTCCTTTTGGGGCCAAGTCTGTCTTCCAAAGGAAAGAGAGAAATTTAGTAAAGCTCATCCTTGCTTGCTCTTTAGATCCTTCCAACAGGAATTTGCAACTGCTTCCCCTATACTGAACACTCACAAAAGGGAAAAGATCTCTTAAACAGTGTGGAACTGGGGTAAACTAAGAATAGCAACACAACTGAAGAGTTTTGTCTGGGTTACTGCTCTGGTCTGTGTTTTTGGAAGAGTTAGATGGATAATATTCAGGATAGCTCTTTATTTAAGGAAGGGAGCACACACCATAAATTAGAAAGTATAAACACTTAAAGGTTTGCTGAAAGTGTACACAAGCAACCTATTATGGCTGAACTGCTTTTTCTAGGCAATAGCTACAATAGATGTCCTTAAAAGAGATCCCTTGGTATAACACTGGGCAAAGGCCAAAAGAAACTGTTTTTCCATAATGGAACACTAGGGAATTCTTTATTTTAAAAAGTGCCACATGGAATGTCTAAATTAAGTCAGAGGGGCAAAAAAAATGTATGGTATCCACAATGTCTGCCTGGCATGCAGTGCATGGCATCACCCTGTTCATCACCCTGGAGATAAAGAGCTCCTCCCAGCTCCCTGGCTCCAGTGACAACTGCTCCAGAGCTGTCAGCTCTGCTCACAACTGCTCCCTTCACAAGCCTGGATGTGCTTTTAGGGCTGCAATGAAGACTAACCAAAAGGGGAAAAAAAAGAGTCCAAAGTCCCCTAGCTGAGGAGAGGAATTTCAAACAGTTCCCAGTTTGGAAGTGGCTGGGAACAGGGACACAATCAAGCCCAGTGTCTGGGAGCACGGGCCTGGAGAATGCACGGTCCAGTGAGTGCAAAAATCCTTAAAACCCACAGGACAGAGAAGGGTAAAGGCAAGTGGGGAAGATCACAGGAGGAGATTTTTCCTCTCTCTGTAACAAAAGACATGACCTGTGTCCCGTGTGATTTCCAAGCCATGAGTCCCTCTGCCGTTTCCAGGGGACCGACAGCGCTGTCACCGTGTCCCTCACACACGGTGCCAGGCAGGGCTCACCCCACCAACAGCACTCCCTGCCCTCTCACACGGCTGCCATCAGCCTGCCCAGGGGAGCAGGGGATGTTTCTGCACCAGCCAAGGAGAGCAGCCCTGCTCTGGCTCTGTGCAGGGCCCTGGCACAGCAGGCACTGCCAGCGCTGTCCAATGTACCAGGCAGCTGCAGCACAGCACACAGGGGGCATGCAGTGCCTGCAGACTGCACCCTGAGCTGGGCATCCCTTCTCCAGGAGCCTCTGACACCTCCATGTCCCTGCCAGGGGGATGCAGTGCCTGCACACTGCACACTGCACCCTGAGCCCGGGCATCCCTTCTCCAGGAGCCTCTGACACTTCCATGTCCCTGCCAGGGGGATGCAGTGCCTGCACACAGCACCCTGAGCCCTCTGACACTTCCATGTCCCTGCCAGGGGGATGCAGTGCCTGCACACTGCACCCTGAGCTGGGCATCCCTTCTCCAGGAGCCTCTGACACCTCCATGTCCCTGCCAGGGGGATGCAGTGCCTGCAGACTGCACACTGCACCCTGAGGTGGGCATCCCTTCTCCAGGAGCCTCTGACACTTCCATGTCCCTGCAGGGGATGATGCAGTGCCTGCACACTGCACACTGCACCCTGAGCTGGGCATCCCTTCTCCAGGAGCCTCTGACACCTCCATGTCCCTGCCATGGACAATGCAGTGCCTGCACACTGCACCCTGAGCCCTCTGACACTTCCATGTCCCTGCCAGGGGGATGCAGTGCCTGCACACTGCACACTGCACCCTGAGGTGGGCATCCCTTCTCCAGGAGCCTCTGACACTTCCATGTCCCTGCCCTGCTCTTTGCTGTGCTGGTAAAGCCATGCCACCCAGTTTGCCATGGATTAGCAGCAAAGGCACTTGATGCTTTCCTGAGTGTTTTTTTTTTTTTTTTGGGTTTTTTTTTTTTTTTGAGTATGATCCCCTTCATCAGTTTTTAGGTGAAGCAGACAATGAGCAACAGAAACCCAGTTTTGTTTGAATTTTTTTGACTTTATCCCTAGCTTGAGCTCGTTTTCACAAGCAGAATCACAGATGAAATACAAACTGTCTTTCTTCTTGACAATAAAACCTACTGTCCCTTACTTAATTACTCTTCGATTCTTAAAACCTGAGTAGAGATACCTGACTGCTCAAAACATGGAGCTGCTCCCTGCTGAAGGAATGCAGCAGAAATGGCCAGCAGCAAAGGTCACTTGAGAACAAATAAAAGACATCTGTGGTACAAACCTCTGTCTGTCAGGAACCACCTCCATACATCCAAGAGCCTTCTGTGCAAATTCTCCAATAATTCTTATAAAATAAATCACTTCAACTGATGGCATGCAAGGTAAAATTAATTTCTTGTCTCTGCAGATAAGTGGTTACTGGAATGTCAATTCTCACTCTTTAAAAGAGGGCTGGCTTTAACTTAACACCACAATTGCAGTCTGAATTTCTCATTAAAATTTTAGTTTTTCCAAAAGCTAAAATTCCTGAATTAATGAAATGCAAATTAGAACATTTAGCCTTAACTTTAACAGTTTTCCCTTGCTTTTTGTTATTAAATATGTATATAAAGATATATGTCTATCTGTAATGAATCCAACAGTAAAAGAATTATTCCTTTTCACTTGAAGACACACATTGCCACTCATAAATCTTATTTAAACTTTAGATTCACCAGTCTGAGGCAATTGGAACAGCCTGTACCAGAGCCCCTTGGCACTGCTTTGTATTGCCAGGCAGGGGAACACCAACATTTGCCTCCCAATTTCCCTCTCCCTCCTGCATCTCTCCAACATTCCTCTCCCCAACACCACCTACAACTGTCCATATCCTCATTCTCTGATGCACTTCCTTCCTCCCTCCCATTCTCAGTGTTTCCTTCCCCTGGGAGCTGAAGAATATCTGCCAAAGGAACTCATGCATTTTTGAACGTTTGCCTTGCTTTGTCCCTTGGGCAGGTTAACCCTGTTTGAGCACAGAGCTTGCTGTCCAGGCTGCTGGAGGACAGGAATTCCCTGGGCACACACAGGGCCTCACTCTCCCCCTGGGGCAGCTCTGGGCTCCAGAGAGCCCTTGGACAAGACTTAGTGGGTTTACTGAAAGGCTTGGAAGCACTGCAATCTAGTGGTACTATATTCATTTAGTGACACAAAAATACCCAAGATAAATCCCCTTTTTGTTGTGAAGGGCCATTTAAGAAATACCTTTGACAGCTAATGTAAACCACAAGAATTATTCTCCTGTGGAGATCCATTTCACAGACAAAAACTAGGTGCAGCAATTTGGAGGGTATGCCATATTTGTTTTCACATGCATCAAGAAAGCTTCACACCTGGCAGAAGAGTTAAACTCCATTCATCCTCTGCTTCAGAAATGTAATGCCTGTCTCCTTCATTAGAGGGGTTCAGGCCAGGTCTGCTGTCACCATTCAAACCCCTCACTCTCAGTCTGATTTTTAATCAAAATATGTGCCACAGGTCCTACTGGAATCCCTGAGAGTCCTGTGCTGGTCCTCCTGCAGAGGAGGCACAAGAAAAGGATTATTTGATTGCTTCCCAGCATTTCCTTCCCTTGCAGGACCTGAGACCTGCCCAGGTTTGTTGTGGGTATCTAAATTCAGAGCAGATGAGCCTTACCCCCATTCCTGCACCTATTGCCCTTGGTATCCTTCAGCTCCATTATTTCATGGCCCTTTTAATTAATAAAAATTCACTTTAGGACTCATCATTTAATTCAAGTGAATTTAACAGTGCAGCAATGTGGAAAGATAAAGGTGCTGGCAACGCAAAGGCTGAGGAAATGCAATTAGAGCATCCCTCTTGACCAGCTCTTCAGCTGGCACTCATCACATCTGCACAAATCCACACCAGCCCAGGAAAGGGTGAAAAGGGTGAAACATTCCCAGGATGAAAATATTCCTGCATTGCCAGTTAGCAGCAGCATCAAACTCTAAAAAATGAGCTGCAGAACACTCTACACTTCCATGGAAGTGTGAGACTGAGACTCAAAAACCCCACAAGGCAGTGAAAGATTCTCTTTTACCAAAACTCAGTCTGTCTCTGGTGTTGCAACAGTCTTTCCTCAAGAAAGGAAGCTGAAGGAATCCCTGGCACAGAAAACCAGGCTAAGTAACAGCAATTTTCTTCAAAGACACTGATGATACCTATCAGTGCCCCAACAATGCTACCAAAAAATTATTTAAAAAAAAAAAAAGGAGAAAAAGAGGATGGCACTATTTCAGCCACTAACTAAAATGAAATAAAACCTTGCAGAAGTGCAGAATGGGATGATTACAGCCCACAGTTTTCCAGTGTTTATGACACCAGATGAATCTGAAATTATAAAAAGGGTGAATATTCAACATCCAGGAAGCTATTTGGGATAACACCAGATGGAGAATCTGGATGTCATTATGGGCAACATTTGCAAAAGGGCATAACTCACCGAAGTACCTCAGAGATGGTGACTGAGTTTAGAATTTTACCTTTCTCTGTTTAGGAACTCTACAGGTCTCTATGCTATGATGGATTCATTAGGAAAACAAAGCACTTCTGATCCCATAATGATATACATGGTGAATTATGAGCTGCATTCTTTGGTTTATGGTGTTAGAAATCAAATTTCCAGCCTAAATAAGCCCAAATACCCAATTATTCCAAAAGACTGATTTGAAGTGTTGCGTGTTTTTAATGCACAGTAGCCAAAACCAACAAATATGAAAGTTCAGTATATTAAAAAGACAGATGCCAGCTTGAAAGTTATTGAACTTAATAAATTATTTATAATAATGAAAACTTCACTCTCCAAATATTAATAATAATAAAAAATAATCAACCCCCCCATCAAATAGTCTAGGTAAAACCAGAAAAGCCAGGAGCACTTGTTGCCATTTATGAGCAGTCTATCTGCTCTCCTGGTTCCAGCAGCTCTTCACCATTCCCACTGCTGGTGCTGTGGCACCTCCCTGGTGTTTGTGAGAAGTCCCAGTGGGCTGTTCCAATGTCCCTGCACGGCAGGAAGCACCAGCTGCAGGGGCCAAGAACACCTCGAAAATGATTGAAACTTTGCTGCTGTGAAACTGTGACAGAGGCAAAACCAAAGCACTCCACGGGCCTGCAACAACAGAGAGTGCTGCAACAGCACTGCTCCTCCAGCTGCCAGGAGAGCCTGGCAGGGAGAAAGTACAAACTGGGGAAGGAGAAGGAAAACGTGGAAACTGGGAAAGCCTGAGCCTGCTGCCAGCTCAGAAGGAAAGTGCTGCTGTGCTGGGCTGAGATCCAGGCAGGGCTGGGGCTGCACTGGGATCCAGGCACAGCAGTGTCCCCGAGCTGTCCCAGGGCAGGGACCCAAAACCAAATGTCTGCAGGGCAGGTAAAGCACAGAGGGAAGCACCACCGCCAGGCTCAGTGGGGAGCCCCAGAAAGGGCTGCTTTCTGCTCAGGCCACCAGCTGACCCCAAGCATGAACAGTGCGAGGTGCAGTGAGTGCCAGGCAGCAATGCCACAACTGAACAGAGCTCCACAGAAATAATCCCCAAGGTCACTCCCAGGGAAATCAATCCTAAATTCTTATGGGTGGATAACAGAAACTGAAACCCAGCAACAGCAAGTAAGCAAGTTCAGTGGAATTAAGGGGTCACAGGGAGGTCAAGGGCAGCACTTTGGTGTGAATTCCAGCATTGTATTCTGCATCATAGACGGAAGTGCAACACCCAGGGTAAAAAAGGAAGAGGGGAGACATGATCCAGTTGTGGGTTAAAAGCTAAGAGGCAGCGAAAAGAGGCACTTGAAATATGGATTAGAAATGTTGTTTCTTTACCAATTAACAGGCTCAGGAGACCAAACCCCAAAATTCTGTATATTTAAGACTGGCATATTTAACACCCCTGTATCTGAAGCAGAAGCTGCTGAGTGCTGAAAACATTTCTAAAAGCCATTCTGTGAAACAAGGGGCAGATCCTGTGAGTGCTGCTGGATATGGCTGCCTTTCCTCCTGAGCTGATGGGGAGCTGGCAGGATGCTGGGGAGGCTCCCTCGGGGTACCCAAGGAGCCAGGGCTGCACAGGCACTCAGCAGTCCTGGCTGAGGATGAAGGACTGTGGGGTGAGTGACAAGAGCTGCAAACAGGACTGGGAGCCAGCTGAGAAACACTGTGGAATCCATGTCTGCTGAGAGGCACACGGGAGAGCTCTTGTTGAATAAGGGGAGTTTGTGGTTCACACACACAACAAGAGTGTGCTGCACAGAGTATGGGAGAGCACACCCAAATACTTGCTCAGGAAAATGCAAATCCAGTAAGGCAAAAGATGGAGTGGGATCAGTTACTGCTCTGAAGGGTTTTCACATAAAACATAGGCCAAGCTGTGACTGTTCCCACGACATGAATAATACACTGCTGATTTTCCCTGCTCTGTTATTAATATTGCATCTTGTCACAATAACTGCCCAGCCCTCGGAGGGAGAAACAGGAGCCTTGAGCTGAAAAGCCACCACAAAAGTTATTGGAGAGCACAGCTCTTGGTGGGAAGCAATCAGCAAGTGAGGGCAGGAAGGACATCCCTAGGTGCCCTCTGCTCAGTGAGTAACATCACCTGCAAGCAAGGCAGACAAGGAACTCAACAAAGCAGCAACAAATGCATTTTCTCACTCTATGTTACCAGCTCCAAGCACAGCATTTTTCCTGAGCTGGAAAGTCACATGATTTTTTTATGATACAACAAACAGGGAGTGAATCTGATTCAAATCTGATTGAAATGGGTGAGGGAAGGGTGACTGGGGCAGCACTGACACAGCAGCATTACAGTCAGGGTGATCATTACAAAGCTTTTGTACTCTCTGTGTAAAGAAGATAGAAATGTTGGGATGATGCCCTTCAGCAAAAGATAAAAATGAAGGGAAAACCCAGGAGTTCCAATCACTGGAGGGTGATTCAGTCCCTAAATGTGCTCACACAACTCCACAGCTGAATAAGCATGGGGACACAGTGATTACTCAGCTAGGGCAATGAGGAGTCAGTTCACCTTGTGTGCAGGAGCGGAACTGCCCACCAGCATGTACCAGAATGCAGCAGAAATCTCAGTGCAGGAGCAGAAAATGGGTTCCATTGCTGCATCAACACAACAACGAGGGTGGGACTGTGGAACTACCACTGTTAATCTCAATTTAGGTACAGCAGCTCCCAGTGATGGAGATTTCCCTGTCCCCCACACCAGGTGGGGAGGCAAAGGCATCTAGAGAATCCCAGGAAGGAGGAATGCTGGAATAATAAACACAAAGGAAAATTAGAAATGTAATTTCCAGTCAGAAACATGGAAGAGGAAAGTGAGGGAAGGAAGGAACATTTGTTTTCAAGCCATCAGACCAGGCTTTCACAATGAACAGGAGGGAGAAAACACGGAGTGAGGCAGAATGGTTTATGCAGCTCTGGAGGGGAGGATTCCACGAAGAGGAGAGATTCTGTGCATTAATTGGGAAGCCACAGACATAACGAGTGCAGGATGACATTTTGATGCTTCACTTGTCTTCTCCCCTGCCAGTCCATCTCTCTGCTTGGCAATCTGTCACTCCTGACGATGTGTTAATCTCTGGGCTGAGGAGATAAATCTGTTTGGGCTCTTTCTCAGAAGCAGGTACCTGTTAGGCACTGCCAGAGCCTCTCCTAGGAGTTTGCTGAGGAGAATTTATCCAGCAGATAATTCTCAGTGAAATCCTCCATGCCTCCCCTTATATTTACTGTCTAATTTGCATTTCTATGCCCTTTATTATCTGAGCACCTCAAATCCCCCGTGTGCCTAACCTAACACATCCCTGACACAATTCAAGGAGCAGGGGGGCAGCTCCATCAGAGCCAGCAGGGATGCTGGCATTCCTGTCCCTGGGCTGCAAGGGTGGTGCACAGATACTCTGTGTTTTCTGCAGGGTGAAAGGAAGGAGGAGAGCTCTGAACCACTGATCAGCTGCTACCCCAGACACGCCGCAGCACAGCCCTGCCTGAGCTCTGAAAAGCATCCTCAGTGCTCTGGGCTGCCTTCTCTTGAGCAAACCTTCCATTCCCATCAGCTGCCTGAGGTCCCTTTTCCTTGGGCCATTTTGTTGTGTTCACAGCCAAGGAAGGCTCCCAATGGGCAGGCAAAATTTGCCCCCATTTATTGTCCTTCCAGAAGAGAAGCAGAATATTAAGCAGGTAATTTTAAAGGACAGGGGAAATAAAAAGGAAATTTAAAAAAAGGTTTGAACCACACTGTAATTAACATGGTGATCATGCCAGTTTGAAAATCACTAACAGAATTTTATGATAGTGAATTTTCCATCATCCTGCAAGGCTGTGAATAACTGTAATTTAACAGATGCATCTAAAATGTACACGCATCAAACTAAATCTCTAAAATTATAGCATATGCATGTTCTTAATATAGCTAGTGAGCATGTGTGCCTATGCACACACAGCCAAATATTTACTGTGACATACAGAAAACCACATTTACTCATCAATGTAAACAAATGGATGATGTCTACTCCATCTCCTTATACTGTGAATAAAATTCCTGCTGGCCAGCTTAGTGAGGTTACAGGTAACAGCCTGGCTGTAAGTAATGCTCCATTTATGAGTCTTCAAATGAATTTTATCAGCCCTGTGGGGACCAGTGTGTGGATCACAAAGCTGAGGGCCTGTTCAGCACCTCTGAAGGTGTAAATCTCAGAGTCCCTGGCCATCAGGTGCACTGCACCACACTGCTGTGGTGATGTGCTTCAGGCTGTCTGCACATCCCTACGTTCATTTTTATAATGTGAACCTGCAGAGCACATTTTGCAAGAGGAAAAGCAAGTGGGTGATGTTGTGGCATCACAGAAATCAGCTTTCCTCGTTGTATCTCATCCTAATTGAGGGCTGTTTCTGTTGCCAAGTGAGGTCTGGGCTTCCTTGATGTATAAATCAAGGTGTTTGTTACACTAAAAGTGCCATGTAATTGCTTGTCAGCATCACCTTGCTTTAAGAAATGTGAAAGAAATCAAAGGAAATGCAGAATATTACTGGAGACTGTCTTTGGCAATGAACAGGACTGTAAATGGCTGATCAGGTCTGAAAGGGAAATACATGGTGAAGGGTTTTGGTGTAAACATATTTAGATTTAGGCACACTGAAAACACCAAATACTCAAAACCAAAGGCCAGCAGGGCCCTTCCCAGTGCCCTGTGCCCAGGAGGCTCAGGCTGGCCCTTGATCTGCAGCAGGCAGCCCTGGCCCTGGAGCTGCTCATGCCTGCAGGGTTTCCACACATCTCTGTAGGCTGGGCATCCCCTCTCCATCTTTCGGAAGCTCACAGACGTGCAGAACAGCTCTGTGACACCCCTCCCCTTCAGGCTGCTCCATCTCAAAGGGACTCCATCCCCACAGGTACTTCAGGCACTCCTTGAAATTCAACAGCAGCAAGGGATGGCAAAGAGCAGGGAGTGTAAAAGGGAAAGTAAATAAGGGCTACAGAAAGAGCACGAGACAGAAACCACATACTGAGAAAAGGAGCTTGATGAAAGGGGGAGAAGGACAAGCAGGAGAGCAGGTGAAATGGAGGAAAGTGGGGAAATAGAAAAAAGGAGAAATAAGAAAGGCTGAGAGACCTCCTTCCATTATCAGCAGGGTGATATTATGTCTGATAACTTCCTTCAGTGCATGACTTCATTTCTGTAAGCCACAGGCTAGTCTGGAGAGCTGGGAAGCTGATGGAATGAGCCAAAGCTGAGATTTCCTGCCCCATACTCAGCAGGTTTAAGAAGGATTTTTCTATCACAAGAACATCAAAATGCTTTTTCTTTCATATTTTTTAAGGGAGTAATGGAAAAAGAACAAAAATCGTGAACTTTCACCACCCTCATGACTGGAAAACTCAGTGTTACAAGACTGGGTTCCAATGTTAAAAGATAATGTAAAAAAGTTTAAATTTTGCCTTGACCATCCCAGAGCCAGGCTCTGTATCAAACCACATCTGGATTAATCCTGCCCTTCCCAGGCACATCCAGTTATGCCACACAAAGCTTACAGACCTCTGGCACTCCACAAAAGAGATCATTTTCAGGTCCAGGGCTGCAGTTGGTCACACTCCACAGTCTCTTGGCAAAGCCTCCCTCCAAGAGGGGCTGAGGAATGGGAATTGCCTGAGTCACTCCAGTCCAACCCATAGCCTGTGAGCACCCACAGCTCCTGCATCATGCAGCTGCAGCAACCCTGTGGAACTCCTGTGCTGGAAAATGCTGGCTTGGTGCAAGTGAGCCCCAGGGGATGTTTAATGAGAAGTCATCTTCCAGGGAACATCCTTCCCAGCTCTTCTGCTACTGACTCCAGAGGGCTGCCAGGCCCTTGAAAGCTCCCCCAGCAGCACTGAAACAATGTGGGAATGGGGCTGGAATGTTTCCCTGCCTCTTCCTCTCCCTTCTGGATGTGCAGGGCTTTCATCTCCTCCAAGCTCAGTACCCTCAACCTCCTGGGGAAGAGACTGCATCTCGAAACAACAGCATTTTCTTCTGGTTTTTGTTGCTTCTAGAGAGAAAAGTCCTTCCCCAAGACAGGCCACACGTGATTTCAATACCCTCTTTAAATCAGGTGTATTTTGAAGCTCTAACACTAGCCTTGCTGTTTCTGTTCCCCTTTCCAGCAGTGTATTTCTCATGCTGGAGGGTCTCGGTGCAGATGAGCCCATCACCCCCCTGTCAGGGCTGCAGTTCAGGCAGCTGGCAGCAGTCCTCAGCCTGGTTCCCATCAGTGCCTCTGCTCTCTTTGCAGGTGGTTCTGCACAGAACTCTGGCACTCTCCTGGCTAATGGCTGGCACACACAGAGCCCTTCCCACACTACAGGCTTTGCAGGCCACTGATTTTATTTCTCTGTTCATTAAAGAACACATTTCCCCCCATTTCATGCATTTTAAAGCATCTCTCTAATGAGTTCACACACGAGGCATTAATATTTCTTTCAACACTTTTCCATTAGCTGTGTCAAGCTGGATCTCGTGTCATTTGTCAGGCTGCACTGGGGCTGACAGTCACCAAGTGCATTGCTGCAGTGCTGGGCACAGCTGCACAGGGGGGTTTGCTGGTGCCCTTGGTGTGTGAGGCTGCTCTGGCACCAGCAGCGTGTGCAGGGTGCTGTGTGTGCACTGGGACATGGCTCTGCCATGCATTCCAGCCTGTGTGCTCTGTCTGTGCACACCCATGCAGAATTCAGCCTGTATTTTGTCGTGCATTTTCCTGGAGTGCTCCTGGGGAGGGGAAGGGCACTCAGCAGCTTCTGGTGCCCTGGTGCTCCCTGAGATTCAGCATGCAAAGCACCTGCCTTTGCAGAATCACAAACATTTCCACAGCACAGCCCTCTCTGGGCAGGTTTAAATATTGCACAGCCTAAGCCAGACATCCTGACACAAAACCTTGGCAGTCCCTGGCTTCTTCAATTTTTGAGCATGGCTTTGGCTGTTTTCTCCTCAGAGCCCACAAGGTTAACACACAGTCAGCCCTGTGCTCCCTCCTCTCACAGGCAGCTCCAGCTGGCTGCCCAGCTCTCCCTGCTCTGGGAATGCCTGCCATGAAAACAATCAATGGGAAGCACAGGGGGGGTCACAGGGGACGGGGGACAGCCCTAACCCCAGCACAGGAGCTCTGGGGCTGGGCAGAACACACCTTTGTACCTGCACACAGGTAAATAATGACCCTGGCTGCTCACACACAGCTGGAACACACCTTTGTACCTGCACACAGGTAAATAATGACCCTGTGCTGCTCACACACAGCTGGAACACACCTTTGTACCTGCACACAGGTAAATAATGACCCTGTACTGCTCACACACAGCTGGAACACACCTTTGTACCTGCACACAGGTAAATAATGACCCCTCTATTGCTCACACACAGCTGGAACACACCTTTGTACCTGCACACAGGTAAATAATGACCCTGTGCTGCTCACACACAGCTGGAACACACCTTTGTACCTGCACACAGGTAAATAATGACCCCTCTATGGCTCACACACAGCTGGAACACACCTTTGTACCTGCACACAGGTAAATAATGACCCTGTGCTGCTCACACACAGCTGGAACACACCTTTGTACCTGCACACAGGTAAATAATGACCCTGTGCTGCTCACACACAGCTGGAACACACCTTTGTACCTGCACACAGGTAAATAATGACCCTGTACTGCTCACTGCTCACACACAGCTGGAACACACCTTTGTACCTGCACACAGGTAAATAATGACCCCTCTATGGCTCACACACAGCTGGAACACACCTTTGTACCTGCACACAGGTAAATAATGACCCCTCTATGGCTCACACACAGCTGGAACACACCTTTGTACCTGCACACAGGTAAATAATGACCCCTCTATGGCTCACACACAGCTGGAACACACCTTTGTACCTGCACACAGGTAAATAATGACCCCTCTATGGCTCACACACAGCTGGGCTCAGCTGTGCTCCCATCCAGCACCAGGGCTAGTGAGGATTGAACCTCTTCTGCATCAGGAAGGCCAATTAACCTCCTAATCAGGGTGGGCTGGGGCATAGAAATGCCCTTACCTGAGCCAGGTAGAGCACAGAACAGATTCACTTTGCAAATTAGGAAAAAACCTGAATCAGTGAAGTTTCTTTTATTGCAGGAAGAATTCTCACATTGTGCCTTTTTTAAAGAAAATAACTTTCTGTGAGCTCTTTTGTCCACAGAGTAGCTGGGTTCTAAAATCACTATTCTTAAAAATACCCGACACCACAACTCTGGTCACAGTTCTAATTTATGAGCATGTTATCCAGGAAGATCCCAGTAACCTTCACAAATCAGGTCTGGCTGCCACCTGCCTCCATCACGGCCCTCCCTAATATCTTTAAATCACCAGCAACACTGGTAACTTGAGAATGTTCCTTCTGATTTACACCACTGCAAAATTGAAAAGTTTGCCCCTTCAAGTAATTTATTTCCCCTTTTATTGCAGCACCAGAGCAAACCTAAGATTTTCTCTGGCTTCCAGTAGAATGACCCATGTGTGAAAAATATCTCCCTCCCTCTATCAATAAACTCCATTTAAATTTATCATATTTTCCACGTGTCCTATTCACCCAAGTATTTCTTTACATTTACATTATTCCAACAAAGAGTTGGTGACATTTTAATTTAAAATAAAGTGATATCAGAATGCAATAAAAAAATGTAAAAGGCATTTTGCATATCCACACTGGAAAGGTGATGCAGTTGATTTAAAATGAATGTTTCCAAGGACATGTATGTGTAAGAGTTACACCACAAAGATTCAATTAACACAATGAGCAGCACCTCAAATGCTTACATGTCTCTTTTGTGACCTGATACCCATTTCTCACCCTGCAATATTTATTCTGCTGGAAAACACGAACAAGCCTTTCAATGTGGATTTGTGAAGGGAAATGTGAACAAGAAAGCAAGGCCCAAGTGCCAGTGATGCTTTGAGCACCCTGGTACTGGACTGACCTCTCCTGATCCAGGCCTGGGACGTGTCAGTGCTTCAGAGAACCTGGGGAGTTTTATTGGCACAAAACTGGCACAGGACAGAGCCAGCCTGGTTATTTTAACGAGATTATTTACTGCTCACTTCACAGGCTCCAAGTGCATTCTGCAGGATTTATCCACTGGCAGAAACAGCAGAAAAGGGAGCACCCTGACTTGCCCAAAATAATACTCTGGGACAGCTTAGCAAGTGCACCAACACCAGACTGAAATCAGATTAAATTTGTTCAGAGTTTGCTGTCACCTGGGGCTGGTGCTGAGCAAAGAGCCAGGATCCTGCAGGGAATGGGCCACGAGTACTGATCCCAAAACTTGAACACAAGCTCCCACCCAGAAGTGGGAAGATGCCAGATCAAGTCACAGGAAGATTTGTAAATCTCACTCTGTATTTTGGGGTTTTTTTTGCTTTCAAATATTCCTTTTAAATGTTTCTTGGTCACTGGGGCTATGAAAATTCCATTCATTTCTCCGTGCTGTTGCCCACTTAATGAGGTAAATAAACATTTTATTATTCCCCTCTGATGAGTACACAAGCACCAAAGCCCACAGCTGAACAGTGAAACAATTAGTAAATTATTTCAATCCTCTTAATTCCCTGCTTTTTTGGCAGATAATGCCATAAGTCATTTTAGCTTAGCAGCCACAGATTGAAGACAGATTTCTTTTTAAACTTTGGAAATGTTAAAATTGAATGAACTAACAAAAGAAATTTTTATCCAAACAGGGAAAAATAGAACTTTTCAAATATGACACTGGCTATCAGATCATTTTTATGGGTTTTTTTTTTTGCCATGAGTCTGAATACTAATTTTTTTGGAAGGACAAGTTTCCCCTGTCCAATCCAAAGCCAGGCAAGTCCCATGAACCCCAGTAAACTGAAATAACCTTTTCCTCCAAACTCCTTCCCCAGAATTCTTGGAGAGCTGCCTGTGGTTGAACTGGAATGCATGTGGAAGTGTTTGAATGAAGTGCAGCTAGCCCAAAAGGCAGCCTGGCTTCCTGCAGAGGTGTCAGGGATAAAAAGGGGGTTGTGGTGGACAGAGCACTGTTGCTGTGAGCTCACAGGAGCTGAAGTGGCACTGGAACACCCAAAGCTCCCCAGGCTGCTCCCTCCCACACGAGCACAGTGTCTGAGGGCAGCTGAAACACCTCCTGAGGTGACACATTTCAGGGCACATCTGCTGTCTGAGCCTCCTGCAGGGAACAGCTCCTCTTACCTCAGCAGCATCCCCTGCACAGGTGAGCACAGAGCCTCACCCAGAGCACCACAGCTGCAGCCCTGCAGGGACCAGAGGCTCCACTGCTGCAAGGGATCAGCTCCTGGCTCACCTGGCTCTGCAACATGAACATGTATCATTGTGTGCCTCCAGGAATATTTCAGGTACGCTGCTGATATTCATTTTTGATTGGACGTGGAAGTGTCAACTCCCAATTAATAACATGTGCCAAACTGGGAGATAATAAATGTAGGGAAGCGAGTTTGTATGCATCAGGTGCTTGTATTTCCCACTTACAAGAACAGATTTATAATTCTGAAAAATTGTTTTCGTTACACCATTTGGGGAGCAAAAGGAATTTCATAGCTCAAGGCTGTA
The DNA here is from genome assembly GCF_036417665.1 of Passer domesticus. NCBI lineage: Eukaryota > Metazoa > Chordata > Aves > Passeriformes > Passeridae > Passer > Passer domesticus. The sequence continues at coordinate 122,510,591 of NC_087476.1, read as the reverse complement.
TATTCTCTTCACTCACTGGAAAGAGCACAGAGGTGCAACAAAGTGTGCCCAGCTCCTAGTGCCTCTGCAGGTCTGTTGGGCCCTCTCCACAAAGCCCCAGCCCGCCCTGTGCCAGTTCCCACAGGCTGCAGGAGCCCAGGAGCACTGAGGGCAGAGCAGCTGTGGGCAGGAACAGGGACAGCAGTCACAGCTTCCCTGGCTCCTGGGCTGCAGGAACACCATCAGGGACCAGAACAGTCCCTGCAGGGTGGGTGCAGGGGGGATCAGGAGTGTCAGTGTCACCCTGGGATCTGAGTGTGCCTCTGACCCACCAGCACAGGCAACAAAAGTCCCACTGAGTGCAATTAGAGGAGGCTTGGGTCTATTTACTGTAACTGAGTCGATTCCCAGAAAATAATTAATTCCTTGTCATGCCTCATGTGTATTGATTTTTGTAATTACAATGGAATTGGAGGCAAGGGTGCAGGGGGAAGGAATGCACTTGATTTGTGTTTAATTTGATGCACAAGCTGCCAGGGACAGAGCATGTGGCCATGCCCAGCCTGGGTGTCTCTGTGCCACACGTGCAGGGTCCAGAATCACAGCCTGCCCTGACAGGATGCAGAGCACAGCCTGGCTGCTGCTGCAGCCCCACAGCAGGCAGGACAGTGCCCAGGGCCAAGAAGAAAAGGACAGGACAAGCTCCATGTGCATCAGTGACTGAGAGGAGGAGACAAAGAGAAATAAAATACAAGTTGGTGCTGATAACAGAGCTGCCAGGAGGTAGTGTAAGGAAAAACATGGATGAGAGAAGAGAAAATACAACATTGCCTCGCTTGGTAATGGTGCTGCTAGGAAAAGCCAGCAGGAGGGAATCAGCTTTGTTTCCCACATTAGTTTCTACCCAGAGGCAAGTCAGCATCTGGCTTCTTGGCAGGTGCCACTGTGGGAGGGGCTGGCCTGTTCCACACCCACACCTGGCTGTGACAGCCAGCTGTGCAGTGCCAGGGTCACAGACACTGCCAGCACACACAGCCACCTTCTGGGCTCACTGCAGCACCAGCACAGCCTGCCCTGACTCCTGCAGCACCACAGGAGCTGTTTCCAGCCTAAAAGGACCAGCTCAGTGCCTACTTTGCCTAAAAGGACCAGCTCAGGAAGTCTCCAGCTCTCACAGGAGCAAAAAAGCTCTTTCTTGTACAATAGCCCTGCAAAACAGTCTCACATCCAAACACTCGAAAGAAATGATACATGTGAGGGAGAGGCAGAGCTTAGGGCTATAAATCAGCCCTGAGTTAAGCACTTTCAGCTAACCCTGTGATATTTTAAGCAAAACAAACCAAAACAGCCTCCAGGACAGGGAACTACTCTGCATCCAGTTTGTGCACTTTCTAAAACAACAGCACTCAAAGGCAAATCTCCTCCTGGTGCCCCACACACACCACAAGAGAGGAAGATGCTAACTCCTACTTTGAGAAAAGCCAACAAAATGGGAGAGGCTGTGGCAGTGTGCTGGCAACACTGGGAGCCACGATCCCCTCCCTGGCTGGGAAAGAGCCCTGAGCAGAGGCAGAGCACAACAGACTGTGAGGCACTAATAAATAACCAAGCAGCACTGAGGGATGACAGCAGATCTGTCTCCAGCAGAATTATTGGTGAGAATACTGAAAATTCTTTCCCTCTTAATGTATTAAACTCTTTGTTTGGGGCTGAGTTGATGGTGCCAGAGAAGCCTTTTAACACAGGCAGCATAAATTTCAGTGGGTGTTTGAAGCAGGAGAGGCTGGCTTGTTGAAAAAGCAGCCCCCAGAAAGGCTGCAGCCTGCAGAAAACACAGCAGCTCTGCTCAGCTGGGAAATCACTTGATCTATTTTATATCATCCACCCCGGCACCGAGGAGGCAAATATGGGAATGAAATATGGACACGGAGCAAACACAAGAAGAGACTTAATAAAAGAGGAATGATGTTTTCCCTGAAGCCTCCCATGCAAGCAGGAGGACAGAGCACCACCAGCTGAGCCCTCTCAGCTGTGGGAAGGGAACAGCCCCTGTGCCCACAGGCAGGGGGACAGGGACCTGGAGCTGCCTGTGCCAGGACCAGCCCTGGGCAGACAGGGAACTGATCAAAGAGTCAAATGGGGCTGGCCCAGCACCTCTCACAATTCAGCTCAAGTCCTCAGTGACAAATTTCCAGTGCTTTATGCTTCTTCTCAGTACATGGATAAATTAAAAATTAAAAATAAAGAGAAAAAGAAGGAAGGACACAGCCAAACAATAACTGAGTGCCCAAGGATCCAGGAAAAGCCAGTGGTAGAACCAGTACCTATTATTTCTTGGCATTTTAAATTCTAGTCTTTAAATTCCAGTTCACAAGCCTGACAAACTCATGATCCTACAGCACCAAACATAAAAATATGTACACTTTTTACACCCACAAGATGCCCACAACACCAAAAAGTTCCAGCTGGTTTGTAAACACAATTTTAAAAAGATGAGTAGAAAACTAGAAATGTAAACATTTTTATTTTCCCTAACTAATGAAAACTTCTGGCTACTCAGCCCTTAGCCTAACTTATTCTCTGGCTACCTCACAGAGATGACAGCACTGATCAGCTCAGAGGCAGTGCTGGAATTCAAGCTGCAGCACAGGCACAGGGGGACTGTGGGCACAGACAAGGAGTGAGAACTGAGCCAAGACACACATCTGAGCAAAACCAGAAACAATGGAAGCAGACATGACACAGTGGGCTGCGAGGAATTACCCTTGGCTGTGAACCCTGCTGAAAACAAGTCTCCCTCCATGAGGAAGTCAGACTATGGCTAGATCTTCCTACAGGAAAATCAGGTACAGGTGCAGGACTCTGAACCTTCTCCACTGCAGCTGGTGGCAAACCTGGCCCTGAGCCCCCAGGCCTGGGGCCAGAACGTGCATTTCAAAATGTTACATGTGGATGCAGTGCATAAAATCAAACAGAGGCAATCCAGCAAGCAATGTGGCCTATAAAGCACTGTTACTGTAAAAAAGCTCGTTGTTTCCCACAGAAATCCCCCCTGGTGGGTGCCAGCAGGACCTGGGGCAGCATGCTAAGGAGATATCTCTTTTTCCTTCCAATGGCAACTGTGTTTTGTTCTGTGCAGCTCAGGCACAGGGGAGGGAAGGGCACACTCTGCTGGTCACAGCACCTTTTGCACTGACAGCTTTTGGACAACCCGGGTGCTGAAAAATAATGAAAAATAATCGTGGGAGGTGGTGCCCACAGCAGGCTGCCCCTGCCTCCTCCCACCCCGAGTGTCAGCGAGTGCCTCTGGGGCTGTCACTGCGTTCTCTCACGTTTAAACATCAGCCTACCTGCTGCCAGAGCTCCTTCTCTCCTGAAGGACAATTTTAGCAGTGTAACATGTGGTCAAAAACTCTTTACCTTAGGCTTTTCATCCAGTATTTGCTGGCGGATCTCCTTGTGTTTTTCTACAAGTTTCTCCTGCCTTTTGCTCTGAGCATCTTCTAGCTGTCAGAAAAGAGCAGAGAAGCTTTTTTCGTGGATTGCACATCCTCACTCCCCCACCTCCTCCCCAGCCAACATTCCAGCCATCCAAACTGAAACATTGTCATCAGAACTGTGAACAATTCCAAGGTAAAATTACCCCAATTACCCAGCACTGCCTGAGCATCCCTGAGCACAGCTGTTCAGCAGCTGGGTGTGGACATGAAACATCACATTTCACATCTAATTCAGGATCAGAAATGTCTGAAGGACTGACTGCAGACTGCTAATGTTATTAAATTACAAATTCTGGGCTTCACCTAGTAATGCACTCAGACAAAAACCTACTTAATCTGCTAATTCCTAGGTTGCTTCCTAAGTCAAAGGCTCTTCTAAGCAAAAATGGGACCATTTTAGAACCTAACTATGTTTACATTGGAATTAAGAGGAGAATTCAATGGCTGCACATTCCACGGTGATTTTACACCCCAAAGCACTGCAGGGCATGATTCCAGCCTGGTGTGAACCACCTGTAGCTTCAGCAAAGCTAACAACTGCACTAGAATTCTTTAATTTGTGTTTACAGAGCTCACAGAATGCTTTTTACATTTCAGTAACTGTACAAATGCAATTACAGTTAGGATATACTCTGCAATTAAATGTTCACTGACTTTCCTTATGCAATCTTTGCATTTGTGAGCCAGCAAGCCCATTAAAAAATGGGTGCATTTTCCATGGATACACACAGGATATTCTGAGATGAAATTCTATTGAATTCTTCCCTCTTCAGCATCATCCCCAAAATACTGACTAACAATTAATGAGGAGCTGTCTGAAATCACAGCTTTCCTTTAACTGAAATCCCAGCTTTAACTGGAATCCCAGCTTTCCTTTAACTGAATCTCAGCTTCCCTTTAATCGGAATCCCAGTTTTCCTTTAACTGCAATCCCAGCTTTCTTTAAGTGGAATCCCAGTTTTCCTTTAACTGGAATCTCAAATTTTCTTTAACTGGAATCCCAGTTTTCCTTTAAGTGGAATCCCAGTTTTCTTTAACTGCAATCCCAGTTTAAATGCAATCCCAGCTCTCTTTAACTGCAATCCCAGTTTCCTTTAACTGCAATCCCAGCTTAACTGCAATCCCAGCTTTCCTTTACTGGAATCCCAGCTTTCCTTTACCTGGAATGTGGAGCAGAGCCTACACTGCATCTGCCAGCAGCAGGCAGGTGCAGAATCTTTAGGCTGCAGCCTAGCACCTGCAGCAGAACACAAGGGGGAAGGTGCAAGGTGACATTTCCTGTCAGATGCAGCCTGACCTACCCTCTTGATGTACTGCACCACCTCCTGGATGTAGGAGCGGATCATCTCCGTCTTCTCCCTGGGGAACATGGCAGCATTAGTGGAGTCACAAGAGCACTCTGATGGATTTCACCTCCCTGCTCTCTTTGCCTTTACCTTCTCTGCACGCCCTGAACGTGTCCTTGTGCCAGGCTGCCCTTTAGGGCACGAAGGGCTCAGAGTTCCCCACATCCCACGGGATGTGCTGCGTTTTCCAGGGGCTCCCACAGTGCCCAGTGTCCCTGGGAGCTGCAGAGCTGTGAGCAGAGGCACAGTGCCACGCTGTGGCAGAGCAGCAGCCTGTGCCAGGGCAGGCTCTGCTGCCAGGGCAGGCTCTGCTGCTGACACTGGCTCCAGGGGAGCAGGGCAGCCCAGCCTGGCCCCACAGAGCTGGGCTCAGGGCAGCTGAGCTTTATGGCACACTCAGAGTGACCTGTAACCATCAGAGGGTGAGCACGAGAACCCCCAGAGGGGGTAAATGCACACACAACAGCAATTTGTGGCTGCTACAGGTGATGCCTTTGAGGACAGTTCCTCCAAACCCTGATTGCCTCAGCCAGGACCTGTGCACTGCTCCTCAGGGGCACCAAAGTCAGCAGGATTTAGGCAAGCACAAAGTGGGTGTCAAAACCTGAAGTAAAAACAATTGAAACAGTGAATGTGTGTAATATTCCTTCCCAAACTTGTGCAAAGCTTCAGATGAGCTGCAGTGGAGCCAGAGTGACTCAGAAGGTCTCACACCTCTCTGCCCTGCTCCCAAAGTGAGGACAAGCTGTGTCAGACAGGGAGAGCTGACTTTCAACGGGGTCCCATCTCACCTCTCCCAAGGGCTCTTTGGAAAGCCTGGCAGAGGAAAGTCCTTGGGAAAATGAGAAAAAAAAAAAAAGGAAAGAGAAAGGAACTGCTGCTTGTCTGTCCCCGAGCCTTTCTCACTAGTGCCTCATTTACCTCTCAGCAAATCATTTCCTACTGAATTGATTTTTACTGCTGCAGCATTTCCGTAATGGCCAGCTGCTTTTTTCCAAGATGAATTCCATGCCCTCTGAACAGCTCTAACTATGTTAAGTATTTCTCCTCTTTTTCATCATAAATTGTTCTCTCTTTTATTTTTTTAATAGGATGTTTATTGAAATTTTTAATGTGCTGATTTTGAAACTACCTGAACCATTTTACTCTGTGTGTGTCTGTGATTTCTTTTCAGGGTTACCAAATACAGATTCTCTCTTGAGAGGCTGCAGAACCTGTGTAAACCCTTTCACCTGCAGAAAACCAAACACAGTTGTGCCTTTGTTACCTGGTAGACCTCAAACATTAGAGGGTTTCTTTTTTTGTTTTATTCTGTTTGTTCCTCTTGTATTTTTAACCGCTCTAAAGTCAAGACTGGTAACAAGAATAGCAGTGCAAGATTAAAATGCTCCATTTTCTTTTTGAGCTGCTTGCCAAAACAAATGGAGGAGGACAAACAAACCTAGATGCTGTGCCCTTGGGGAGAACACAACCACAGCTTGCACAACTGCAGTCTGTGCTGTCTGGGGGGCATGAATGGATTTAGGATTGCTGTGCCTGCCCAGGGACACGGCACCCCAGAGCTCAGCTTTGCCTGTGCCCCCCGGTGTCACTGTCACCAGTGCAGGGCCTTGAGGGGAGTTCACCCCAAAAGCAGAGGGGCCCTCACAGCGGTGCTGCCATTTCTCCCGGAGAGCAGCTTGGAGGGAGTGGAGAAGGCAGGAGAAGCCAGGAAGAGGAAGGCAGTCAGGATGAAATGCCTGCAGGGCCAGGAGCCTTCAGGCTGTTTGTGCCCAGAGGAGCAGAGCCTGCTGGACAGCTCTTTGGGGAGCTGCTCCCAGGAACACACAGCACCTCTGCTGCTGGCCCAGGCTGGCCCTGCTCGTCAACAGGAGATTGCATTAGCCCCAGGAAATGAAATTATTATCAGGGAAAGGACTCTGGGGAGGTCTGACTGAAGGCTGCCTTGGATTTAGGGTCGAGACCTTCCTTTGATTTACCAGCTGTGAAAAACCTTGTACAGTGATATGGATCGAGGGATATACTTACTCCTCCATTTGATTTTTATCCTTGGACTTTGCTTCTGTGATCTTCTCCTGCCTCTTCTTGTCCATTTTTTTCTTCAGTTCTTTCTTTTCTCTAAAGCATAAAAAATAAAGGGGAGCACAAAAGTATCCAAACAAACCCCACAAGGAGCAGCAATCAATGGTGAAGGGAACAGCACTTACTTTTCACACGTTTCTTTCAGTTTCTTTAGCTGGTTGTTCTGACACTCCTCTGCTACATCTGTCAGCTTCTGAATTAGCTAGAAAAAAAAATCCCAAAATAAAAATATGTATTTTCAGCTAAACATCACAGAGGCAGCTAAATTTCCTCAAAAGCCTGCAGCAGATAGGAAAGTGTTACACCATTCCCAGCTGAATGACCAACGACCAAAAGCCAGTAAACATCATTATCAGTGTAAACACATTATTAACTTGTGGAGTTCAGCCAGAATGGTGCACGTCCAACTCCCTCAGAAACTGCTACTTCTCTGTACATGGAGGTGCTACACTTTCACAATATTAAATGTAAAACCAAAATATATCTCAAGTATTTTATCTTTGCTAGGAATGAAAATGCCTGTGAAAAAGCATAAGGGGTCACCAATTGAATTTACACAATGCTAATTGCCAGCTGAATTCCTGTGTCACTGAACATCCAGGTTTTTCTGTGAGGGCTGAAAACGTTCCTCCTGTAATGAGGATTATTACAGTGAATGCTTTGGATTTTGGGGTGGTCAGGGGCATGTTGAAAACCAGGCATGATGAAAGTATGAAAGCCAAGCACAGAGAAGCATCACCTACATTTGGTCACAGAATGAAAAAGCCGTGAGCCACTGGTTTGAAATCTGCTGTGGGCTCATTCTCTTGGTGCCCAAAGCAGGAACCAAAGGCCCAGCTGTGCTGGGATGGACAACAGAGGAGCTGTGGGCAGGGCTCCTGTGCCAGCCCAGGGAACAGGAATGAAGTGGCAATTGGGCCCATTTGGTTTGGTCACTTCCAGGTTAGGTCTGATTTTGTAACATCACCCTCTCAGGGTGATAACCAGGAGTGCACAACAAGGCATGGCTGGTCTGATCCAACTTTTCATTCCTTAGATAAAAGCAGAAAGGTACCAAAAATAGGCTCTCCTCTAAAAGAAAGCCATCAGAAAGAATATCTCAGCTGAAAATATTCCAATTCAAATTTGCCTAACTCAGAGGGAAAACTGCCCAAAAGTTCTGTGCTAAAAAATCAATTTACTGTGCCACCACCTAACAGGACAATGCCAGAAATGTAATTGGCTTTGAGAAATGCCATTTCTCATTTTGGAATGAGAAATGAGTTACCTTATGAGATAAGCCCAACTACGTGGGTCTAGAATGGTTCTTTTTTATAAAAATCCAAATCTCTGAGAAGCAGCCACCAGCTGTTAGTGGGATGGGGGCTGTCCCCTGTGGTGTCACTGTGCCCATCCAGCCACCCTGGAGCACTGTGACTCACACAGGGGAGGGGACAAACATCCCAGCTCCGTGCTGTGATCGCGGAAATCAGTCTGAGCAGGGCACTGCTGAGCAGCCCCCACACACAAACCACTCCTCTTACCTGCTCGTTTTGGCTGGCAGGGCAGAGGAGACTGATCACTTCACCCAACAGGAGGGAGCCAAACACCAGGTAATAGAAAAAATTGCAGGAGGGGGTTGTCTGGAGTTGAGAAATGGCTTGTACTCCCCTAACACGCTTTAAAAATGTTCATTTCTGCCTACAAATATCCATTAGCATCAGCTTCCATCTGCCCAACTCCTCTCTTTCAGCTCAGAGGGCCTATGATCCTGCTGCAGTTGTCAGCCAAACTGCAGCTGTAAAAACAAAGCTGACTTGGACCCATGAATGCAAAATATTTCTTCACCATACACAGAAGATGTCCTGCATCCCCTCGAAGTGCTCATCTGCCACAGGAACACTCTTTGGCACAGCCCTCTGTCCTGGGGAACGTTCACATCTATTTTCATGGTGTTTCAATTTATTTTCTGGCTAATCTGCCTCCTTGTGCACTGCAGGTTTGGAAAAGTGGCAGAACAACACAGGAACATCATCCAAGAGCTGCAGTAAAGGAGAGTTATGGAACCAGAGGTAGCAACAATCCTGCTGCCCCTCTGCCTTCCACCCAAAGCCTTCCGAGCTGCTGGAAGTGACAAAGTGACACAAGAGCCCCCTGGAGCTGCAGCAGAACAGAGGGAAGTGGGGACCCCAAGGTGGAGGAAGCCCCAGTTTGGTGAGAATTTGTCCTGGTGCCCCCAGTGCTCACCCCCCAACCTACCAGCTTGATGTGCTCCCGTTTCTGGTACTTCTCACTGTAGTACTGCTCCTGCCTGAGGTTCAGCAGCTGCTGCTGCTGCTTCTCCTTCAGCTCCACCAGCTTCTGGCTCATCTCGGAGTCCAGGGCAGCCAGCTCCTGCTCAATGGTGGAGGAGCTGTGGTCGGGGCTGCTCGTCTCAGACCTGTGAGGACACAGCACACCCCGGGGTCTCGTCACCAGGGTCCACACCCTGCCTCCATTTGCCTAAATTTGCCTTTTGCAGTCACATGGTTATAAACAGCCAGTTAGTAAGTTCCTCAGCACCACACACAGAGCAAGAAGATGGGTGATTTCAGCCCTAGTGAGTTCAAGGATTTAATCAAAGAGAAATTAGTGATTTATTAATGGGATGGCTACAGCTTTTAAACCTCATCTCAGTGACCCACCAGGGTGGTGGCAACCAGATTTAGTACAGTGAGCTATACAGGCAACTGCCAAGGCTCCCCATGGAACTTGTTTATCCCTTTCCAGACAGAACTGGAACTTCAAAGCTGCAGAGCCTTCAGCAGAAGGGCTGAGTGCTGAGTATTTTGGAAACCAAGTCATCCCTGCACGCACTCAGCAATAAATATAAAAGCTGAACAGTTACATCTGCATTTACCAAAGGTTCACATGGTAGGAACATCCCTTTATTTGGTGTTTTGTCCCCCCTTCAGGAAATGCCATGCATAGCACACACAGGAAAGTGCTCCATGGGCTGCTGCTTCAGAAGGAAAGCTCACACCCCAGTGGGGAGCAAACCTCAGGCAGGCAGCTCTCAGGAGCAGGGGAAAAACACAGTAAGGAAGCTAAAAAGCAACCCTGAGGAACATTTTGGGTCTGTTTTAGTCTTTCTTAAGACAGAAGGAAGGATAGATGTAACTGTGCAAGGAGATGAGATGACACTAAACTGCCCAAGAGAAAAATAAGCAGCAAATCTGGTATCACTCTCAGGCCAGCACTGAAGCAAACCCAAGGAAAATGCATTAAAGAAATAAGATTATGCTGTGTCCCTGCTCTGCTGCTGTGTTTACTGCCATGCTCAGGTGCTAAATCAGTTGCCTGGGAAACGTCAGAGCAGCGCAGGAGATGGACAAAACAACAAAACCTTGAGCAGGGAGGGCTGACACGGGGAGAAAAATGAGTTTGCTCCTCAGAAATGTGCCGAGATTACAATGCAGAGAGCTGCCTCTGCCTCTCCTCTCTCTGCCAGGTGCAAGTGTGCAGCTGCTGTCACTTAGAGTTACTTCTCCTGAAATAATGTGATCCTGCTTTCATCCCTCCGAGGACACGAATGCCAAGGTAGCCTCCTTTTCTTTCTTGTGTTTTTATTGTATTCGAATATTCTGCTAAGAGGTTCAGTGCTGTCAGTGTGATGGGTGAGGGTGATTTAAACATTACAGAGCCAGAAGTCAGCATTAATGAATATAACAGTCAGAATATGATGCCATTACACAACACATATTTTAAAGATGACATTTCTCTTGTGTTTCTGGGAAAAGGGAATCAGGCCTATTTCTAAACACTGGCTGAAATACTGGCTGTTTTTTATGGGACATGATCATTAAAGAAACTTCAGAGCAACACCAACAAAACACTTGTGCACGTGTATAAATAAATATTTCAAACTTCCTGTGGACAATGGCTTTACTGAATCTTGGCTCAGTTTTAGACAAGGGCAAAAGGCAGAGATTGCTCCTGACAGAGACATTTTTATGGCCATCTGATACAGGGACTCCTGTGGAGCAGTGATTTATACTTTGCAGTTACAGGCAAATAGTATCAGCAATAATTTAAAATGATAAAAAATCTCCTTTCTCCCATGCTCTATTAGAAGTCTGCTGCTTGAGATAATATGTACTTGCAAGCTTGAAAATCCCTGAAAACATCTTTGTGCTTTTTTCAAATGTAACCTCCAGCCTTGTCTGTATCTGCACATAAAACTCCACGTCTCTGACACCCCTGTGGCAGCTCCACGTAGGACACTGCAGGGTTTTGCTGCCTGACATCATCAGGGGTTTGCAGTCAGATCACAGCACAGCAAAAAACCTCAAATCCCTTTTTGCTCAAAAACAAATGAGTCATTTTATTTATCCAGCTTGATTTTCTGCTTAAATGTAATAGGAGGAAAGCCAGAAATGTGCTGTTGTTTTGCCTGCCACTGTCTGTCACACACTTTGGTGGTGGGAAACACTGCAGACAAAATATCCCTGGGCTTGCAGCTGACAGGCAGCCATTAAAGGGACTTTGTTAAACTCAAGCACAGAACCTGCAAGCCTGAAAACTGGCAACAGTGAAGGCCAGCAGAACACAGATATATCGTGAGTGTGGAGCTCTTACTAAGGCCAATGACATTGTGTCATCAGGAAAGCAGAGATGAATAAGCTCCTGCCCAGGGACAAGTTATGGCCTGAGTCCCAGTCACTTACATTTAGAGGTACTATCAACAAGGTTGGCAGCCAGAGCAGGCTTGCAGCTTTTTTCTCTGATCATCTCCTACCAAAAAGCACTTTTTTTTTTAAAGTTTGTTCAATATCATCATATTTAAGAACTGCAGCTACATCAATTTAATGTAAAAGTTAAGAGTGCTTATCTGGTTACTTTAAAAAATAAATGATGTTCAGACAAAAAGGATGCACCAATGGGAGAAATAAAAATTCAGTTGCAAGAACCTCTGACACTGACTGGCTCTGTGTGTGTAGATGCTTTGCCAGGAATCATGAACTGATCTATACAGTTGCTTACCATTAAAACAAGGCAATAATTGTGGAAAGGTCTGTAAGAGTTCATTGCAGTTTTTTTGCATTTAAATTGATGATAATAATTAATAAATAAATAATATAAAAATGGTATCAGGACAGAGAAAGAGAGAGGGTGGTGCAAGGCTTGGAAAGGGAAAGCACAGGAGGGGTGTTCTGCAAAGGCAAAGCCAGGCAGCTCTTAGGACACTCCCAGGGGTTCCAGATCAATCACGATTTCACAGCACTCAGGTGTTTATGAGCTCCAGGTGCTTCTTTCCCCTAATCCTACACCTGATGCCTTCTGCTGTGGCCTGAGATTCCCCAGGGCTCCCCCACGGAGCCATCGCTCTCACCTCCCCCATTAACCAGGAACCTGCTGCTTTGGGTTTTTCTGTGCTCTGCCACCTCTGTATGATTTCTCTACCAAAACCAAGTGAAGGTCTCTGAGTAGAGTCTCCAGCAGCCCCCAGCTGAGGGGGCTGTGCCTCACCCACCTCTTCTTGCTGTCCCTCTTGGCAGTTTTCTCCAGCACTGCCCTCCGCCGCAGGTAGTCGTTCTGGATCTCGTTGTACTTGGCCGTGTGCTCTTTGATAAGGTCGGTGGTTTTCTTGTGGTGCCTCTTCACCAGGTCCTTCATCTCCTTGTAGTGCTTCTTCTGCAGTTTAACAAAGGACTTCTGCTGTTTGAGCTCCTCAATGGTCTGTGCTTCCACTTCTGCAATGACAATAACAACAGGCACTTCAGCTCTGCAGCAGTGCAGGATTTCAGGCAGAGGGGCAGCAATGGAACAAAGCCTGCTTGTTTACTGTGGGGAAAGGAAACGTGCCATAAACTGAGTAGTTTTATCTGAAATAAGCTAACTGGCTTGAAAGCACTGTGACAAAATGGTTCCACCACTATTCACTACATTCAGAACAAATTTAGCCTCTGTTCTCACAATACTGCTGCTCTTTTTTCTGGCTTAGATGGTAACTTGGTGGTCATGAAGCTACAACAATTTCTGAAAAATTCCCTGTTGCCACCCCCTTCATGAGATGTGCCCAAACTTTGTTTACTTCAAAATTAGGAGTTACTTCAGTCCTAATCACTGGAAGAAATGCCTAAGCCAGGTGGCCTATTTCATAAAAATGTTGTTTTTCTTGACAAGAAAGCTCATGCAGCGTGACCTGTGTATGTATTACCTGTGAGGACACTCTGGATAAGATCTTCTGTCTTTGCAGGTGCTTTCACAGAACCTAGAGTAAAAGAGATGTTTAATTTCAGTTCATTTAAAACAACAGCCATGACTGTGCTGCTTGGCTGAGTGTTAGAACATGGCAGGTGACACAGGACACACCCTGACACGGGCAGATTTTAATCACTGGAGAAAACACATCTTTTGAGCAGGAGAGGAGCATGAAAACATCAACCCTCTGGCCCAAGGCAGAAAGGTGACCTTCCAAAAGCCCACCTGAGCTGTGCTGTGTGACTGATAAGGAGGATGAACCCCTGTTACCACTCACACCAGTCATTTGAGTGGCATTAGGCTGACAGTACAAAAAAACCCCCAGCACATTTTCTTGCTTGTAAAGAATTTCAGTTTCACCACTAAAACAACTGTTAAGTAGAAGATATTTGTATGTTTGAAGCAGAGAAAAGTGGTGGGAAAGTTTCTACCTATTTTAGACAAACAAAACAAACACCACAACTTCCCATCTTTGTTCTTTAAACACAGAGCACTTGAAAAATTATCACCCAGACTAATTTAGAAAAGATGGGACTTTTTGTCTCTTTTCCTTTGTTTTGTTGCTTGTTGTTTTTTACCTGGTGCTGGCTGGCTGTGGACAACCTGAGTAGCTGGTTTCGGCGTGAGGGAGGCAGTGAAATTTACCCCATTTTCTGCTGGTGTTGGCCTGGGTTCACTGTTAGCTTCAGACGGTGCATCCCCGTGGTCAATCTGAAATCACAGCACAATTCACATTATTCTTCCCAGCTAACAGACTTCGTTTATTTGCAGGTCCAGTTTAGCTTGGTTTTTAAATGCAAAATTCTGCAAATGTATCTAAAAATCATTCCAAAATAAAACAACGGAAGAAGACATCCTTAAGGGCTGTGGTAACCCAGGTGGCTCATTTGTGCAGGGTAAATTTCAAGAAGAAATGGAGCATGCATTATTCTGAAAAAGTATTTTAAGCAGATATAACTCATCAGGGACATTTTTTAGTGCAACATATATTAGCTGCACCAGATGTGAAGGCTGTGTTGCAGTGGAGAGCCATAAAATCTTTCTAGAAATAATGTAGGTGCTGGCAGGAGAATGCTCCTCAAATCCCTGCTGTGACCAAAATGTGTACATGAGATTACTTTTGAATTTCACAGATACACCCAGCACCACCATTCTTCACCATTCTCACAGAACAGGCACATCCTTCTGCCTCCCAAGATCTCACACTCCTGTAAGCACAGGTGTAAACAGTACCTCCATTCTGCTGCATGAACACATCTGGGGCATCCAAACACTGAAGCATTTCCACAATCTTTCCCTCCTCTCCAGTCTCCTAAAGGCTCAGGCCTGCAGTGTGCACTGCACTGCACCCTGAACATCTGAAATTGTCCCTGTGACCATCAGGATTTAAGCAGGCACCCGGCACTCAGCAAACAGAAGGTCATTCAGAGCAATTTTTATTTTGAAATGCTTTGGAAATGTTTCCGTTTCCTGCTGCCCCTGCCAGGGGCTGGTTGCCATGGTGTCTCAGGGAAGTTTTGGATTTGTTCCTTCAGCTGCTTCCCTCTCCTTCTTTGATGGTAATCACATTACATGAAGAGGCAGGATACCACAGTCGGTTTTTTATTTTTGCCCCACGATTACTCCACGTTTGCCAAACATCAGCCTGTGCTGCATCAATAGAGGCAAAATGGATTTTGGTCCAGCTGTTCTGTGCTGCTGCTGCTGGCTTCCCTCAGCCTGGCCCTGGCACTGCCCTGGGCACTGCAGCACCATTCCTGTCTCAGCTCTTCCTACCAGAGTTACAGGAGGCAGATACTGTAGGCAGAAGCATGATGCAACTGAAAAGCAGTGCCAACAACTTCATTTACACCAAGCAGGAATGGCTGCTGTAAAATCCAGAAAAATCTCATTTAGCCAACATTCCTAACAGAGGAACAATGTGACAGCAAAAGCTGTAGCTGTGATAAACACACACAGATGTGCTTATCCTCACAGCTCTCCTCAGGCTGCAGTTCATTCGTTTAATACAAACAATCTTTGCTACACAGATCATCAACATTTAATGCAAATGAAGCCAGAACTCCTAACTCCTGGCAGCTCTGTGCCCCTCTGCATGGGAAGTGGGTATTACCCTCTTCTGAGACCTGGTTTTTGTGTGCTCTGAAATGCTGCATCACACCTTGTTGAGGAACTATTAATATAACCTGTCACTTTGGGACATAAAACATCTGTTTGCAGAAACTGAAGCAGAAATGTGAGGCAGGAGCATAAAGTGAATAAGGAATAATTTTCACTACATCAAGCAATCTAATCTCATTAAAAAGCACTTTTTCTTCCCATAATTCATCACACTATGTTAAAAGAATGCTAAAATAAATCCTTAAAAAAAGGATTTTTCCTTTTAGGCTGTTTTTAAAACATGATGTAATCCAGCCTTTTAATTTACAGTTTTAATATTCACATAAACTGGTTTCTATTTCACATTGCCATGTCTATTGCAACACAGTGCACTTACTAAGTAGAGAGATCCATACCCATAGAGGACTCTATCTATGTCTATTTTTATTTCTGCAGAGAAAAGGAGCTATTTCGGACTGGGATTAGCTCTTACCAAGGAATTCTCTGCAATTCCTTTGGGTTGTTCCTCCTGCATGTAAAGGACACTTGGCAGGGGAAGAGAGGGCAACCTTCATACCTGTAAGCTCTTAGAGATTCACAATGAGATCACTGAAAGGTGCAAAACCCACACTGCAGGCATTCCTCTCCCCAAAACCAGCTCTGCTCAGGCCAGGCTGGAAGGCAAGAGCTGACCCAGGGCAGTACAGGCAGGAACTCCTGTCATGGTCACAATGGGAACTTTGTAAATAAATGCAGAGAAGAGGCTGGGACCTCAGTCAGTTCTTCAGCATTCTTTGTTCGTGTGATTGCACTGACCATCAACAGACAAGGCAATGTGGAGCCTGAAGAAAAGCTGATTTCTTGGTTTAAAACAATTCACTCTTGTTCTGTGAGGAGCCTGTGGAACTTCCCACTGAGGCTGGGTTTAAACTTCTACAGCAAGGAGAGCAAAGCTAAATCCTCTGACAGCTACTCAGATCAGAAATGTGTGTGAGAGGAAGGAGGGAGGAGTGGGGAGCAGAATCTGTGCTGGGAGACAGCTCAGCTTTGCACACAATCAGTTCTAGTGTCTAAGGCTGAAACTGGGCATTGGGAATGGGAATCCAGGTGCAATCAGGTGCTCATTCTGGCAAACACACTTGGGTTTGTTCAGCTGTGTTGCCAGTGAGTGTACTTGCAATTATGGATTGCTGTCAGCTAAAAAAAAGTGAAGAAAACAGACTGACAGATGACAAAAATGTTATCATCACAAAACATGGTCAGAGAATTAAAGATTTCCAAATACAGACCGAAATTCCTCCCCCAAAAAGTGCCTTTAAAGTAGAAGATAACTATGGTGAAGTCAGATTGACATTTACAGTGGCAGTTTTGTCCCTGTCCCTTGGTGCTGCAGCTAACCATTACACATTTTTAGCAAACAGACCACAATCATTACAGTTTTCTTTTACAAAATATTTCTGTGCTGCTCCAAAACAACCTCCTTTATCCTATGAGCCTCCAAGCTCCTTGACAGTCATCTCTCCTTCCACTTGCTGCAGAAGACACTCTATGACAAGAATTTTTCTAACTAACAATAAGCCTGTATACCAGGAAAATCTGTAGTTTTTCAAAAGTAAAAATGACCTCTAAGGTATTTAAAGGATTCTGTTAAAAAAAGGCTTTGCTATTAATATAGAATCTCATGTGTAGCGTGTCCTAGATAAATGTCTAAGATGCTATTGAGCATTTCAGTGTCCTCATTCAGCAGAGCTGGTGACACTGCACACAGAGTGAAGTGCTGGCTACTGAATTGTAATGACTTTCACTCCTCTGGTCTGCTTTGGGAATGTATTCTTGGCTACAAAATCTAGTTCAGCCAGGTTTTGCACTTCTGAGAATTGCAGAAGGCAGGCCCCAGAGCAGAGGGCAGTTTAGGATTGAAAAGCATTTCTGTCTTTGCAGGAGACTTGCTGAGAGCCTTTTGATCACTTGGTGTGCACAAGCCCTGGCACAGCCAGCTCTGACAGACAAAGCTGATGTTCCCAACACTGCTAGAGGCCCCAGTGTCTGGAACAGAATGTTTGAACATGCAGGGTCCATCAGGAACCAGATCTGAACTCTGTTATACTCATTTGGGTGCATAACACCTTCAATTATACAGAAACTTACAGAACCTTTTTACCTTTACAGAATAAAAAGGTTCACAGGTTAGTCTGCAGGTAACCACAGATATCCAGATATTAACAACTAAAACTGGGGCTCCCACAGCTTTCAGCTGAGCTCCAATAGGCCAATTTATTTACTCCATGGCCTCCTCCCTCTTCATTTCCAACAGCTATGAAGGGCTGAACTCCAGAGGCCCCTTCCAGTTATTGTAGGATTACCCTGCTCTCTTCAGGACATGTTTGCTCACAGAGAATCTATAGAGACATTGTAATCTGAGATACACAAATGTTTCTCAGCAGAGTGACCTCTCCAGAGACAGTCTGAAACTCTCTGCAATTTGTAACATTTTCAGGAAGAACTCCTGACACAGAGCTGTCTTTTTTTGCAAGGGGAGCCAGCAGCACACTGGGAAACAACAGGCATTGTGTCACAAAGATTCCAGCTGCACAACACACAAATGACACAGCTCTTCTGTCTCTCACCTCTGGGCAGCACCTGCTCAGTGCTTTTGGTGCAAGCACACTCCCAGGGCAGTGCTGGGTGTCCTGTGCCCCAGCCTTCCTCAGGTGACATGTTTCCAGGTGTTCCCATAATCAGCACATACAATTCCCTGGGATTTCCAGTGTCTGCCTTCCTAAGCAAAGTAGGTGCTTTTAAATACTACAGCATGATCTCCAGAGACTGAGAAAGCTCCCTTACCTCTTTCTTGACCTCTTCCTCATCCTCCAGAGTCAGGGCAGCCAGCTGCTTGGCTCTCTGCTCCATCAAGTTCACGTATCTGATTGGGTTGGATAAGGCCTCAATCACATCTGGGAACAAGGCAAACACTTCAGTTTCAAAGCCAGGGTTTAGGGACAAGGCAGAACAGTGTTTTCCCCTGAAGATGGTCTTTCACTGCCTGGCATTTAAACCCGCCTGTTCAGAGGCAATGCCAAAACCCAGTTCTCTCCCTGGAGCATGGCACTTTGCCCAGGGAACAATCACATCCTCGTGTGTCCTGCATGCAAAGTTTCACTTGGTTCCAGTGCCTGGGCTATTCCTCCTTTGCAGGCTGCTGAGAACAAGAGTTGGCCCTAACCCTAAGCCTCAGGTAAGGTGCTGTAAATCAGGCCATCTCCTAGTGAGGAGACACTGATCCACCAGCTGCAGATCTCTGCTCACAGCACTGTTATCCCAGCCTGGCAAGCCCTCCACACCCCATGCATTTTGTGTTTCAAGTAGCCTTGAATTCCCCAGCAAGAAAACTCCCTGCATAATTCAGAGTTACCTGCATAAGTGTCAGGGACATAGTCTTTGACCTCGATGTACACAAAGAGAGCTGGCAGTGTCAGAGGCTGGTTCCTCTCATTCCTCAAGCAGATGTAGTGATAGCCTGCAAAGTAAGGAACAACCAGTTCACAGCAGAAACCCTTCCACAGGCATTTCCAATGCACCTCTGCTATATTTGTTATTTTGAGTGTGGTGCCAACTGAGCAGGCAGCTCCAGGGACTTTGGGAGGGGAAGGTTTACCTGAAGGGCTTCAGGGAGAACTGCACAGACTGCTGGAAAGCCATGTGGCACTGCAGCTCAAAATGGTATTTTCTGTTTATTCTTACATATGTGATTGATGATAAAAATGGTAATTTATTTACATTTTTCATGCATTCTGGTTTAGTACCTATGTCTGCATTTTTTTAGTTTAATACATCTTACTTAATTTTCACAAGTGACCCTGCTAGTACTGAGCAACCTGAACAGCCAAATAAACTGAGATGTAACAGCCCATCCACACACAGCATCTAATCTAAAAATATATACAGTGTGGCATGATGGCCACAGTGTGTTTGTAAGAAGAGAAATTCCAGGCTGATCTGAAAGCTGGCTGTCCAGCCTCTGACTGATCACCTTGTGGCACTGAGTGCCACGTCCAGCTTGGGAGCCACACGTGTGACAGGTGCCAGGATCCAAGGCAGGAGCAGGATGCATTTACCTGGGGCAATCCTCACCTGGCTGATGTAAGCAACTCTCTCTCCAAGCAAAGGCTAAATCCTTGCTTTGGGAATAGTGACAAGCCTATGGATTTATGTGACAGCATGGTATAACTTTCAGTAGCATCTCAGAAAAGAGAGACATGAAATATTGCAAAGGGTTCTCAGTTCCCTCAGCCTGCTCCAGCCAGACTTGAGCAGGGACACAAACTCAGCCCAGCAGTAAACTGATCATTGCTGGAGCCAAAAGCACAGAGAACAGCCTGGGGGGAGCAGCTCTGGGAAGATTCCACTTGCCAGAAGAGGGGAATCCTCCCCATCCCCTTCTCCTCTCCAGTCACCCACCCACCTTCCTCTGGCACTCAGCAGATCCTCCAGGAGACAGCTCCAGCCAGCCAGCAGAAAATGCAGCTGGCATAAAAACTGGACTGACAAACTAAGTTTGCTCATGAAAAAGGTGTGGAGATTATTCCTCAGGAGTAATCTGGCCAGCTGTCAGAGGTGGGGACATGTGAGTTTTGTGCTGGATAAGGCACAGGGCAGAGAGAGACACTTTTCCTTTTCCAGTGAGTAAAGCTGGGAGCACACTCGTGGCCCATATGCTTGCCCTAATTCAGTTTCCTCCCCTGGCTGGGAGATCTGGCACTGAATCTGAGCACTTCCCCTGCTCAGACTGCCAGGGTCACTGCATCTTTCTGAAACAGGATCTCCAACAAGTCTCTGGCCTGGAAAATGTGGCCAGAGTTGTCACACAAGGTAATTTTCATTGAAGTGGCCACTAATTATAGTAGAAATAATATGATTGAAAAGAGGCCAATAATGATTTTTGTTTTAATTTTCAGCAGTGAGGATGAAAGTAATTTTGGACTGCTTTAAAGGTATTACACAGATAAAAAAGCTGGCATACAGGTCAGTCTTTCATGTGTGCAGAAATCACATTGAGAGGAGCAGGTTTTACTTTCATTCCCAGCCACGTCCCATTCGCACAAAGATAACATCAAAATTTGGCTGTTGCTGCTCTCTCTCCTCTTCAAAGTGTGCAATTGCCCTTTTCAGCATAAACCTGTGAGCATGAAATTGGTGTACTGGAGAGAAGGAAGTGCCAACTATGCCTCCAATGCTTTAATCCATTGCTTTTCCTGGATGGTGAAAAATTTCAATTTCTGATGAAATATGGCAGTTTTGTTTCTCAAGTCCTCATTTGCTGTGAGGCTGCTGAGTGGCTGCTGATTTGGAGCAGTTGAGAATCTGCCTGGCTGTCTCTTTTCAGCACACAATGTCTGTGTGGATGGGGAGAAAGCTTTTACCTGGTCGGATTGCTGAGACTGGCAGTATCCGATGGCCAATGAATTTCCCTCCTTCTTCATACACTGCTAACCTCAAACAGGCCAGGGAGGGCAAAACCACCTGGAAGGCAATATTATTGCATTGTTAACCTTCATCTGAATGATGCAGCTCCTTCCATAGAACACGTGCTAAAGTTTATCTAGTCGTTGGAAGGAAAAAACAAAAAGAAAACACTAAAAAAAGCTTCTCTGATTTATTTTCAACTTCTAAAAATAGTAGCCTGTGCTTCTCTGAGCACAGGGGCAGTCAGGCAGGATCGTTAGCTAAATACAGAAATGAAGTACACTAATTAGAAGTTCATTACAGAAGAAAAATGCTAGTGATGTTTCCAAACTTAAGCTCTGGCAGGCTGCCAAAGGAAAGCCATTCAGAAGGCCAAATTATTCAGGGAAAAGAGCACTGCTGCAAGTACCAAGTGTCTAAACACCCTTGAGCTACACTTGCTGAGAGAAATCCAAAAGAAACTGTTTTCCAGGCACCTGGACTGGGGATGTGCTTAACCCAGGTGCTCAGTGAGCACAACCCAGAGGCTCTGCTCAAATCCTGGCTGCATTTTGGTGAAATGCAAAGTGCAATACAACACCCACATTGCACGGTGCTCAGTGTCCTCTGCCACCTTAGAACTCTGGAGAATTGGGTCTGAGCAATACCCAGACCCAATTCCCAGCTGCATGAGCAGCTCAGAAGGTGAAGTCTCCTCTCAGGTGGATGGATTTGTGTTCATCACCCAGGCAGTGACTCTGCAGCCCAATCTAGCAGGGCCAGCAGGCTGCTCTGGCTGTGCCAGCTCAGCCAGCCCCATGGAGCTGTTCCCACTGTCCTGCTGCTGCCAGGCTCCCAGGAGGGCTGCTCAGCCAGGGCACAGTGCCAGGGCAGTGCCCTGCTGCAGGGATCTGTGCCTGCTGCCCCTCCATGCCACGGCTGCTGCTTCCAGCTGTGCCACCCAAACCACCCAGGGCACTCCAGACTCACTGCTTTTAGCAGCAGCTGCCAAAGCTCAGCAGGAGCAGCTGAGCTGTGAAATGCCTACTCAAAATCTCCTTTCCTGCTTTCTAACAACATTTCAGTAAGCCACAGAAAGACCCCACTGGACAGGGATTAAAAAAAGCACAATTCCTTTTTGAGAAGCAAGTGTTTCACCAACCTTCTTGAACACTATGGCTTCCTCTTCCCAGACTGGGTTCACTGCGTTGCCTTGGGAGGTCTTGGTCTTCAGAGCTTTCCTCCTGGTATCCACAGGCAGCCCAAACATGTCCACCTCCACATAGGTACCGACTTTTTTATCAGAGAGGAACTGTCCTGAAATGATCTAAAGCCAAAGAAGCATTCTCAGAGATGGCTGTGGTGGATTAGGAAATGAGTGGCTGCAATGCAGATGCATAGCTCTCATTAATGATCAGGTACTGGGCATTTAAAATAGAACCAAAAGAACACTAAGCCCACAATAAACAGGAAAAAACTCTAATATTTAACTGCAGACACAGAAAAACAGCTTGTGGGGCCTGGTTTCCTGTGACCCTGTGCTCCTGAATTCCCCTATGAGCAATAATGTGGTTGAGACCAGGCTGCTGCCCTTCCCTCAGCAGGAATACTCATTTGGGTCTCCTCCTCAATCTGTATGCCCAGTTCCTGAGAACTCTTAATTCTATCTAGTCTCAACAACAGATTCAAAAAATGCTTGAAAAAACAGAGGTTTAAATGGCATAGAAATTATATATATGCTTTAAGCTGTGAGGCAGAAAACAACCTTAAAAGTTTGTCTTCTAATAAAGGCTCTTCACAGAGGAGTTTTGATATGAAAATAAAATTGTAAAACAGCTGATCTTCCCCAGTTCTTATTTTTAACTGGCAGCAGAACACTCAGATTGAAAAAGTGGAATAAAGATCTGCAATCTTTAGATTGCAGAAGAGGCACAGGAGTGTGCAGCAGTGCACCTTAACGAACTGAGGCTTGCCTAAAGCACTTCTCACAGTGCCAGCTGTGCCTGTGTGAGCAGTGACAGTGACCAGCAGAGCTCCTGCATGCCCATCCCCGGGCCAGAGCTGTGCCTCCCCTGAGAGCTGCTGAGTGCTCCACCTCCATTTGCTCTAACTGCACCAGAAAGTGCCTCTAAAGCCACAGGAGGGGCCTGAAAGCTTCCAGGAGTGCAGGTCACCCCCACATCCTCTGCTACTGCTGTGCTTATAGCAGATATTCCTTCACCCACATCCCTCCCAGCAGCCCTGCTGCTCTCCTGCCTGCAGAGGATACACTTCACTTTTCCCTCAGTGAAAACAGGAGGATATTTTTTATAGAGATGGACTCCAACACAGAGGCTGTTCTAAGGGATGAGCCCATTAAAGGAGCAGCAGGACTCCAGAAAGTTTATGGTTTTATAGCTGAGATGTAAAGTGAATTCACCAAGTGAATTTGTCCCCCTGTCACAGCCAATGCAATCTATGCCCTTGAACACTTATGCAGGTCACTCTCCATCTGCAGATTCCTGGCAGTCCCTGAACTTCATTAGAGGTCCTTAAAAAGGAGCAAGGAAAACCAAGTTGGCAATGAATTGCAGCTGACATTTATGGTTCCACAGTTCTGCTGGAGAACTTTCAGAAAACCAGGGAAATTTATTTATACCAAGCATGGAGTGTTCTAGCTATTCCAGTCCAACCTCCCACTTCACAACAGCCTGTTTTAAATCCAGACCTTTGTTTCTAAAAACACAGCCAAACTGCTCCTAAATCCATACACCTCCCAGTTCTGTGATTTTGTAATTACTTCTATGGCAAAGAATACATACAATAAAAATATATTGATTTCTCCTACAATGCAAAATGCGAGGCAGAATTTAAAAATTAAATGTCACTCCATGAAATTCAATTAATTTTATTTTCTTGGCTTAGTATAGCAATTTTCAAGGTCCCTTCAGCACAGAAATATAAATATATGCTCTGGCATTGCCATGGGAGCACCTCCACCAGCTACACACATACCTTGACAGACAGAGTGTTGGCCACTATTCCATCCACTATGCCCTCAGTAAATGGATCAAAGTGCTTGTCTGGCCTTCTCATGAATTCTGGCTTTAACCTGTAGCCACTTTTGCCATTGTACTCGTACATTCCCATGTTTATTTGCATAGACAAATCTGGGTGTGAAAAATATTGGAAAGAGTTATCTTCTGGAGAGATAACAATTTCAAAAAGCAATAATAAAATTTTTAAAAATGACTGTAGTTTCATACTGACTGTAAGAGAAACAGTACGAGCCTGGGTTTAACACTTTAATTAGCAGCTCTCTGGTACACTTTAACCCCTAGATAATTTCTGACAAGTACAGCCCTTCCCAGCAGTCAGCAGGGAGAAGTGGCCACGTGCAGCTCCCCAAAGGCAGACCCAGCAGCACTTACCCACAGTTTGGAAGTTGAGGGCGACCATCTGGCAGCCAGCATTCCAGAAGACTTGGGGCATGTAGTTGGAGGAGTCCACTCGTGTTCCCTTGGGGTAAATCCTGCTCAGCTGCATCTTGTTGTACCTGCAGGGAGCAGTTAAGGTGCAGAACACGTGACAAGAATCCCCTGGCAAGTGCAGGGCAGCTGCAGGGTTAAACACAGGTAATTCTTTCCAGAATGGCCACGGGGTCCTCACTGGATTTCTGCAAGCATCACGCTTCCAGATGTGCAGTTCTGTAGGAGATCTGATAAATATGGGGCAATTAAAGGTGCTGCTTGTTCCTGCACACTCAGAACAAGCAGGGAAAGAGCACAGGCAGGTGCATTAGGAAGATCACATTCATAAAATTCCATTTATTTTCACATTCCTACTTTGGGATTTCTCTAGGATTACATTTACAGCTGGTTGCAAACAGTGAATATTCCTCTGGAGCAGGGAGAGGTGTTCAGTTAAAAAGTGGTTTTCTGCAATGCCATTAGAATTGGCCTCTAGATGGACAGAAATGACAAGTGTACACATCTTATGGCTGAGTCTACAAATCTCTGAGATGAGAATGTGCTGCAGGCAATCCTTGGAAGGAGCTTTTCATTAATCTCCTTTGAGGCACTGTTTTATCTGTTTATCTATTTTACTTCATTCTTAAC
The DNA here is from genome assembly GCF_036417665.1 of Passer domesticus. Lineage (NCBI taxonomy): Eukaryota > Metazoa > Chordata > Aves > Passeriformes > Passeridae > Passer > Passer domesticus. The sequence goes on along the minus strand of NC_087476.1, from coordinate 122,485,823 downwards.
TGCAGCCATGAGGAGAGATACTGAGAAACATCAAAAGGTCTAACCAGAATGTTCCTTAGCTTTTCTTTAGAAGTTATAAAAATAAAAAAAAAAAAAAGAGAAATTGTGTGGCAATAAATCAATAGAGGTATGATGGCAAAGCAAGTGTTCTCTTGTGACTTTGCAAAAAAGTCAGCCACATTTTGACAATTGGCTCACCATAATTCTTACCACTCCATATAGGATGATAAATTTAACAATCAGAATTAGGTCTTCAATATGTCATTTATGCCTATTCCCTCTAGTCCTAGCCCACAGCACGAGGACTCTTGCCAGTTTTTAAATTAGCTCATCAGAACTCAGGCCAATTAATTCATTTAGAAAGACTACAATCTTTAGAAAGAATAAAATCTAATCTACAAATTTCATTTGGGTTCCCTATTTCCCCAGCTCCTGTCTCTGAATTCCAATAAAGCTCTGTAGCAGATCTCAGATGTAGAAGGACTTAGGAAGCCACTTTCTCAAAGTCAAGGATACTCCACAAATTCCACAGGAGACTTTGTAAGCTGCTCAAGCCCTTTGGTTTCCACGAAGGAAGACATCTCAAAGCTTTTGTTGCGTTCTGCAGGTTTAGAGGGGAGATAAAAGCAGGGATAAAACAGGTTAGAGCACAAACTGGAGTGGTGTAGTGCCAGTCCCCAGTCCCACCTGCAGCTCACCAGCTCTTTCCAGCCTGATCCCAAGGAATTCCCACAGGGCTTTGCTGACAGCAGTGACCTTGCTCTGCACACACTCAGGGCTCCACCTGCAGTGCCCAGATTGAGGGCACTGCTGCTGCCCCAGCTGCAGGCTACAGTGGGGCTGTACCTGAGATCACCCCTGCGACACAGGGGGCTGCAGCAGCTTCCTGGGGGCACTGCTGCACCTCTGGCTTGTCTTGCAGGCTGATGTGAGGCTGGGAGCCACTTGGAGCTGTAAGAACTGATGTCCATGTCAGACTGAAGAGAGCAGAGCAGTGCAGTGGCTCTCAGTATATCAGGGCAAGGTCACAGCTGTCAAAGCCACCGAACATCACTACCCAGCCATCCCTGAAGGTGCCCTCCTGTGCCCCAGCAGGGACTCAGACCTAATCCCCAGCTGATATCAGGCTTTTATGTTCTCTTTCATTTGGTGAAACTTTCTGATCTGCCAGAGGTGAACAGCTGCTCCTCCATGTCTGAGCTGGTAGGAACAAACACCAATTTGTGCAGCTCTTGTCACTCACCTTTGCCTGATGTGGGCACAGGCTCTCAATGCAGCCAGGCACCAGCGTGCAGCACAGCCTAAGCCAAGACCCTGCTAGCTTCAGCGCCTTCCCTTCAGTGCAGAGGAAAGGGTTTCTGTGCACCAGCAGCTTCCCACTGCATCCCAACCAGCCCTGTGGCTGCCTACGAGGGCCACAGCTCTGGAGGTCAAATCCATTCACTCAGCTCTGATCTGTTTCAAAATGAGGGCATCAGTGCCTGTGCTGGAGCAAGACCTCTCCAGCCTCACCACTTCACTGGAAGCAAGCAGTAAGGCAGAGAAGGCCTGGGCTCATCCAGGTTCAGAGATGAGTGTGACTGTGCAGGGCTGCCAGCTCCCAAACTGCCAAGCTGCAGGGGAGGCACAAAACTGAACAGAAGCTCAGAGGAGAGGACAGAACAGGTGGGCACTGTCCTGCTAGGGAGCCAGAAAGGAAGCAGTGGATCCAAAGAAATATCTAGGGCCACTGTGAGAGGTAGATGTGCTGCCAGCCTGGGAACTACAAACCTGTGCTGAAGAGTCAGAGGGTGAACATGGGTTTCCAAAAGTAATTCTCTGCCTCTAGGAGAGCTGGGACTCACCTTTGTGGTGGTCCCTATTTCTTATCAGCAACCATCATGCTACTGCTATTATTCACAGCTGTTATCTCCTAATGGTGAACAATTCCTGTTATTCCCTAAAGGCTGCTCTCCTACCACTCCCTCTTCCTTTCTAACACGTAATATCCTTTCTTTCTCCAGCTGCCTCACCTCCATCTCAGCTTCTCATAAAGACACTGAGATTATTCTTATTCCAGCTACCCCCTACTGATGGCACAGCACTAGCAACACACGTGCCCTGGTCTTATCCTATTCAGAATGTAGGTGCTAGAATTTCTTGCAGTAATAAACTCTTATTTCCCAGCCTTGTCTTTAAGTAGAGCATTTGTAGGAAACCAGAGCTGGTAGCTGTTAAAGGATTTAGTTACCAACTGTCCAGAGCCTAATCAGACTCATAATTAAAATAAGAACAATTATTTCCTTGTAGTATCTGGAGAGGATTAAGGGACCTGCCCTTTGAAGAAAAGACTGTGCAGGAGAGACATTTCTTTCTTGTGATACATGACACTGTGCTATCTTATCAGGAGCAAATTACTGCAGAGTGAACAAATAACTCATTGAAAACTGTCTGAAAGTTGTGGAAAAATACACTTACAGCTACCTGCTGCCAGAGAGGAGGGAACCTTTCTAGTGAGGGCAATCAGGGCCCTGGTACAGATCCACTGCTATTCAATATTTCTGCTTCCAGCTTGGATGCAAGACCAGAAAATGCTCTTTTAAAATGTGTGAATGACAGAGGCAGTGAGGTACTGCTGTCAACTCAGAGGTCTGGATCACAAACCCAAACAAACTCTGCATAAAACATAATGTATTAGCAAAGTGCTGTAACACTGAAACTATAAAACTGTATAAAAGACAAGTATGGATCTCTATAATTAAGAAAGTGAGGTCAAGTGAACAAAAGTAAAATTTTTGGGAAACAGCTGGATAGATAGCCAACTGAAAAGCAATCCTCATTTAATCCCTTCTTCATTCAGCTCCTTTAATGAAGATCCAGCAGTGAGGATCCAGCAGTCCAGGCCAAGACTAAGACCAGAACACCCAAGTTGCTCTTTAGCCAGCCAGCAACATTTACCACCCAGGGCCATATTTATCACATAATGATTCTTTTGACACAAACACCAAAAATTTAATTCCTTAGCAATATGAATTCACTGAAACTCTGTTATTGATCAAAGGTCACATCAGGACTTAGGAGAAAAATCTGGACAGCAGCACATCTTTACAAAAAGCAAAACTCAGAAAGGCAAAGGCATGTGAACAGAAAGAAAAAAAAACAAACCCTACATGAGACAATTCTGTAACAGCTGCATCAACTTGTAGTGCTAGGATTCACATGGCTTCCTTTCCAGAAGGCACATCTCCTTCCCACTGTGCTCTTGTAACTCTCATTAGAGCTGGAGGAGATCACAAACACCCAAAGGGACTCTACTGCAGGGAACAAGCACAGCTCCCTGCGCGCTGCTGGGGCTGCTCGTGTGTGGTATCTGTATAAACACCACATACAAATGAGCACTTGGGAACTTCCTGCGTGTTTGTTATTCATCACAGCAAATGCCACATCTTGTACAGAGACATGGACTTAGGCAGCAATTACCTGTCCTCTGCCAAGGACAGCACAAATCCGGAATAAATTAAAATGCTGTACACTTCTTTAACTAAAAAGCTCCAAAAGCACATTAAAACCTGTCAAAACAAAGTGAAAAAGGGCAGGCAAACAGTGGGAGGGTGTGCATCAAGGAAGGCAGAGATGCCGCAGTGCTTCCTGAGGATGCCGCTGAGTGCATTCCTAGCAGGCATCTTCTGTAAAGGCCAGCAGGGGGTGAAATTATGGCCCTTTCTTTGTAACACACAGAGGCAGAAAGTGAATCTGCACGTGGGGAAGGGCAGACTCTGCTTGCCCTGAATCTTCTATAGAAGTACTAAAGTAAAAGCAGTAGGAATATTTACGATCACCTTTCTCAAACTGCTTCAGTCATGGACAACAAAGACAATGTGAACACACAACTTTCAAAACTGTTTTTGAAATGTCAGCATGTTTACTGTTGATGAAGTTGGATATTTAGACTAAAAGAGGTTTGAAAACACAAATGGATTTATTTGGCTGGATACCAAGGGAACATTTTCTGTTTGTGTTCCTGTACCTAATTGAGAGGAAGCCAAGCAGCATTTCTGCAGAACTCTGCCAAACACTTGCCAGGTAATTTTAAGATGTCTCTTACTTACTTTTTGATACTTCAAATGACTCAAACTTCACAGGCTGAATGTAGTTTACCAGGTTAGACATCTCTTCTGTGGCCATAGCCTCACTTCCAGCAGTACCCTAGGCAAGAGAAGGAAAATGCTGCAGTTGGGTCTGTCCACCAGAGGCCACAAATGCCAAAGTTTTCTATCAGTTGTGGTGTCTTTCACTGCCCCTGGCTAGAGAAGGCAATGCTTCAGGTAGGGAATGCCACGTAGGAAAGAACAAAACAGGCTGGAAGATGTCAGTGTTTACACTGAACTGATGCTCTGTTCAGAATGCCACATAGGAAAGAACAAAACAGGCTGGAAGATGTCAGTGTTTACACTGAACTGATGCTCTGTTCATTCTTTTCTCGTGGCTCCCAGGGAAGGGACTGCACTGCCTCCACCCCTGCCCAGTGCTGAGCACACGCATCAGTGCTCCTGGATAAATCAGAAAGCTCTCCGTTTTTGGGGTCAGATTTTTCATCCAACAATGCTAAACATCACAGGCAGCTGCCTCAAACAGATCTGCTGTGGTGCTATTTGTTCTTAATCTTGAGAAAACAGAGGTGCAAACAAAGCAAAGCCACTTCCAAACCGCCCAACAAGGGAGCTGGGGAGGCTGGTGCTGAGCTGGCCGCTGCCCTGCCTCCCTTTCTCCACTGGATGGCAGCTCCAGTCCTGCTCACAGGCACCAAACCATCCCCAAACCACCTCTCGCAGCCCTTACTTCGTCCATCGACGACTTCTTGCAGTCGTCATCGTAGTCATCATCATCGTCGCTCTCCATCTCTGCCTCCCCTGGAAAGTTTCAAGCAGAAGACAGTGAATGGCTGGGGCAGCAGTGACAATCAGCAGTGACACTTCCAAGAGGGGTGTGCAAGCAGCAGTGCTGGGGGCAGCCTGTGCTGTGCATGTGCTTTTTGTCCCAATCAAACCCAGCACTGCTCCCGAGGGACCCATCCATGCTCAGCAGGATTCCAGGTGTTATTGCCCAACCAAACAGGAGCTCTTCCTTTGCAGCTGCTTGGTGCTCATTCCTTGGCAGTCAGCTCTGAGAGGGGAGCGCAGTGTGCTCAGTGTGTGGGCACAGTTCACAGACTGCTCTGAGATATCCCCAGCTGGGACACAGCCCAGGCTTTGAGGTGTGAGTTCAGCCTCCTGCTGCTCAGGGTCCGTGCAGGACCTCTGGGAGTGCCTCAGCCCCTCTGGGAAGCAGAAATCACCATGAAAATCCACGTGCTTCTGCTGTGCCATGCCACCAAGGGCTGCCTGGCAGACCCCAGGTGTGCTGGCCGTGCCACACCCTGCTCTGTGCTCAGCAGAGCTGGCACGGCCTGGCACAGGAGCCAAAGTGCCAGCGATGCCCTTGGCAGGGCTCTGGAGCAGAGCTGAGCCGTGCCAGCTGAGGGCACTGCAAACCCAGCAATGGCAGCAGCTGCCCAAGGCTCCTCCTGTCCCTGAGAGCTAGGAGCAAACCAAACAAAGCAATCTCCTGCCTGGCTCCTCATTGCAGGGCACTCACCAAACTTCCACGGCAAGGCGAGAATTAATTCATGTTAATTAGCAAAGGCCTCCCCTCGCCTTCAAAATGTTTTGATTGGTTGCATCAGAAATGAAATAATTACGGAATATCAAGTTTATCTTTGCCTTTAGAAACCCTTTCTGTGGGCCTGGCTGTCATAAAGTGTATCCTGTGCATCTTAAGGCTCTGCAAAGGAAGATTTACTTATCCTGCAGGCACCTATCCACACCTGTAAGAGTGGCAGCTCTCCCTGAAGACTTTATTCCACAAACCTCCCAGCTGTCTTCAGCAGTGGCAGCACAAAAATCTTACTGTGCAGCATTCCCAAGTTCTCCAGAGAATGGTAATTCAGTCTCAGCTCCTCCTGCCAGTGTGGGGCCCAGTCCCAAGAGCCCTGAGTCGATGAAGAACTCCTCTCTGCTCCCCCAGGTCTGGCCCAGAGGGTCCCCTCTGAGCACAGGGAGCACACGGGAGTGTGCCTTGCACAACCCGAGGATGACTACCCAGCCTGCACTTCCTTCCAGATGCAGATGTTGAAATGTCAGGCTTTTATTCATCAACACACTTCTTCCTGAACGTTTCATTGAGGAAAATAACATGATTGCTCAACAGGCTCAGGGGATGGCTCAGGGAGCCCCAGCACAATGCAGAGAGCCAGGCAAGCTCTCACAGGATCTGCCCTGACAGTCTCTGCATGGGGAGCTCTCCACTGATTTAACCAGACTGGCAAAAGAACACCAGAAGGGGCAGGTGGGCAGGTTCTGGCCAGCTGCCCCTCTGAGACCAGAGGCACATGATAGCCTGTTCCTGCTGGAAGTGCCCAGAGAGGAAAGTACAAAGTTGGTTCATTTAAAAACATTTAACAACATACTCCCAAGGAGATCAAATCTCAAGTTCTGCATCAGGCAGCAAAAGCAGGACAAGTAACACACAGGAGTGGAATGAAACAGAGAGGTTCAGGAGGTGTGGTACATCTGCACTGCCTTTCCCCCGCAGCACAGCCCTGTGCTCACAGCCAGCCCTCTCTCCCTGGTGCCACAAAGGCACCCTGAGGCTGTCTAAGGGACAATTAGCTGTAACACCATCATTACTGTCTGCATGTAGATGGGACTGCAAGCCCAGGTCAGCACAGGACCTCTTCAGTGCTCCCTGGCACACAAACACAGTGAGAATAGAGTCCTTCTCCAAGGAAGCCAAACAAAAGCCTGCCCGTGGACAGAGGCAGCAGAAGAATAGCAAGAAATGAGAGGATGCTGCTCCCTACCACGAGTTAAAACACAGGTACTGCCAAGCACTCACAGGCAGAAGGGCCCAGGAAAGTCAGAGGGCAGCTTGGAGGATGTTTTCAAGGAGCTGTCCCTGCTGGGTGGGGCAGTGTGGAGGAGATATAAAAGTGCTCCTCGGGAGAAACAACAAGTGGGCAGAGGAGGCTGAACCCCAGCTGAAGAGTAGAGGGCTTCAACCCACTACTACTGACTGGAGAGTGCTCAGGAGAGCTGGGAATCACCAAATCCCTGGGTGGAGGAAGCACTGTGCTGAACACCACCCATTCTCATCATCCTGGCAGATACTGGCAGCCTAATAAAACCAAAGGTTAGACAGTGCTGAAATTCAGAGGAGTCTGGTCATCTCAGACCCTTTCAAACAACGGCCAGGATGAATTATGAATGTGGTTCTTGCTGGGGCAGCTTGTTAACTCTGCAGCCACCAGCATCCTGGGGGGCAATCACCTTTTGGGTTTTTTCCACTGTACATCAGCACTGGATGACTTTTAAAAAGGGAAAAATAAACTTTATTCAGTTTGATAAACCATTTTGCTTTGTAACAACTGGCCTCAGCTGGCATCAGCAGCAGTTACATACACTGAGCCTAAAACCTTTTCTGCAGTTTTCCATTTAGGCATCATGAAAGCATGGAGCCAGTTCTGCCCTCTGTCTCTGTCTCCCACGACTCCTTCCTTGCAGCACCCACTGCTCTGACAAAACCATCATCCTATCAGTGAGAAACAACAATCTGCTTATTTAACAGCATTTAAATACTGCTCCATTAGCAAGCTGTGGCTCCTTTCAGTGTGGGCCTGCTCCTGGTGAAATGCATGTCCCTGCAGAACTGCCACTGCTCCTCCTGCACTGTGACAGAACTTCTGCTCATTGTGCAGCACCAGCCAGGTCTAAGAGGCTTGTTTACCAAAATTGCAGTCTATCTCACAAGGGTTATCTCAGGAATTCTTCTTCTGCTTCGTCAGCTTTGCTCTACCTTTAGAAAAAGTTTTTTCCACTGACATGTACTGAAGTCACTTCCCACATCACTTTCATGGGCATCCTGCAAGGCATCCCACAAAGCTCAGAATTCCTCCTTCAATTATTGCTACTACTTCACCAGCACTACAGTTTTATATGGTCTTATAACACATCAAAATGTGGGTTTACTTGAGTTTAAATCTGACCTCAAGCAGTGTAAGAAACAGCGAATCTTGATATCAACTCCAGTATGAATTTCCACTTTGTTTTGCACTGCTGTGAAAAAACTCATTTAGAATCTCCAGAAGGCCAAATCAGCACAACTTTCTCCTGGAGATCAGCAGCAATTCTGACAGGAGCTATACAACCCAACAGAGTAGTTTGAATAATATGCCCAAGTTGCTAAATGTCAAGATTATATTAAGGTTGGAGTACTGAAACACTTAACGCTGAGAAATATTAAGAGTCAGGCTTCTGATTAATTGCTTTACTCCAGAAAGAAATTGGTGTTGGGTGCAGAGGAGCACAAGGCTTGCAGAGCTCCAGGATGACACATTGCTAATGTGGAGATGTGAGAAGGGTGTCATGGTGACTCTTGGGCTCTGCCGTGTGGAAACTCTTCACTAGCACAATGTTCTTATAAAATGGTGAATAATTTCTTTTTAACTGTCCACAGATAGAAAAACTGGCACCTGGCTTACAGAAATGCTGCATTCTCATACCTGTAAGCTGTAGCTGTAGTCTCTGGAGCTCTGAATACTTAAAAATTCAAAGTACTCTAGGAAAAATTACATTCTGGGTGTTCCTCATCACTCATCCCTAGGGTGTTCTTAAGTTCTGTCAGATTCGTCTGTCCTCAGATAAAATTGGTTTAATGATATTGCACTTCCCACAGGTCTCGTTCAGATCAATTCACTGCTGTTTGTCAGGAGCTCACAGGCAGCCTGGTACCCCCACAGAAACTCACTGAGGATGCTCCATCTAGGATCAAGTACTGAATGACAGGGAGAGGAAAAATATTGACTAATTGCATTCTCAGAAAGAGGCACGAGTCCTAAAGGAGAAGCAGAGGCTGACACAAGGACTACAAGCAATGTGTTTTGGCAGTCACAGGTGACCACAGCAATTCTGCAGTCTCAGTTCCAGCATTTCTCATTTGTAAGCACTCATCTTCATAATCAGAAGCTGTTCCAGAGGTAATACGGGCATAATAGTCACAGTTAATTTGTAAAATTACACACCCTGTTAGGGGATTGACCCTTCTGCCTGGCATCACCATCATCATCTTTGTTCAGAGCCCAGGGCTTTTCCCAGGAGAGCTCCTGGAGAGGCTCCTGAAGGACAGAGCTGGGGCCCTCTGTGCAGCCCAGCCCCAGAAAGCCAAGGCTGTGCTCTGTGCCACTGTCCCCACCCTGTGCTGCTCACAGAAATGGGGAGCTGGGAGTGCAGGGCTCATTTCAAATGCTGGAGAGGAGGCAGCTGGCAGACATACCTACTTTTCTCCTGCTTGGGATTTGTCTAAAGCAAATCAAGAAAATAGTATTAAGTCATCCCTGACACCGGGATGAATCTTCCTTTGAAATACAAGCATACTCCAAAGCATGCCATTTTCATAATTCCTTAAAAACAACAGTTGAAAACTCTTTCTTTGGTGCTAATAGGATAAACAATGTTATCCACAAATGAAGCAGGATTTCTTTCCTGTTAATTCAGCTTGGGACAAACTGCCAGCACGAAAATTTTCAGCTCAGTTAATCAGAGTTCAGAAAAAAACTACAAACAATGGGGAAAAGTTTTTAAATGGCAAATGGCAATGAACTTGTATTTCAGCAGAGCTTTCAATTCACTCTGTAAGTTTTCTACTGCTGGGGCATAAATGTCTGTGCTTGTAAGAACACAAAATTTCAGTCTTGATAGGAGAAGAAATTCCAGTGCAGGGATCAGACACTGGGCTGGGAATCAGGATATAGAGACTTGATTATTCCTGCCTTTTCCATCTCTGGAAGAGAAGAACATCTATAGTACTTTAAACAATTGTCCATGACACGTTCCCAACTAATGCAGGACAAGGTTGAGGAACAGGGATCTCATCCCTTTTTCCTAAACCCTGAGGCACTGCAGACACTCTGCAGCTCCCCTGAGGAACGGGTTCTGTCTGAAAGGGCACCAAATAATGGCAGGCACAGCCCAGAGGCAACAAGGGAAAGAAAACATTTATATTTTCTATTGGGCTTGGGCCCACAGGAAAGGCAGCCAAGGGTGGAGGAGTTGGCAGCTGCCTGTCCTTAATGAGCAGTGCAGAGAAATGTTAGCACACATCAGTGAGCCCTGGGTCGTTCCATGAGAGCTCCTCACAGAGCAGGCTCCAGGACCACTGACACCTCAGCCTTGTTTCCTGCTGAGCAACCCACACTGCTGCACCACTGCAGATGGATGGGATTGCAGCTGCATTTGTGCCTGAGAGGATCAGCAGACCCAAGTCCTACCTGCTCCAGGGGAGGAAGGCTCAAACATACTGGATGTGTCACTGCACGTGTTGGAAGCTTGCTCCGACAGCTTCTTCTTTGCACTCCCGTCTGCTGACTTATGAGACTTCTTCTTATTCTTCACCAGGATTTTGTACATCAAATCCATAGGGCTTGGGAGAGGAACCCCAGCTTCCAGCTTCCAGGAAGAAAGGGGGGAGATTTGTTAGAACAGTGGAAGAAACAGGCTTATGGCAGTTTCTTAGGCACCATGTGGTACAGGACACTCCTGTCACCTCTGTAAGCCCTGTTAAAATGAAATGGATTTTGCACAAGAGGCAATGTCAACATTGAATGAAACAGGGCTACTGAGGGCACTTAAGAAGAAAAATGTTTTATGAAGTGTGTGCAGTAATAACCAAAACAAGCACTAGCTCAGATGTGAGAGTCTACGTTTTAAAATGGCAGCTATGAGGATCAATTGCATTTAAGAGATCACAATTCATCTACCAGAGCAATCTCTGCATCAAAAACGATGCTTAAGTCACCAAGAGCTCACGTTGCTTCACTCCCTCCCTTGGACTGAAAGGCTTTATATGAAGAATGAGGCAGGACTGAGACACTCCAGTAAAATGCCCCAGCCACTGGGATGTGATGAACACCAAGGCACCTTACCGGGTACTTTTCCAACGGATCCATAAGCAGTGCATCTCCAAATATCAATCTGCAGTACTCTGCCATTTTTGCCTGTTGTTTAGGGCTGAGGGGAAGAAAAGAAAGAAAGAAAGAAATGAGCCCTACTAATGCTCCAGAGTGAAAGCAGCAGTAATGGAGTACCTCATGGCTCTAAACTAGATATCATTTCCTGATCCAATAGCTGTGAATTTTTCAGTGAGACTTACATATATCATGCAACTATTTCAATGCCTCTGGTGGAGTTTATCAAAGGGAACATACATGAAGTAAAGGCATAAGTCAATGGACTAACAGTGAAACAACCATAACATGAATTTGCCTCTTTCAGACGATACTTTTATTCAAAATGTAAGTATTTTCCCCCTCATTTTACTTTATACACACGCCTGCCATTTTTCTTGCACTACAGCAGTTCTCACAACATCCTCTATAAGTAAACTGAACCTCAGCAAACTCTACCTGTAGCCAAGTTTCCCAAAGTGCAACCAAAAGATGAAGTAATTCCTGCATGCCAGTGATGGAAGTTTTAGGACTGAAGATAGGTTTTATGGCTCAGAAACATTACTCCAAGCTTCTCAAAATGCAGCTCAGTACCACAGTCACTCTCTAATTTTAGAAAACTGAGGATTTTTGTTACATGTGCCTGTTTAAAATGCGTAGCATCTGAGCTGAGGCATCTTTCAGTTTCCTTTTTTGACACTCTGTTGGGAAGCCTCGATTAAAGGACTGGTTTATATGGCTTAATATAACTTCCTCAGCTCCTGCTAATTAGGATCTGCATATCATGGAAGAGACAGGGATGCTATAAGCCCTTATGTTACCATGGAGCTACTTCTCATGACAAAATAGAGCTGGGTTTAGAGAAAAAAAAAGAGAAAAAATGCTCATTTTTCTCTTGCAAACATGGTGTTCAGCCCTGCCTGTGCCCAGCTGGTCAGTGGTTACCAACTCCCAGGGTCAGTCAGAGCTGACAAAAAGGTTGGGTGGCCAAATGACATTTCAATCAGAAAATGTAATTTCCCTGGGATCAGCATCCTGGCTGCCCCTGGAAGCAGACAGGGGGTGAAGCAGTCATTAGCTCAGTCACTAAAAGACAGAAAATACTGCCAGGAGGCTTTAAATTATTCCCCAAAGCAAGAGCTGCATGCAGTTTAAATCCCGAGAGCATTTCACCAACGCTGCGTTTTGCATGCAGCCAATTCTGCACAAAAAGAAGCTGAAAGGCTCTTTGAGCTGAGGAGGGGGAATCAAGCTGAAGACAAGCAGGGCAGCAGAACAAAGAACCCACACGGGAGGAGGTGGTGGGAGAGCAGATCAGGCTGGGACGTTGTGCTGGGCATTTCCAACCCATTTCCAACCCTCAGCTCCCGAGGCACCGCTCCAGCAGAGTGTGCATGTGCCCAAAATCCAGGGGTCATCAGGGAGCTTTAGCTCAGTCTGCTCCACAGTGTGTCCTTTGAACACATCCATTCTCCCAGAAGCCAGGAAGTTCAAAGGACAACTCCTTGAATCAAAAGAGGGCATTTATTGAAAGTGGAGTCATTAGATGTGACATCATCATCATCATTAAATGGGCACAACTCCAAAAAGAACTCTCCATAGGAATTAAAAAATATAAAAAGTAAGAGTTAAATGTAATAAATTCCTGGTCACCACCACAGCTAGAACAAATCCTTCTGATCTTCTGTGTTTAATTACATGTTTACCTCAAAGAGAGCACAGTGAGAACTTTCATTTTTGCAAACGAGAAAAAAGTAATGCAACATTCTGTTGGTTCAGAGTATAAATTCCAATGTCACTGCATCCCAGAGGCAGAAAGTAGGAAAATTATGTGGAAAGCTAATAGGTTTTAATACCACAAAAACCCCTTCAGGTAGTAAACAAGGCTAAACGAGGAAAATCTTGACATTACAAAATTACTTGTCTTTGTGAACTGGACTATGTGTACAAATATTTGTAAAAGCTCCTAAGGGGGGATACAAAAAAATTTAGGAGTACCAGCATTTAACTGTGTGGTAGATCTTTGTGTTCCCTCCCTCCCTAACATACATATCTATGTATGCCCTGCTGCAAGAGAGAGATCATTAGGAATAGCAGATTACATATCCCTATTTAAGTATTTAAAGAAGCTGGAATACCAGTTTCTTTTGATTTTCCATTCTTTGAAAATGATGAACCAGAGCAACAGAAACACCCAGTTTTCTAAATCAGTATGTTCCCCCAGTTTTGTTATGAAGTCAAAACCCAGGTGTTTCTTGGTCCACATCTCCTGTTACTGGAAACTCTGTCAGCATTCATGCATTGCAGAGAAAACTGATTGTTTGAAAAGAGCTGACTTTATCTGCTTTATGATTTCTACTGTGCAGACACAGACAGGGAGCACACAGACTTGTTACAAGTGCCCCCAAAATGTGCCAGGGCGAGGGGACTTAAAGCAGGAGCATGACACCTGGAGATACAGAAATATAAAGAAAATTAAGAAATGCATTCATTACCATTATTGCATTGCCTGCACTTTGTTTTACTGAGTTTTGTCATGCCTATAATGAAGGTCAACCACAGAGGCTCCATGGCACAACTGCTGCTCCCAATATTACATTTTTATCACTTCTGCAGAGATACTTCCTCTGCATAAGACAAAAGCACAGATGCTTCCCAGAAGAGTCTAAAATAATTCAAAGTGTGGGATGAAAAAGTGATAAAAATCCTGTTAATATCTGAAGCAACAATTCCAGCCAGAAAGCAGCAGTATGAATAACTGTAATTAAATTTAATCTTGGAAGCAATCTTATATGGATACTGCTCAAGGATCACTTAACCTTTTTGCTATGTCATCAGTGCATTTCTAATTATAGAGTGTCTGCTTTCAGGTTTGCAGATTGCTTATCGCCTTGCAAGCCCCATTTCCAGCACCAAGGTCTCCTTGAGGTCTTTTCAACATTTTCAGGGCACTTCTCTGCTTTCTTCACAGAAGCACAGCTTGTTTTAGTGGCCTTTTTCTCAGTGGGCAACTTTTGACTTCACTATTAACGATGGCATACATGATATTTTATGTCATCTAAAAGTTACATGCTTGCCTCTTTTTCTTAGCTTTTTATTGCATATAAACAGGCAAGATAAAAATACACTAATAGTGGAGTTATGGTAAAGGAAATAAAACCCTTCATGTGCTGTGAAGATATTGGAGAGGAGCCCTTCTTGAGACACATCAAAGGAAGGCAAATTAGATGATTTACACAGTGTGCTAAAAAGTGATTTTCCCCCTAGGTGGACAAAAAGTGTCAAAAATATTCCCATGAAGAGAAACCAGAAGAAAGAAAAATTGTGTTTTAAGTCCAGTGCTGATTAACACTGTCATATCTATGGTGATGATGTGAAACTTATTTACCTCTGATAATTGCAGTGTGTTTAAAAGCCATGAACACAGGCTAAAACCATATTTTTGTTTAAGCCAGTGCCAAAATTTCTAGGGGAGCAGAATTTCGCAACTTGAAAAGCAGAAAAAAATATTTGGAAGTAGGAATTGATGAAATGGATTTTCTTGACAGCAATTCTAAAAAAAACATTGGCACTTTTTGTTAACATTTAGAGCAAAGTCCAGCCTTAAGATCTAGGAGCAAAAATTCCAAGTAAATGAAAAGACAAAAGGAGCATTCCATGAAATTAGGTGAACTTTTCTGTGAGTGACATGACTAATTGCAGATTTTTCCAGCAACTAGTGAAGGAATTCAAGGGTAAGTGTAGAAGCTGCTAAAATAACTAGAAATTATTTTCAGGCAAAAATCAGAAACCACACACGCTGAATCTGATCATTTACTGTAGCAGAAAATAACCACGAGCAGGAAAGCTTTCTCAGAAAGAGAAAACATTTGGTCATGGTTTTGCAAACTTGCTTTGCTGAACACCTGTGTCTCAGCAGTGTATGGAAAGGGATATCAGGGAACACAACTCAGGTTAATTCCTCATTCCATGGCTGGAGCTTTCTGGAGAGAAAAATGCCTTCAGTGGGGCAAAGCTGTAAATAACAGCAATGCAGCAGGAACCCTGTCCCCTCTGTCACATTCCTGCAGAGCCACACTGCCTTTAGTTCTGACAACAGCTCATCTCAGAATTCTAAAGACACTTTTGTATATAACTTACATCTGACAGGAGTTTATTTCATAAATCTTTTTACTTCTTCACCTTCCCAAAATAGAACAGATCACCCTGGAACAGCTGAAGATTTCACTCATGATGACTTTAAAGGAAGAAAAATGTAACTCTTGTGGTTAAAATAATGTAGCTGTTGTTTTTCCTCTGCCCCACATTAACAGAGTGAATGTATATTATAATAATTCCAGAAGAATGAGTACAGAATATAATACTTTCAAAAATGATGGTTGACATCTTTCCTGAAGGCCAGAGGCTGCATTTGGAAGCTCTGTGAGTTCAAACCCACAGGAGTAGGTGAGTGCAGGCCCAAAGGGACACAATGTACACCAAAAAGAAATGAGGGGCCATTAGAAAAGGCAATTAAACACAGCATCTGTGTGGGCTTTCAGAGGAGGACAGCAACAACTGAGCAGGATTTAAGGGGCAGCTATTTGAATCACAACCCTGTGGCCTCGAGATGTGTGCAGAGCAAATAATATTTGCCCACAAGAGGTAAATTTATACCCTGAGGTATTCAGGTAGTGGAGCTCAGCCCTCTGATTTTAAATTTTTCTACCTACATAATTTTTGATCAGTACTGCCACATCTGTTCTTTAAAAACATTCTTACATAGCTTCTTCTACCACTTCCTTCCCTTATGACAGAATGGTGCTCCTAAAAAAATGGAAAAGCAGTTAGCCCTCACCTTTCTCCTCTTACAGAAACAAAAGTGCCAACATAATTTCTGATTTGTATTCAAACACAGCTGCCCAAAGAATATTGTTGTTTTACATTGAAAAAAAACCCCAAAAAACAAAAGCAAACCCAAAAATTAATTTCTAAGTCCAAACTGCCCTCAAAGTGTTGGAAGTGCTTTCATAGCAAAAAAAAACCCCAAAAAAATACAAAAGGGGAAAAGGCAATTCAAGTTAAGGCACAAGTTATGTGTCAATGTCACCCCACTTTGAACCTCATGGTCTCTGCATTCAAAACCAAAGGTAATGTTAAAAAAAAATCAGAACTATAAAAATAAAATAGATCACTGGGACAAATTTATCTCATTTATTATTTCTTTTCTTATACAGAAAAATTGTCCTTTTCTAGTAACTGGGGAAAAAAATAAGAAAATGAAATAAACTTATACAAACTGTTATTTTTTTGGGCAGAAATTAACAGTTTCTGGCCATCCTCACCACCTATTTTGCAGCCCTAGAAGTCCCTGGTTCTGGCCTCTGCCTCTAACATGAGAGGCAGACTAAATCCTGAATGTGTTTGTAGCACAGAACAGGTCACAAGCAGGTGAAATAGTGCCTCGTTTTCCTTGGAGCAGTGCTGCATTCCAGCAGGACACGCTGAGTGAAAAGTTAACAAAATCCCTCTCACAGCCAGACTCCCCCTCCCAAACAAAAGGTTCTGATCAGGGAGGTTTTCAAGAACAGGCCCAATTTCACTTTTGGTAAGAGCTGTTGTTTGGGTCACAAGTGCACACACAATTCCATGCCTAGACCTCGTAAAAAATGAAACATCAGCCAAGAGAAATTGGTAATTACTTACGAATCCACATGGTTTTCAAAGGAAAGGAGGATTGGGAAGGGCGATGTCTTAAATGCACATTCAGCAATGGCTTCTATGACTTCCTAAAGAATCAAAACAAACACAGTTACAAATGGAACTCTCGAAAGAAGCAGAGTTTTAGCCTTTGATGGCAGAAAGGACCCAACAAGCTCTGAGATCATTCCCTGAGATCAGACCTTCCTTCCTAAACATCCCAGGAAGCTCTGGATGAGCTCTTGCCACAACCAAATTTTTCAACCTGAACTAAAATCGAATCTCCAAAATGTCTGATGAGTCTCAAACAGCACATTTCTCAAGAAATGACTTATGTCTGCCAAAATCAATAGTTTAAATGTAAAGCTTGGTTTTGGTGGGGAGCTGTTCCATGCCTGCAGCTACAGCTTCCATGTGCTGTAATAAAAATGCTCTGACAAAGGCAGATCTTCCAAACATCATCAGCACAAGCATGTATCCATAAAATCCTTAGTTACTCTGACTCACATTTTAGTTCTCGCTCTTTTTTTTTTTTTTTTTTATGACAGAAATCCCTTTAAGGCAAAAGAAAAGAAAAAAGAAATCTTTACTCAATTAAAACAGTTAGTTCTGTGGTAATTATCAGAGGGCTCAGAAAAGAAAACTTCAGTAAAGTTTCCTGTCAACCCTACAGAAAATGAAACCCTAAATCCAGTAGAAAACTCATTTGATGATGATGATTTTAATGAGGTGCACAATAAATGCACTCATTATTACAAATTATGAAATGTTTCCCTCTTGGAACAAATCTCTCTTCCAGAGGAACACAGAAAACACTGAAGACTTTTCATATGCTGGCAAACTCTGGAGTTTCTAAGAACCCATAAGTCTCTGCCATGCCAAATCATAAGGATGACTAAAACCTAAAAGATGCATTTACGTTAAACGAGCTTTCTCTGGGGATTCCTCCTGTTCATTTTCTGCACTTTTAGAGGCTCAACTGAGAAGCACAACACTAAGAAATACACTTCCTGAAAGAAAAGCTGAGCTTCTGGTACCTTCTTCTGGCCCACTTGTGTTCAACTGCCTTCCTGCTGCAAGGGGGGATGGAACCCTGCACGAGTGGGGAAATAACTGGGGAGTGAAATTAGGATTGAGCTGATGAGGATGAGGAGCTCAGACAGTGGTTCAGCGAAGGCAAAGGCTCCATGATGAGGGAGAGGAGCTGGCAGGAGTGACTCACCTGGGCCAGCTCTCCAGGTGTGAACATGGTTACACACACAGAGATCCCTGCACGTGGCGTGGCATGGCCTGGCCTGGCCTGGCCTGGCATCCACGGCTGCTCCCTGCAGGATCCCAGCCTGGCACAGCTGAGGAAAACTGATGGATTTCTGAGTCACAGAGCGAGGGCAAAACCGAGGGAGCCAGCAGCCCAGGACACAGGATGGGAGGGCCCAGGGCTGCTCCTGTCACTTCAGGAAGGCTGGCTGGGGCTGTGCAAGGAGCAGAGTGAGCAGAACCCCTGAGCCGTGGTCACAGCAGAAGGGGAGCTGATACTCGACTCAGCATTCAAGGCATGAATGCATTCTCTCACTCCTGACACATTATTTCCCTGCCATTTTGCTCCTCCCCAGCCGAGCAGCACACTCGGAGTGTTGAAAAGAAATCGAGATGTTTTTCACATTTTTCTGGGTGGATTAAAAAACGCCTGCCCTGCAATGACCGATGAAATACTCCTGAGGAGGTTTAAAATACCTTCCAATATCTCTCCTGCCAGCACAATGCCAAGGGTTGAACATCTAAATATCCAGGGATAATCCTCGTTCCTGCTAATGATCCTTTTAAAAATCAGATTAACTTTGTTATAAATTCCTGCTCATGACCAAAGCAGTCAAGAGCCATCTTCCCCAATTAAAAGACTTCCAGCAATCAAACCCCATGCCTATAAACATAATTGGCTTCCCATAAACATAACTGGAAAGTTAATAACAAACGTGCAAGAAGGGTGTTTAACGTGTTTCTGTGATTAACTCGATCAGGGAAGAATTAGAGAAAGCAAACTGGAAGAAAAAGGATTGTGCTGGTACAAGTGAAACAGTGTCCTGTCTGTGGCAGACCTGTTTGCTTTTTTCCCTAAAGAAAGGCACTAGAAGACAAAAAACCCACCCAACAACAGGTTTCAGATAGGGGAGAAATGTCTCAAAGCTGTAGCCACATGCAATCCCTGGAACACAACCGAAGTCAGTAATGAACATTGTCCCACATATTCCTGCACACAGCCAAGGCTAGACATGTATTTCCACGGTGAGGTAGTGTCAAAGATGAAGAAGAATTATTTCTTCACACTTCAAAAATGATTTCCTGAGGTATCACTATAAGCTGTGTTGACTACCAATCCTAACACTACAGGCAAACACCTCCATTATGCTGCTCTAACACCTCAGATCAAAACATCTTTAAGAAGAACAAGAAGATAACAATTTAAGGTTATAAGGATATAGTCTCTAAGGATATAGTCTCTACCTTATACTGTAGAAAAGGAAATGGAAGATGAAATTCAATAAGAAAGATGACATGTTTGGGTTTTGAATGGCACAAATATCCCTCCACAGCCTCCAAAGATGCTAATTTTTCTTTTTCACCCTCCAGGGCTTTGGGTCTGGTCCCAAGTATCAGGGATGACATTGCACACACACTTATTAATTTTTTTAAAAAATAATGCCAAGTGTCTGGGTCCTGTGCATGGAGCCTGCCCATCTGGCCATGAGCAGTCTATTCTCTGCTCACAGGAATTTAAAGGCTTGCAAATTGTTGAGATCTAGCTGCTACTTCCTGTCTCAGTTCAGGACTTCTGCCTCCCACTGCCAGTGACCAGGCAGAGAGGAGAAAAGGAGTGCACTGATTGTGCTGGTTACTGCTGACCCAATCCTGTGCCTCCAGCTCTGTCCCCTGGAGCTGTAACCCAGCTGTTTCTCCCAGTGCCTTCAGAGCCCCGTGTGCCTCTGTGCAGAGCCAGCTGTGGTGGCTGTGCCTGGTGCTCCAGCCCTGGCTGTGCCTTCTCTCCCACGAGATTTGCTGCAGGGACGTGCACAGGAGCTTGGACCCGGGCACGGAGCCCAGTGCCAGATGGCACTGCTGTCACACCACATAATCCCTTCTCCTCACCACCAGGAGCCTCTCCCCACGCAAGGTCCCAGTGCTGCAGCTCTTCTCTTCCAGCCACTCTGCAGCTGCTCTGCAATTCCCCCTTGCAGCAGCTTCTTGCCCTCCCACTCCCACCGCGGCAGTGGGGGTTTTTCAGGAGAAGGCCCGTGCCAGCTGAAGAGCTGCCCAGCCCTACCTTGAAGGAGATCTCGGTGGTCATGGTGAAGCCGTGTGTGATGACGGGCTCCTCCTCGGCCGTGCGGCCCTTCCAGCAGTCCAGCTCCACGCAGCGGCAGCCCGACAGCAGCACCTGCCGGTACATCTCCACCGAGGAGTTGCCAGCCAGCTGCCCAGCTGGGCACAGCACAGAAAGGGAAGTCATTCCGGGCCTCAGCAATGGATACAACTGATCTAACCACAGTCACAGCCAACAGCAGCTTTTGCCCTCAGCTGAGAGGGGTAATGCCCAAAGAACACGGGAAGTGTAAGAACGCAACGGAAATCCCTTGGGCACAGTCAGTGTCATGGGCTGGATCCTGCCTCAGTCTAACAGAGAAATAACCCAGCTAAGCCAGCTCAAAAGCTTCTGATGGGCAGCACCAAATACATGAAATAAAACAATAATGATAATAACCACAACTTAGCTCTATGAGATTTTGTTATCCTTGACCAGCGAGACTCAGGAGACCACGACCACGTTTTCTCACATCATGCAACGCAGTTCAGTACGAGATGAAACAAACCCCCTGCAGTCACTAATGGCACCACCATTAGGTCTCAAATCAATATTTAATATGCTAACCACTGCAGTGAGTTGGTCAGTTAAATTTCCTGATGGGATACTGTATGATGTAGGGACAAATTCAATTAAACTGTCCTTTTCCAATAATGAGATAATATAAATCTAAAAATTAATAAGGAAAAACTCATTTTTTCCAAACTTGTGAAGTATTAAAAAAGAAACAAACAAACAAAAAAATTCCAATGCAAGTCAACAAAGAAGTCCAGCTGGATTCAGGGAAGGATATCCAGCCAGGTTGTCCTCATCTGCTGCAACAGGTTTGATTCCAGTTATTCAGATATAAATCTCTTGCAGCAGAGTGGTAACAGTAATGGAAGAATGGCTTTGTGCCTCTTTTAGATGTGAAGAAAATGGATGCAGTTTCCTGCTTTCTAGCAGACTTGCTGAGAAGATCTTCCTGGATTTCTTGAAGGAAATTAATTTTCTTTTTAAGGAGGCAGTGAGTTCACTTACAGCAAAGATTCTTTGCTGACTGGGGACATATAAATACTTCATCTAGACTGGCATATACTATAATGCAGATGAATCCTCATTTTATTGTCTCTGTGATTCTGTGTTGAGGTTTTATGCTGGGAAATACACATTTTGGGATTTGCTTCACAAAACAGCTTTGTCTGCTTTTGCTCTTTTTACCTTTTACTAAAAACTGTGTAAGAGAAGCCTTTGTCTGAAAATCCCTGTTTACAGTTTCTGCCTGATGGATGAGGTGGAGCAATCATAAATACTCCACAAGGTATTAACATTACTCCTGTTGAAATCCATCAGAATTCTCAGTTCCTGCTGGAACCAGTGAGAAATATCTGTTAATAACAGAGGAAATTGGGCAGGGCTGGCAGCTCTGAAAATCCAAATGGAGTCAGCAAGTGCCAACGTGTCTCTTCTTTTCTTTTGGAATTTAGCTTTTTCCCGTTTCACCTTTGATTATGGCAGATTATCTTTCCTCACACAAAAACCTTTCTGGTGCAATTCCAATGTCTGGGTTAAGTAGTGGTTCTTTTTCTTTGCAGGATGCAAACAAGCATAAGCATGGATCAGGGAATAACAACTCACATTTCCATGTACTTATCCCTAAGCATCTGCTGATGAAACCTTGGCTCTCATAGGGACCCACCAAACTCTACTGCCTAAAAAACCCCACTTTCACTTAGAAAACTGCTCTAATGTTGTCTTTCTTTTCCCTCAGAGCACGCAGAGTTTGGATTAACAAGCTCTGCTTCCCAAGAGACTCCTGTGGTTATCAGTGCTAAGTGTTTTGGGCCCTGAGATCCTTCACCTTGCAAAGTGCTTAAGGAAATCATGACATGCATCACTTGCCACATGACACTTCCCACACCTTATTAATAAGGCTCAGACATTTTGGAAGGATTCCTGAAAAGGATAAGAGGATATTCAACCTCCAAACCATACAACCTTCAGAAGGACCCCCAGGCAGAGTGTAAAATCTTAGCACATATTTTAATAGTCCCAACAGCTCGTTTTTCTGAAATACAGAATATGAGAAATGTTCTCCC
The DNA here is from genome assembly GCF_036417665.1 of Passer domesticus. NCBI lineage: Eukaryota > Metazoa > Chordata > Aves > Passeriformes > Passeridae > Passer > Passer domesticus. Next base: position 122,463,694 of record NC_087476.1, on the reverse strand, counting down.
AAATGTGGGGGTTTTGTATACATTATTTAGAAATGTCTATTGTGTGAGTCCCTGTTTGCATTTAGTTTAAAATGCCCCTTTTGCATTCTAAAATGTGATAACACAGACACTAAAGGGAACACTTCCAGTATATTGTGAAAAGCCTGAATACAGATCAATTTTTCAATACTGGAAATTGAAAGCATTATGTATTCCCTTCTACAATACAAGCAGTGTCTACAGTAATACCATGCATAACATTTGCATCCCATCACCCTATGTGGGCTAAGGAGAAATGGATTTTGACAAAAAAATTCACTTTTCTGAAAAATGTAATTGGCCAAACAATATCTGACAGGACAGGATGCAAAATGAGCTGGTGCAGACTGATCTGAGCTGGGGATGTGACCCAGGTTTCCCCACACAGAGCACTTCCACACTTCTGTAACTTTAAGCTGCTCATTTCTCATGAGCAGCATTTCCCATCCTTGCTGGGTTCATCCACCACTGTTTCTCCCAGTGAAAGCTGTTTGCAATACATGGAGCTAAAACATGGTTGCTATCTGTTTAAGACATCTTTCCTCCCCAAACTGGGGGATTTTTGGATCTAGCTATTTGGAACCACCCGACTCTTCACTATTCTAGAACCAGAGGCTGCTTCTTCCCTCTCTCCCAACAGTTTCCCCCAGCATGAGGTGCCTGCATCCTCCCTTTGCCGGGCACAAACACGAGCTGCTGCAGCTCCTCTGTCCAGCAAGTCCTGGAGCAGCCATCAGTGCCCAGGATCACGCACTGGGGGCTGCAGTGTGCAGACTGAGAGCCCCACACTGCTGGGAGCCTGGCTCCTCGCTCCAGCAGCCACACAAGGTGCTGGCACCTGAGATTTTTTAGACACAGCACATTTATCTGAATTTATTTTGCTCCTGAGCTGTTTCACCACACGCAGGACAAGCGGATCAGAGCTCACACTGTGACACTGCTCCTGCCAGGATCAGGCTCAGCCTGCCTGCTGCTGTGAACACCTCCCATGGACCAAAGCAGGGCTGTGGTGTGGCCAGCAGCAGGAGGGTGTCCCCAGCTTGTCACCCCTTCCCTGTGCTGCTGTCAGCCTGGGAGCTGCTCGGGAGGTGAGGAAGGTCTCGGGGAAGGGCTGAATGCAGGCAATAAGGAGCAGCAGTGGGACTGAGGAGCACTGAGAGCAGAAGGGCTGCAGGATGGTGGATGAGAGGGCACAGGCAGCAACAGAGAAGAGAGCTGCCCCTGCTGAGCCATTTTCTAGGAACAACTGAAATACCAGAGAGTAGCAGGGCAGCAGAGGCTGAGGGTGGGTGGGATGGTCCCACACTGGCTACAAGTGCTCAGCTGCTATCTCAGCAACCTGCTGCTGAGATTATTGCTCCTTTTAGCCAAAACATGTGCTAAAGGTGTGTGATTTTAGTATTCTGCATTTCCCAGAGACAACAGCAAGTTGCCCAGCCCTCAAAACATGCAAGGCTGAGTGTGACATGTCATCGTTTGTCTCTGACTTTGGGTGCTGCTGAAAGAAATGTGCAAAATCACTCCCCACTGTGCCCACAGCAGAAACCTGAGGTGAGACTCCAGGAAAAAGCAGGGTTGCACTTTAGGGGTTCAAAGGAATAAAGAAATAAATATGATAGCAGTGAGAAAAAAAGATGAGACAGTAAAAAAAGTTCCTCAAAGATGACATTTCTTTACGTTAGCCTAGGTTCACTGCAAATCACTTCTTTCTTCATGGGCTTTTACCTTTGTTCTAAAAAATTACATTTCCCTAAGAAAAAAGAAAGCAGTAACACTTCTAAATAAATAATCAGGACTTGATGTACTGCCAAGGGTTTCTACTAAAGGCTAGGAAAATGATCAGCATAATTAAAAATAAATTCAGAGTGTGCACATGGTGCTTTTTATGTTATAATGTTGTTTCTTTGTGCATGCTTTTTCTGGGTTAAAAAAACTAACAAAGGGAGAGATAATTGGTAGGGCATTAAGCTCAGTAATCATAAAGTAATGCCAGGCTGAATGGTTTTCTTATTGTCCTGATAATTATTACATGACTAGTTGCTATTTCATGGCCTCAGTCAGGGCAAAGGTGCTTCCAAGGCTTCCCTTCCAAAGCCATCAGCACTTGAGCAGATCCTTCAAAGTCTTTTGGGAAAAGAAATTGCCTGTCACCGTTAATTTTATTAATTTCATTTCCTTGTTGGAAGAAAGCAAATGGGAATATGATTGCTGTGTCCCATGTAGGTTCAGAGCAAAATCCCAGGCTGTCAGATTTTGCAATGCACAGATAAAAATCAAATCATTAATCCCACTGTCAGCCAGCTGCCACACATTCACTGAACATAATGAACCCACTGCAAGGGAAGGGCTTGTGGTTTGTGCCTGTAAATGTCAAAACATGCACTCTGAAAAGGAATCTGAAAGAGTTTCAAACTTCTCTTGCACCATCCCCTGGGTTCATCCTGATTTACTCCCCCCAGTTTAGTAAGCTAGGAATATTTTGTCAAATTAAGACTGAAGATCATGTTTCCAAATATAGCCTCTGAAGTTCCTTGGAAATGCAGGCAAAGAAACCTGGAGATACAGTCTGAGATGAGTTGCAGACTTTCACATACAAGTCAGAGCAAATTTAGCAAGTGTCAAGGTAAATAATTAAACATGTGAGCTCACTTGTAGTGCAGTTAAAAAACTGGAATAGGTTGGACTAATCATGAATTCCCATCCTTAATTCTTTGGGTTTTGGCTTTTGTACCTCTAAACCTTTGGAACACATCTCTGTCCTGACCAGCCCTGATAAAAATCTGTGGTATGGACCTGGCTATGAATTCCTGCTGGTAGAGAGGAGAGCAGTCTTTTATCTCTTCAGATCAACCTTAAATTGTCTTTAAACCTCCCGTGCTTCTCCCTTTAGCACTGCAGCTTTACTGTTGTCTTCCAGAATATCTGTATAAAGCTGCAGCATTTGCCTTAAGCACCAACTAATCCTCAGTGACAGAGCAAAGTCCACATTGGAGGTAAGAGGTCTGCAAAGCATCATAGTTAAAAATTGCTTTTGCTTTGGCCATGTCTTTGCTCCAACAAAGAGCATAAATTTCTGCATATTGGAATCATAACTTCAAAGTGGCCATACTGATTTTCCTTTCTTCTAATTCAGAGAAAGAAAATTGCTGTCAAAACAAATACTCATGTGACAAGTTCTAGCACAACACACATTTTATAGCTGAGATATAAACCCTTGAAAAATGGTGTCTAATGGAAACAATGACAGTTCATTCACTCTACGAAAGCTGGCAAAGGTGCTGGAGAAAGAGCTGTAACAAACACAGAGCAGATGAAAATAACTCCCCTGAGGTCTGTTTGAAGGGGGCATTACCACTGCCTGGGGGTGTTTATGTTTTGCCATACTGGCATTCTGAAGGAGTTGGTCAGTTGAGGCCAGTCTGTTAATAGCATTAAGAAGCCTACATTATGCATAAATCACATTTTTAGCACTCAGTGCAGCATCACTTTTTAAAATTAAACATAATGCTAAGTCATTAGCAAACATGACAGGACAAAGCAAACTTCAAATCAAACAGGAGAGTCAAGAGATGTGCCCTGTGCACATCTGCTTGCCCCAAACATTTGTTCCTACGTAAACCAAACTAAAATAGTAAATTTACAATTCTTTTCTCACGAGTTAGCAGAACCTTGGACTAGAAAACGAATGCCAAAATTCAAATTCCTAAACTGCCTTAGCTTTTTCTGAGTCTTAAAGCATTGTTGACTTTGCTGTGCAAACAATACAGCTCAGACTGTAACTCTAATTAACGGCAGCTTCTGGGTGCTCAGCCTTTTTAAAAACATGACAGCACCTAAAAGCTTCAGCTCAGATGTTAGATATTGTCAGGGAACAGATCTCCCCTCCTTGCATTTATGGGCTGTCAGAAAGTTATGTGCCATGTTGAACCTCTCTAATCTCTGAATCAAAGCAAATTTCATGGAGCAAGCAAGCCGCCAGATTTAATGTTTATGGGCAAATTTATGAGCTACAGAGATGTTTCCCATATTCTGCTTTGCACACTTGTCTTTCTATCTTTGTTGCCATAAAAAGTACAATGTTCATTCTCCTCCCTAAAGACGGGCCTTAATCTGGAATCCCATTTGAGGGAAACTTTCCCGGGACTTCACTGGGTTTCTGATCAGGCCTTATCTGAACAAAGCAACTGCTGCTCACCTGTTAATTAAAGTATATTTCATGCACTTGTGTTGCAGCTGCAACAAAATCAAGTGCCACCCTTGCTTCCCTGAAGAATGAACTCCATCATCTGTTTAGCGCTGCTGATTTTAGTGTATTTTATGTTACCACTGAAAACACACTCGGAATTTTTGCAAGGTAAGGCATTAGATGTGTCCAGCAGTGCTGTACCTGTGAGGTAGGTGTTGTGTGAGGAGTTGATGAAATAGTGTGACAGTGGTTGAGACATGTCCTCGTTCAAATCCAGTTTCTCAGGTGGAACGACGCCGTTCTCTTCTCCGCTCAGATACCGCATAAATCCATCCACGGATATCTGTCCTGAGAGAAACACAGAGCAGGAAAGCACCAATCAGTGTCACCTACAGACTCTGGACATGCAGATAAATTCAATATACACTCACACAGGCACGTGAAAGACCCCAAGCCATCAGCCTGGCTCTCACCTAGCTACCCACATATTCTTGTGTTGCTCCTACCTCATTTTCAGCCACACAAGCTGCTGTAACACACATCCCTTTAGCTGTAACAAAGGTAAATCACTTCATAATCAGCATCTACAGAATTCAGTGCATGGGGGAATCAGAGTTACAGTGAAAATAGGTCTAAGCCCACCAAGGAAAGGGGCATTTTGGGGATAAAACCAAGCAGGCTTTCAGAGGACACCAAGAAACCAGCTACAGACACAGTGACTCTGGCTCTTTGGAGTTTGGGTCAGTGTGGGTATCAGCTGCCTTTCAAGTGGGACTAAGCTTTGCTTTGTAATTTTTATATTTGTCTTCTAATTGATATCTCTCTGGAGTGCCAGCATACATGAGCATTTCATATGCTGCTGTCAAATTAGAAAGCTGAGTCCTGTCCTCAGCTCAAATATCCCCATTCACCTCAGTGGAGCTGTTTCTTCTACCTCAGGAGGACTTTGGCTGTCATAAAGGCTGTCACCTTCTGCATAAAGGTGACTTTAGGGTGTCAATTTGTACATTTAGACTAAAAGGAAATCCAGTAATCTAGAATTGAAGATTTTTGATGAATTGAACAAACTTGAGACATTTTTCTTTGCCTGGTATTTTTTTCTATTTTTTCTAAATTTCATCTGTTTACTCAACCACATATCTTCAGTTATTTCAGTGCCTGCCTACAGTAAAACAGGTCTTCTGTACCTCTCAACTACATGTTTGGTGACTCCCAACCATGAGAATTTCTTACCTCTTGTGCCCAACCCAAAATATTGTGCACAGTCTCTTAAAGCAAAATCTCATTTGCCTGTTGATAGCATTAAAAATTTGAAGACTTCAGTTCTACTCCTGACTTGACTACTCTCTTCCTTTCAGGACCAAGCCCTTTTTATACTAAAATATGTAAACTTACACATACTTTTCTAGAATGCTAAAAAGGAGCTGACAAACCTTTTTTTTTTTTTTAGCATGTAACAACATGATGCAAATACTGCATGTAAAGCATGTACTTGAAATCTGTGCTGGGACCTGATTTGGCTCTTACTCAGAGAGGAAAAGATAAACCATGTGTAAACACGTGGATTAAGTGCACATCCTCATTTTCATAACAACCCAGGACTGGCAGCATTAAATGAACCTACTCATAAGACAAGAAATGCAGTGACAATTCAGGGCAAGGCAATTGCCATTCTGTAAGATGGCTGGAAAGAAAAGCATCAAGTGCATCCACCATGGCAAGGCTGTAATCTGAGTGTGATCCTGTCAGGCTCCACAGCTGCTCTGTTACAGGGTAACTAATCCAGAGATGAAGCCCAGGTACATTCCCAGAAAAAAAGGTAAGAAGGTGAAAATCAGGGGGAAAACCCCACCACTGAGATTCTAAAGGTTTAGGAACAACTTTTCCACCACCTCAAACCAGAGAATGCCAACAGTACCAGGTGCTATCATAGAGCTACTTGATCTAAAATCCACCTGAGAGAGCACTCTGCACCAAGGTTACTGGGATACAGCCAGAACGTGCTGTGTATGCATACCAAGGGAAATAAGAGAGGGAAAACCAGTTAAAATGTTATAGACAGGTTGGTTCATGCACGTGCAGTTTTCAAGGCTCTCCAAGTGATCTTCGTGTTCTAATCCTGAGTGCACCTTGTCACCATGATATTTTATGAAAATCCCTTTGCCAGGATTTTTTCTCCTGAGAAGCTGAGAAGCCTCAGAGGAAAAGAAAAACAATAATTATCTGCTGCTGTGGAATGCAACAGTGCATCTTCGATTGGTCCATGTGAGTTGTTTCTACTTAATGACCAACCATGGTCCAGCTGCGTTGGACTCTCTGAGAGTCACTGGTTTTTATTATTCCATTCCATTCCATTCCATTCCATTCCATTCCATTCCATTCCATTCCATTCCATTCCATTCCATTCCAGGTTTCTGATGGATCATTTCTCTCTATTTTTAGTACAGTTTTAGTATAGCATTTTAAGATAATATAATATCATAAAATAATAAATCAGCCTTCTGAAACATGGAGTCAAGATTCCCATCTCTTCCCTCGAACACAACCACAGCACCTGCCAACCAGGGGCCCTGCTTGTCAGCTGGAGATGCTCTCCTGTGCATTGCTACTGACACAAATCACAGGGAGCAGCTCCTGAGCCACACCTGGGTGAGCTCAGGGTCCAGAACATTCCCCATCACAGGGAAACTGCCTTGCAGAAAGGGAAGCAGTTTGTGAGCTCAGTTACAGCCAACACTGCACCAGAGAGTCTGGCTGAGGAATGGAGATGGCAGATGTCAAAGGGCCTTTGTGTCCTGGACAGTAAAGAGCAGATTGTTTGTGACCAATGGCATGATATTCTGAGGCCAACTGCAGAGAGGATGATCCTTGGTGGAAATCATCCAAAAAACAGCCTCAATGAAGTGGTAAGATTTGTTCTCTGTTTCCTTAAACATATTATACCTTTACATTTACACTGGCAAGAAAAAATAATATGTGTTCAGTTGTTTCAACTGTTTTTACAGTTGTCACCTTTTATCTTTGGATATATAGTAGAAAGATTTAATGGTAAGTTTAGGTATAAAAAGTTAGAGAGACAAGAGTCACATAATGCAAAGACAGACACATGACAGATTCACATTTTTTCTTTTTTTTGGCTTTTTGTATTAAAATTATCTTAGCCTTAAAATTTTGATGAAACTTCAAAAAATATCTATTGTGCTTTATATAGTTCAAATTGTAGAGTTAATTGGCTTGTCTTTTTTCTCACCACTGCCATGTTAAACTTGATCTGATGTCTCTTCTTGGGATGGAACCCACAAGTGTGTAACCACAGCAGAAGCCTTGTCAGCAGCTACAGCCCTCAGAGAGATCCTTCTCTCTGCAGGCTTTGGAGCTTGCCAGCACAAGAAATTTATTTTTCTTCCCCTTCAAACACCTCTTCTCTAATTTATCTGATTAATTACCATTTTCCTCCCTATGGGGTCACTCAGTAGTGCTTTGTTAAAACACTTAAAACCAGCACAAACATAAAAATGTTCCTTTTTCCTGAGGCACCTGGCCGACTGAAATGCTGAACACAACTCAGTGCCACGGAGGCACCTCCAGCTGAAGAGGGCAAGAGCTTCCTCATCCTCTCCTCTCCCTTTCCACCCTCACTTTGTCCTCTTTCCCTCGCTCTCTGCACCTTCCCTGCCCCACTCTGCATTTTTCCCCTCACACTTTGCACCCTTTCTGCACTTTTGCCCTTTTTCTCTCACACTTTGCCTTTTTCTCACCTCACACCCTGCATATTTTTGACTTGATTCCCATGCATTAGTGGCCAGCTAAATTTTGGTGCCAGCCAAGTAAATAAAAGATCCATTTAATGTTTTTATTGTGCACTGGAACAAGCCTGAAAAATATAAGAATAACTGTGGATAAGAAATACAAAAGTGTCTAATGTATTCTTAGCCACAGACACTCCCAATACCTCAAAGTTAGAAATGTGTAGCTGCACACTTCATAAGGATTATCTAGCTTGGGTCTAACTCTAGAATGTACCTGAATTAAAAACTTCCAAGAGTTTGGAAAGGCACTGCCAGGTCTGGAAGTGTCTCAGTGCCTCTCTCTGTGTTTGCACACTCATGCAGAAATTTGTGAAGCAGTTTCTTAGTGAGTGGTTCCAGAGAACACCTCAAACTGCTGCTCCATGCAACCTTCAGGAATTGATGCAGAGATCAAAAAAGAACCACAGAACACCTCAAACTGCTGCTCCATGCAACCTTCAGGAATTGATGCAGAGATCAAAAACGAGCCACCCCATTGGGAACCAAGTGAAGTCAACAAAGTCTGGCATTTTTTCATTCCAATTTTATAGGAAGGAGAAGTCATTTCCTACTAGAAGAGGAGTATGTTGAGAGGTTCTATTGAATTTCCTGACTGTGATCAGCTTCATTGTATGAAACAAGGGAAGTGTTTGTGCAGCTTGATCTTTTTCTGCATCCCTGGCTCCACCTGATTGTTCCAAAATAGTTACAAGGGAGGGGAAAAGAAAAGAAAAGCACAAATGAAGTGGCAAGTTCTACACAATTCACAAGAATTCCTTATTAACTCCAGCTACACGATCCCATACCTTTCAAGATCTATTACAAGGGATCAAATACATGAATGTCCCTGGTTAAAAGAGAAAAGCACATAAAAATGTAACTGTTGCTTTGTCCACAGGTATCAGGGCTCTTTTCTAGTCAACATTTGTCAGCCCTAAACACAACAGAAGCCACTTCTGTTATCCCAGATCCTCTTTTCTGGCAGCAGTCTTCAGGCAGGTGACACACATCTGGCAAACAATCTAGAATTTCCAGGGGTAATTAAGTGAATCCTCTTTTCTATGGTTCTTAGATCTTGTCAACATTCATCAATCAAAATGTCTTCTTCTGTAGCTCCTGAGGTGTGGAATATCCCCATCCCTGGGAGATGGTGACACACGCTTGCCAGAAGCAGGGATTCCAGCCAGCTGCAGGGGCTGACAGGACAGAGTGTACTTTGGGAATGTACCTCTCAGAGGCTGCTCTGTTCGAAGACTCACTGTTATTATCACAAGGCTCTTCTTACTCCTGTTTGGCCAGATCCAGGGAACCAGGCACATTTCTCCTGTGACACAGGTGACAGCCCCATGGAAAACTGCTCCCTTGCAGCCTCCAGGGCTGCAAAAAGCACATTCTGCTTTTGACACAGAAATCCTTCTCCCGCTGCCTAGTAAGACTCAGGTAACTCGACAAGATCCTGCTCTCCCATCCCTTCAGCAGCCAGCATGGCCAGCACGTTGCCCTGGATGTGGAAATGCTCCCGTGTCCCTGGGAGCTTGCCAGCCCTCAGCACGAGGATGTAAACAAACCCCTGCTCACTCAACACCTGCTGAAAGACATCAGGGTTCAAAGCAGGGGCGAGCTTCCTAAAGAAGCTTCTCCTGCAGCTCTGTGCCCTCTGCAGAGCTCCAAGACCAAAACACCAGCAGTGCAGCAGTCTGGGGAGATGTAAAAGTGCAGCTAACCCTGAGAACTTCTCCAACAGCTGCTTGATCTAAACTTCACCCCCTGATTTTGGTGGGTGTGCTGGATGTGCAGCTACTTAATTTACTTAATTTTCCTAGGCTCTGCCCAGCCTGCTCCCAGGAGCCTTCCAGTCCTCCAGGAAAAGTCTTGGGGTGGAAAACAAGAGGCACAGCAGAAAAGACAACACATGGGAACACCTTTCTTTGCATTTCATTCTTGCAACTTTGACAACAGCTTTCACTTGTCTCTAAAATTTGTGGATGATCTGTATGACAGTTAAAATGTGCATTTGCCTAGGTTAGGCCACATGGATTTTAAACATTTTTATCTGTATATTTGCAAACTTCATAGTGCTTTCCATTTGTTTACACCCATGCTGTTATCCACTCAGTTATAATGTAACTGGAAAGCACGATTGTGCCAAGAGATGTTATTAAAGCAAAAAAGAAAACAAACAAAAAAGAAGCGAGACAATTAATTGGCACCTTGTATCTCCCAGTCAGCAGCACAGAATTACAATAGTATTTTGTCTGACAGTGAAATCAGGTTTATTCCAATGCAATCTGTAACAAGAATCACATTTGCTGTAATCCCACACAACTGAGCAGTCTTATCTCAATTTGAAGATAAGAATCCAACAAGCAAAGCAGCTACTTGCTAATCCAGTGAGAGATCTGTAAATCGTGTCCCACTGGGAATTCTCCCTCATAAACAAGCAGTGCAATTTACAGCTCCTTAGGGATTAAAACTCATGCTCAGTGTGGAGCAGGATGCACAGAGCCCTGTGTCTCTCCCCACACTGGGCACACATTAGCTGCTCCATGAGCCAGCAGAGAAGCTCACCAGCTGAATTCACACGGAATTCACAGTGTGGGACACAGTGTGCCACAGCTGCTCTGGTGGCACTTGCAGCACGTGCAGCAGGTGATGCTGACACCTGCTTGGCTTTCCAGACACGTTCTGCTGCTCTGCTGCTGTGGGGTCACTGGAGTTTCTGCTGATTTAGTTTTGCAAACCAGGGCAGGGCAGGGCAGGATTGTCCCTTTGCACTCTCCACTCTCTGCTCCTCTTGGTGGCAAAGTCATCACAAGGAGAGAACAGGGGACAAGCTCAGCCCAGACTGAAAAGACCCCAGCCCTACAGACCTCACCCCAGTTATCCTAGTGCTGCTTTGTTTTAGAAAAATCAGTGAGGATGGCAAAGACTCTCAGGCCTCAGGTCAGGATGTGCAGATATATCACAATATCAGAGTACCATTTACACACCATGGGCAGGATTCATCAGTAGCTCCTCCATTTTAGCAGCTCTCTCAATGATCAGTAAGGGCAAAAATTCACACTGTCAGACAGCCTTATCAAATTAATAAGTAGAGGAAAAGCAATATATCTGAATTACTGCATCTGGTTATTAGTGAAGCATTTAATGAAGTTTTAAACTCAGATTTTTCCTAATTGGAAAAACTAATCTGCAAAAAAGCTCAGATAGAAATAAACTGAGGTCAGCTTAAAAGATCAGGTTTTCTTTGAATTTGAAAGCTGAACTGCACAAAAGTCCAGAGGCTGAACACTGATCAGCAGTAGGTCTGGTTTCATAAAGTCCTTAATAATGTGAAAAAGTAGAATCAACATCACAGGGTTTAAAAACCAGCCAGTTCTCTGGTTGCTGTTAGCAAAACAAGAGGGCAAAGCTGTCATGAAGCAGGTAAATGGGACACAGATCAAATGGGAACACACAAATAACAATTCCAGCTACATAACTAATCACTGGAGCAAAGAAAAATCCAAAATACAGAAGTGAATAGAGAAGAAGATGCCTAGGAATCCATCACCCTGAGAAGCAGATGAGATGCAGAGAACAGCAACCCATCTGTAAAGGAAGCTGCATCAAAAAAGGTGATTAAGAAAAAGGAATTAAACAGGTAATGAGACCCGAGTGAGCACTAGAAAACTTGGGGTGAGTGTTTGAAAAAGCTTGGCAGTGCTTCAATTAAGTGTGCTAGGAAACAGACTTGCAGTGGATTTATTGGTTGTCTCATTGCTTAAATCCTTTAAAATCAAAGCAGGACAATATCCTGTTGTGCTCAAATCTCATTTCCTTTCTCTAAACTTGGAGGAAAACATAATGGATGCAATCCTGCCCTCGTTATAGCCACTGAAATACCTTCTGTAATTAGAGTTACCTGGCCACAAACCAAAACAAGCTGTCTTGGGGAACATGCTCTTGAAAGAGAAATGCAAAACTCCCTCAGTAAGAAAGGAACAGAGCAAGATTGCTCCCCCCAGCCTTGTGGGGGTACAGTGAGACACAGGGGGATGTGAACACAGACAGAGAATGATACAAGACCAGGATAAATGGTCCTACATACATGATTTATCTGGTCCAGGAGCAGGATAAATGCTTACTGAATGAAGAGTCAGTGAGGGAAAGCAGGGGAAGGCAAACACCTTGTGTCCAAGCAGCCTGCACAGAAGAGCTTGCTCAGTATCTGCCAATCCATGGGAAATGCTGCGTGCCCAGGGACACAGATCCAGGGCTGTGGCAGGGCAAGCTCCTCAAGTAAAGCAGAGTTCAGGGAGTCTAAACCAGCAATGCCTGTCATTCCAATGAAGCCAGCATGTCCACTTTGTCATCTGTACGAGTGCACACAGATAACCAAGAGTGGATACTATTATTTACCTTTTTGGGGGGTAGCAAGAAAATGTTTGCAGATGGAAAATCACTTTTCTGAACCATCAAGGTGAGGCACTGCAGCCCAAGACACGAAGAAATATTTCCTGCAAGCTTCCACACAAGCCATGCCAAAGAGCAAATCTACTCAAATCAGTGTTAAAACTTCGGGAGCATTCCAAGGACACTGCCATCCCCAAGGGAAAGGAAGGTGGAGTGTCACCTGAGGAACAGAGCAGCTTTCCAAATCCCACTGGTGCTGTAGGCATGAACCATCCAGGTTTAACAGGATCTTAAAGCCAACTGCAATGTTGAGTGTGGTATTTCTTTACTTATTTTATTAGAAATCCTAAGATTTTTCAGCCCTTTTCAAGCCTCAGGAAGGAAGGGCTCTAACCTCCAAGGGCTATACAGTCTATGAAAAGGAGCTATTTTTCTCCAGTAATGCTGGCAAACAGCAAAACACACACTGAAGCAGGGAAGATTCCAAGCACTCAACATTTTCTCTTCCTTAAAATTTATACCTTGGAAACACATTTATTTTGGTGGCTATTGATCCTTTAAATGCCTGCAGCACTTTAAAACCCTCTGCTGTTACAATGCATGGTCACAGCTCAGAGATTCTGGTAAGCAGAGGTTTTGTCTTAAGGTAAACAAGTCTTGGAACAGTTTCTAAAACTTCAGCAGGCAGATGCTAAACTTGTTAGAAGGCAAACTTTAATTGTTAAGGAGTGGGGGATAACCCCAACAACCAATCTCTCCTAAGGCTCAGGACTGCAGCAGGGTTTTACAGCCACAAACCCATCTCTGCTCTTGGCTTCTCAGCAGAGACGCAGCAGAAATTCCTTCTGGCAGGACATCCCTTGCAGCATACCAGCAGACAGTTAGTTTAGATCCAGACCCACAAAACCACCTTTACACCAGTCCCTGTGCAACGAGCACTTTGCAACATGGCAGATTTCTAAGGCAGCTGAGTGGAAAGGATTTACATCAGACAGATAAAACCACCATTCATCCCAGCAATACTACAGTTATTTCTGACAGACTTGAAAGAGGGACACCACTGGAAAATGTCACTGTGTTGCCAAACCTCTCAAAACATCCTCTGTACAATGCCTCAGAGTGATCCTGGGAGATGGAATAATGGTAAATGTTGGCTTACTTCCAATTGCTAAGTTGCACCAAAAGACATCTAAAAATATGTAATTTTTTCTGCTAAGTGATACTTCTCTACAGAAGCTATTAATGCACTTGCCAAAAAGACTGCCCTGTAGTATCATGGGAAGAGATAAGAGTGTCACTGTGCTCCAAGTGCTGAAAAAATCTAAAAGAGAAAAATCACACGTGATTTTTACTTCCAGAAACTCCTGCAACTGAAAATAGATTAATACTAAAGAGAAGTGGAAAAGAATAAAGGGCTGGCACTGCAAAGACAGTGCAAATAAACTGAAAAGAAGGGATTTTAGTCCCTTTAAAGGGCCTTCCTTATCTGTTCTTTAAACTTGGTTTTGCAGCTGCAGCAGTGGACAATCCTTTCCATAAACAACTTGAGCTCTCTCCTAATAACAATTGCTTTTTTTTTCCCCCTCTTACTACCTCTGGTACTCTGTGCCAGGACCATATTGTTAGGAAAGTTTTCCTAATTTCCAGCCTAAGTTTATCCAAGGCCACGTGATCGCTGTGCTCCTGTGCCAGCACTGTCCCTCAGTTCACCCCTTGTTTCTGCCCCCAGCCCTGCTGTATTTATGGGAATACCCAGCTGAGGGTACTGTGGGATGACTGCAGGAGGGCCCTGCCTCCCGTGGGTGCTGTGCCCCAGCTCTGAGAGCCCTGCTGTGCCAGGCACCCCCCAGCCCAGGGCACCCAGGCCAGCCTGGCTGAGCTGAGCCCAGCCGGGGTGAGGCAGACCCACAAATGACACAGGGGCCCATCTGTGGCTCCAGATGTCACCAGCAGCCTCCCCTCCCTGCACTACATTTGCACAAGTCACAATGAAGAGTCAAACCATGCCATGTTTGTGCAAACTTCAGCTACGTTTGTTTCCTTCAGCACTTGAGTCCAGGCTCCTTTATATTTTCAGAAATAAACCTTATCTAATATTCATCTTCAAATCATAAATTCTGCTGCTAAAATTGAATGTTTCCCCGTGCTCCATAAAAGAGGCAGCACCAAGCACAAAGGAAACAGTTTTACTGCTGGGCTGAGTTTTCTATTTATGGGCTCAGACAGTCCGAGGCCGGGTCAAACACAACCCAGGCAGGCAAGTGCAGAAAAATATCTCTGCAGAACCCCTGAAATGCAGTACTGACATTGGAGTCTCTCATCTCTGGGCAAAAGCTCCAGCTGGAGGGTTCTAACCCCCTAAACCCGTGTTTGCTCTGTGGTCCTGGCAGCCCGGGTTCTTCCAGGACAGGGTGAAGGCTGCCGGCAGGGCTTGGTGCCAGGGACAGCAGCTGGCTGCAGGCTGCTCTGGTCACCTCCATGCACAGCACAGGGCTGCAGGACCTGCACTGGCACCAGGTTTGTGCTCTGCAGCTCTAAACCAAACTGCACAGTGAGTGTGGGCTGTTTTACACTCAGCACTGCTCACTATGTCACTGGAGCTGCTCCTGGTACCAGGCACCAGGGCCACCATGGGCTTCTGCAAAGCTCAGGCTTCTTCCAAAGTGTCTGCACTATACACTGAAGATCACAAAACTTGCCCTCCCTGGAACCCTAAATATATTTTTGGTATTTTCAATATCTCTACTGCCAGCAGCAGTGTTCAGTGTTGCAAAATCCACATCACTGATTCAGTTCAAAGATGACACAATTTACCTGTAAAGCAGATGCAAAGAAATCCTTATAATTGAGGACTTGCCATTCTAAAGGATTTTTACATTGAGTTTTTCACTTGAGATGTAATGTTCCAAACAACTGCAAGATCTGAAATTAATTTTACAGCTTAACTAGAAAAAGCAACCTCCAGTGTATTACAAAAATACATTTTGCAAACTCATTTTGACAAATAGTCTCCATTAACTTATTTATGCTGACACATTACCCATACTAACATTTGTTGCACAGATATATACATATTTTAAACACTTTTTTAAAAGGTTTTCTGGTAAACTACTTAGCTTAGCACTTGCTGCTGACAGCCTGGGCTAGACTACGACTTTGGTGTGGCTTAAACATTTTAAAGAGTAATGAATCATGACTGGGATCTACTGTTCTGTCAATATTTGAGACAGAAAGAGCACAGAGAGCTCTCCTCTCGTACAACTGGAATGCTGGAAAACACTGACAATCCCAAAGTTAATGGGCTTTTGGGGAAGGATTCTTACTTTCCAGTCGGGAGGCCAAAGAATCCCAACTGTTTTGTAACACTTCCTACAAAGTGATTTATACATCAGGATTTATGCTTTAAATATTATGATGTCTTCAAAGGAGAGCCATGGCTGCACGGTGCTTGTTTTTGCCATTAAAATCTGTTACCTAGGAAATGGAGCCCTTCTGCCACCAGAAGAATCCAGGGTGTAATTATTCTTAAGCAGTTACTAAAAGGTGAATTTAATGCAGTGGGGTGAAAATGTTTAAATTGCAGAGAAGTTTAAAGGAGGAAAAACACATTTATGCTGGAGTGAATACTGCCTGGTGTTAAGGCTGCCATGGGAAAAATACATACAATAGATGTGGTATAAAATTAAATGTAACTTAATGATAATTGCTTAATTTATTTTATTACCTAAGAAAAACTCAGCATAACAACTACCAATAAATGTGCATTGCAAAAGAGAATTAATACTGGAATTCATGGAGAGAGTCATGCAACCAGCTCCTCTGCAATCCTTATAAATGCATGTCTAACCAAAGCTGACACACAGCAAGCAGATACAGAGAAAATCTGGAGAAGGAAACACTGTGAAATATAAGAGCAAAGCTCGTTTGCTCTGCACAGATCTAAAGGTTTGGCCCTTTAAAATTAAAGAAGCAGAGATAATATTTAAATAAATGCATTTTTAAGGGGGGGAAATCAACATCTTTATGCCATTACTTAAAGCACTTTCACACTATTTTTAAATCTTCCACCACAAAAACCACTCTAAAAATAAAGGCTGATAACACCCTCACCCTTGCCTTGCTCCCTCCAGGGATGACGGTGGAAACACGTAATTTATGGCTTTAGTTTTTTCACGCCTCCTTTCCCTGGCAGACCTTGGTTTGTGCTCCTCCTGCTTTCACTTCCAGCCTGGTGCGTGGGTGCAGCCCTTCCTGCACCCCTGGAGTGTGGAGGTGACACGGGCTGTGGCTCTGTGGCTTCCACAGCACTCACCTGCTTGCACCGTGAAAGGTTTCACCTGAGACACTGGGACTGGAGCTCTCAAAGCTCCTTCTGAAGTCAGAAACTTTCAGAATTGAATTGCATCGTTCAGTAAAGGAAGAAGCACATGTTTCTGCAGAATGGGAAGCACACAATATATGGTCAGCTCTTCTGCAGCCCCACAGCCCCCAGCACACAGGGAGAGACTGCCCAGCACCACCAGGCACTTCCTGCTGCTTCACCTGATAAGGGAACACCTTCTGCAGTGAATTCATCTCCTTCCCAGCACGACACAAAGCATTAATCACAACAGCTTACCTGGGCCACAATAAAACACTGCTCCACACACTTAACCCGTGCAGATGTCAAGCCTCCCTATCTGCTGATTTTGCAAAAGCTCCACTGTATCCCAGCAATAAATGCACCGAAATTACATCAGTGACAAGCAGGAGTTTACTCAGACCTCTGTAAGCTCAGGAAATTCACCAGCAAAAGATTTTACCAGGTACCTGAGGAGTTGCAAAAATTTAAAACATTATGGACACCTCTTGCTTACTGTGTCCAAAACAGTGTAGGGGAGCTGCAACAGCTGCAAGAAGAGGGCTACAATGGTGACCAGGGGAGTTATGAGATCCCAACAGCATTTGAATAGTGCTGTGAAAGGTGAGGACAGCACAACTCACCAGAAATTCATATAATTCAAAAATCCATGGTGCAGTGGATGTGCACTGACAATGAGCTGGGACAGGAAATTAGGAAGAACAATCATCAGATGAGTGAAGGTCACTCACCCAAACAGGGAGCGAGGAGTCAGGTGCTGCACGTGGCTTCCACTTCATCAATTTGGATTTACATTTTTAAGGAAAAAAAAAATCCCTGATTTTATTTAAAAGCACTTTTCAATGCAAATAAAATTTGCTAACAAGCATGTGCATCACACTTTTGGAGGTTTCCTGGCTACCTGTGTTCATGTTTCTGGCCAAAAACTGCCTGGAAATTTCACTTCAACAACCCTGGCAGCAGGAGGCCTGAGTGATCATCCCTTTGCCAGAACACCATACTAACAGGTTAAATCACTGCTCTAAATATGTGGCTACATTTTGGTGACATTTTATAGACACGAAGCATTTTTTGACAATTATTCCATGAGTGCAGAACTGAATGCACACCTCCACTTCATTTCATATACAGCGAGTTGCATTCCCAACTCGGAGCAGATGTACAGAAAATATTGTGTCCCCATGTCATCCCTGATTAGCCAATTCCTGTCATTTCAAGGCAGTAAGCTTGGGATTTACACTGGAGCTGCTGCCAGTTCCTGCAGCTCAGCTGCCAGACAGGGAGGTGGTTCTTCACACAGAGGTGGTTCTCAGGTTGTGCCAGCTGGACCCCAGTGCACAAGCCTGAGAAGGGAAAAAAACCCACAACAGTCCCACTGAAAGAATTAACTCTCTGTGATCTTTGCCTTGTTCAAGTCAGCATTTTCAGAGAGAACTGGTTCTTTAGGAGCAACATAAATCACCCCCACGACAAGAGGCACCTATGGAAGAGCCAGTGTGCCCCAAGGTGAACAGGGTGCACGAATCCCATGGGAGGGTGGGAGCACACACCACCACAGCACCCTTCCTCCTGGGCTCTGATTCATGTTTTCCCCTCATTGCTAGTCAGAGGGTGGCTCCATTTTGACTCTGCTGCTCTGCTGGCACACCAGCACACCTCCTTCTAATAAATCCTCTATTTGGTTGATATGGAGGGCTAATATTTGGGTAACAAGGATGATCTTTTAGGTAACAGGCTTTCCTGCAGCTGGTGGAAATAAGGTAAGCACAGAGCACAGCTCTAATATTTGCACAGATGAGAAAGGAGGTCACAACGTGTTTCCATTTACTCAAGTACTGCTCCTGCTGATGTCAAAACACAGTTTGCATGAATATGGCCAAGAAGCAGGATTTAACCCTCCAGCAAACCTCTGGAAACACTCAGCTAGGTTGGACTAGAAAAATAAGAAGCCTTAAGAGAAAAAAAATTAGAAGTGAGAGACAACATAGATGGTGACATCAATTTCCTCCAGGAAGATGGCAAGTGAGAAGGCTTCCAGGGAGAGGTGGCAGTGCCTTCAGTTAACCTCCAGACTCTTGGGTCTTTTTTGACTTTTTTGATCCACAATGTCTGGACCAAACCATCTTTTTTTCATATTAGATCTGTGTTTCAGGATACTCCCATGCCTCTAAAATATCTAAGGTGTAAACACATCAAAAGCTGGGCTAATCATTAGGATATTGAATCATTAGGACTGGAATAAAACAGGATGCAGACACAAACAGAATGCTATTTTAAGACTTGTGGTGGTAGCAAAAATCTACAGAGATTTGTGCAGGAGTTCTTTCACTGGTTTTGGCCAAGTGCCCAGCTAAGTCCTGACAACACCTGAGATGTTCAAAAGGGAATTTTCTGTGATTATAGCATGAAATACACTGAGTTGATCTCATATCTTGCATTGTACACCACTTTATCCAAAAGCAGAGGGCTAGACTTAATAGTATTATGAAATGATAGAATTATCACGCTCCTAGTTCCACTGTCCCTGATTTTTTTCTTTCACTTTACATTTTAGATGCTGGTAAACAGCCACTGGGATAGCCAGGTTTCTGCTGAGGGTCACATACCAGAGCACCTCTTCTGTCAATCACACACACTGCAAAGCAAGCAGGGGAAGCAGCCCCATCCCTCCTCACCTGACACCAGCCAAGCACTTTTTAAAATGCACCACAGGATGTCTCAGTGGCCTGTGTGATCCCAAAAGCAGGCAGCTGGGAAAGCAGCTGGATTTTGAACCACATTTTGCTGTAGCCTGTAGGACAATTGAGTTATTGTTTCTGAGCACAGCAGGAGTGTGAAATCCACTGACCTTTCTTTGCTAGGTTGCTGTTAGGTTCGTACTTCTCAATCAGCACTTGAACTTGTTCTTGTTTGAGTGGTGGATAAAGGATCTCATTTAATCGCGGATCCCGTTGCTTCAAATTTATGAAGTCCATCATCTGATCCACAGTAAGGTAGGGTTTGCTCTTGGCACCACTGGAGAGAAATTAAAGAAACAGCAAAGTCACTTTAATACATTTCCTTGAAACCTTGTTCTGCATCTGAAACTTCCCAAGGAAACTGAAACAAGACTCATACAAAATTATCATACAACAAAAACATCGCCCACTGTGTCTCTGGAGTAATCTATTTTGCCAAAGGTTCTCCATCAGACATCTAGGAGGAAGATCTTTGGCAATGTTCAGCATTACAGGCATCAATGGGAAGACTTGGAGCAATGCTAAAAGCCTTTCATTCCTCTGAATTCTTGGAATGAAGCTATTTAAAAAAGTAAAAGAGAAAACAGCCATGGGATTCAATCCCCAGCTTGCCACAAACACTCTGCTGGCATTCCTGGCCCAGCTATTTGGGTTTACTGCTGAATAACAGCAGCCCTGATGTCATTATTCTGGTAATTTGTGTGGGTCCTTTTTTTGTAAACCTTCTAAAAGCTTCGAGGTGCTCTGTAATGCAAGCAAAAAGATACCTATTCAGAGAGTCAGTGGGAAGAGCAGAGTTTGGTACAAGATAGAAACCCAGCAAGCCTCTGGGCCAGGAGAGGAGCTGAGGGCAGTGTGGGGCACCCAGTTCTGCCTGCCAGGGGGCAAGGGGCAGCCCCTCCTGGCTGCAGGGGGAGCAAACTGGGCCAGGGCTGCTCTAAAACCCCAACCTCAGGGACAGCAGCCCCTAAAGGGGAACGTGAGCACGGTCGTGTTGCTAAAATACATTCACCAGCTGCTCTGGGGGTCGTGGGGTGCACTCTAGAAACTGCTTTCCTCTCATGCTGCCTCCACTGATCAGGCTCTGCTGAAGCTGCAAGTACACAGATTGCTGCAAGGGGTGGAAGCACCAGGAGTCACAGAGCTCAGAAGGGAATGTATGAAATCAGTTGTAGCCAGCTGCTAATTTAATTTCACGGTGTGAATTCATCATACACAACTCCTAAAAGTTACTGCATTTTTTTTGCCAGTCCTAATTAAGCTTTTGGGGGTGATTATACATATTCTAATGCCTATTTTGTGATGTTATTGCTTATTACTCTTCTTTCTTTACTTTTGTGGAAACCCAAACTATCCTGATCAATGCAGCAAAACAAGACCTGGCAGCTCTGCTCCTCCAGGAACAAATTCCTTTAAAACTCAAGCCATCAGAAGTGGAGGTAAAAGCCTGGGAGAGAAGGAACCCTTGATCCAAGAATAAAGAACAGCCCTGCCTGACATTGAAATCTGCTACTGGCCAGCACTGCATGCTGCTATAGTGTAAATAACCTCCTTTGCCATGCCCAGCCCAGAAAATCAGTGAATGGGAAAAATGAATAAAGAAAGCAATGAGAGTCCTTCCTTACAACTCAGAAAAGATGTGGTCGATCTCAGGCCGAGGGCAGAGGTTGTTTAGGAACACTCTGTACACTTCTGGCGTGAAGTCGTCTTGAGGGATTGAATCATTCTGTGAAATGGGAAAAAAAACAGTGAAAGAGAGATACAGCACTTTTGTATGTTCTTTGCAATCTGATCACTCACTTTTTGGCTGCTTTTGATTTCCTTCCTGCAACCTAGAGGAGCCCAGATTCTGCAGGACTGTAAGTTGCCCTGAATCACAGAGCAGCTTAAAGAGCACATCTTTAAAAAATGCCTACAGACCCATCTCTCAGCTTCCATGAGGCACAGCTATCTCGTTCTCTGAGCACCTGGGAAGGAGGAGGAAGGCACTTGTCCCCCTCTAACCCCTTCCCCACAGCAGAAATAGGTGTGTCAGCCCTGGTGAGGCCTCTGAGCTCACCCCCAGCAGGGCTGAGCCTGCGTTTTTCAGTGAGCAGAACAGCACAGGCACAGAGGGTGAGGATGTCACTTGTCTTTCCAGAGCTGTCACACAGCTGGGGAACAAACTGGGTCACTGTGTCATTACTAATACACTTGTTCCCTGACAGCAGCAGTGATTCTGCCTTTTCCTTCCTGAAGAGACATGTTCCAGATGCCACAGTTCTGGGCAAGACTCAAGCACACAGCTTTGCCATCCATCTTTGTCCTAAACACTCAGTGTAACACATTTGGCAATCAGGTTTCTTTTAGAGGAATTGATAAAGTGCTCTCCTGCAGAGGACATGCCAGTATTTTTTTCTCCTTACATCTTCTACAATGTAGAGTGATTTCAATTTAGTCCAACTTCTAGATGACAATTTCATCACCCTCACTATGTTTTTCTCCAAAAAAATCAAATTACTGCAGGCAATTACTGTACTGGGTAAGTCATTTGCATGAAGCTGGAGAGTCCTTCATCCAAAGCTAAGGCACGTGGTCTGGGAGCACCATGGGCCCACAGGATTCCTCTCCCTGCTCAAAATGTGATGAACTAGAGGAGGAGAATGGTAACCTGGGCAGAAAGCTGCCTGCTTGGCAAAGGTGGCAGGCTGGGAGTGAGCTGCT
Source organism: Passer domesticus (assembly GCF_036417665.1). Lineage (NCBI taxonomy): Eukaryota > Metazoa > Chordata > Aves > Passeriformes > Passeridae > Passer > Passer domesticus. The sequence continues at coordinate 122,441,506 of NC_087476.1, read as the reverse complement.
GCTGGGGCCAGCAGTGCCTGCATTTTCTCTGCCTGTATATTCTCTGCTTGTATTTTCTCTATTTTCTCTTCCTGTATTTTCTCTGCCTGTTTAGCTCCGTTGCCAAGGGAACCGGAAGCACGGCTCAAGCCTTTGTCAGACACAAGGAAACTTTTCTATATTCTTCCTGCTTTGGGTTACAATAAATAAACCATGCCCCCGGCGTCGCTTTGTCTCCTTTCATCTGAACCCACACAGGCTGGAGAGGTTTTATCCTGTTTGTGTCCACAGCAGCAGACTGACCCATCTGGGCTGTTCCTCTGCTCTGCCTGCACACCCATCTCCAGGCTCCACACTCTAAGGTGACCCCACCAGACCCTTGTGCCCTCCATTTTTTTTGGCAGGCTGCAGGGTGAGCTGGTTCAAAACTTACCCAGCCAAAAAGCTCCCTGTGTGCTTGACATGGGATCAAGCCCTGAGCCAGGGAACTCGCTGCTGCCAAATCCAGCGCACGGCTGGATGGAGAAGTGGGAATGCTGAGGGCAGAGGATGAAAGCAGCTCCCCTCACTGCACCCCTGACACTGAACAATTCAAGCTGTGGAGCTCCCAGTGCTGACACCTGTGTTTGCCTCAAGGCTGGGAATCTCAAAGCTTGGGAATTCTCCTGTTAGAGCTGGCAGCCTGCCCTCCCCTGCTCCTCTGCTGATAGCCCCTGTCCAGCAGGGTGCTGCTCTCAGCCAGGGGCTTTTCAATGATTCTCTGACTACCACAGAGCTGCAGCCCCCCATCAAGCTACTGCTGTTTTCTTTACGAGGGATTTGAAGGTGCTCAGCAGAACAGAAGTGGATCTCTTCCCATGGCCTGAGATCCAGGCTCTGATGTGCCACTCAGACCCAATTAACAGACATCAGTCTGCCTCCCCATGTCTCCAAACAGCCCCTGCAAAGAGAATAACCTACACGAGCCTTCAGGCATAGGTGTACAGAACTTTTTAATAGGCATTTCCTACCAGAATCATAACCAGTGGGCTACACAACACAAACATCTAGATGGGAGACCAAAGCCACCTCAGGCACAACCTCCCACAACTACATTTGGCTTCCAAAAGCCTGTCTGCCCCAAGGGATTAAAATATGCTGCCCCCTTACTCAGCCTGGTCTGAGCCATCCCTGTTTCAGAGGAACCACCCACACACCTTCTGGGCTCGTCTCTTTTGACACCAGTGAACAAAGCACAAACCTTCTGTACCACACGAGAGCACCCCTCGTTTCCAGCCTGCCTCAGTATCGGCATTCAATTTTATCCCGTGATTAAGACTCTCTGCTAATTTCAAGCACTGCTGATTTAGGATTTGCCTGCTAACCTGCCTGCTTTTCTAACATCTGTATCCAGTCTGTTACGTATCTGGCAGCATGAGAGCTAATTCAGGTTATTTGCACAGACTGGACTCAAGAGCTGGTTATTTTATTTTAACAGTGAAGCTCACTGGTGCTTCACTGTGAACCTCGACATTAACTAGAAGGCAAAAACCACTTATCACAGCCAAAAGGCCAGCTAAAATAAAGCTCTTGAAATTCTATTTAAGGCACCTTTAACCAAAACAAGCAAAAAATATCCAACAATAACAAAAAATAACCCCATTTCCAAAAAGTAGCCAAGATTAAAAAAAAAAAAACAACATAGGAGAATCAGCTGGAAAATTCAGAAATTCATTGGGGTATTTTAAAACTTTGTTTAAACATTTATTTAAAGATCCTTCTGCTTTCAGATCTGCTGGATGATGACTGTTCCAAAAACCAGGGCTTGATCCTTCAAAACTCCACGTAGGCCAGTTCTGACTGATAAAGAGAGAAATTAATAAAGCCATGCTTTGGAAAGTGCTTGAGGTCCATGGGTCATCCCACTGTGATCATGCCCTGCTGCTCAGCTGAATCAGTGCTCACACTGCAGAGAATCCATCCCTCATGAAGGTCCTTAAAGACAAAAGAAAGGATTTATTTCCAGCAATTCTGAGGATCCTCTCTGGTGCTACTCCTCAGGAGGAAAACAATTATCTGGGCAAGGAGAACTCTTGCTCCTCTTGCACTGCATGCAGAGCCTGCACGTGTGCCACAGGCTCTCCTGGCACACACACACAGGGAATTCCCTGGGCAGTGGGCTCGTGGATGGGGTATCTGCCCTGTCACACAGAAACCCTCACAGGGACACTCCCCTGGCACCTGTGCCCAGGTCACTGCAAGAGGCAGGTGAGGAACTGTCCCAGGCTCGAAGACTCACTCCTAAGCTGCAGGAGCTGCAGCCAAACATGGTGTGAAGCTCGTGGCCAACAAACTCCATATCTTCCCATGGCAATGAGAGGTGTGGAAACTCGGGGAGAAAATCCATGAATATCAAAATCCAGAGCCTGAACTGCTACATCCATGAGAGACTGTCATGAATTCTCTGAATAATTTGGTGTTATTGGCTGAACAAGGCTTCCTGATATTCCCTTGCAAGCTGCTGGAGTCTGTTGCCCTTCCAAGGCTTTATGGGAACACCATTTGTCCTGCAGTACAATAGGGCAGAAAAGCTGGAAGTTGAAGCTAAGAATTTCACTTGTTCAGATCAACAGGAACACAAAGGAAAGGAGCTGTGGTTGAACTTCTGCTTTTCTTCCCTTCTGTTACCTCCATGAGATTCAGTTTTGCCCATCTACAGTATTTTCCAAAGATGATCAACACAGTTTTCCTTGGTGTATGCAGCACATTTCTCTTTTGTCCCAACCAAAGAAAGGATCTACTTCATATTCTGAATAATTTTCAAGATGGTATCCCAGCAACAAGCATCCAGCAGTGTGTATGTAAAACCAGCTCTACTTAGATAAATAGCAGAAAAAAGCTGCAGTTTCTTCCAAAGACCCAAATGATATTTAAATTTTCTTTTCAGAGACATGTACTAAACGGAAGAAATAAATCAGCTGATTCAGAAAGCAGCACCTCAGAGAATTTTTCTTGCACACTTTGTCTTGTTTGCTATCAATTAAATAGAAACTCATCTTTAAAACCTTTCTCTCCACATTTCTAACCTCACAATATTACCTCAGCTAAGGTTATTATAGTATTTTATACGTACTTTCTGACATTCCTTGGAATTTTATTTAAACCTGTGAAGGAAGGGGTGTCTGAGGGTTGGCTGGGGAAGATTCAGCTCCACTGTTCTGGAGCTGTAGGAATGGGCTCTGTTAAACCACTGGGGGACAAACGTCAAGGACAGCTCACAGCACAGAGCTCTGGATATGTCAAGGGATCAGGAGATGCAGGCTCTCTGCTACAGAGGGGTTTTACCCCAGCTCTTGGACCCCTGAAAGAAGGAATTGTCCTGCAAGAAGCTTTCCTGGGATTAAAACCCAGCTGGAGCAGGGAGGTGGGAGCAGTGTGTCCCACTGTGGTCCCTCCCAGCCTCCCCAATCTGTGACTCCAGGGTTAACTGGAATCACCTGCTCGAGGTCATTCCATCTGAAAAAAGCCTTCTTGAGGGCCAGGTGCCCTCCTGGAAAAGCTCTGGGTTGAGCACAGCTCCTGGATGAGCAGGATGCAACAGCTGCATCCCTGCAGTGTTAGCAGCTTCCACATTTCCACAATTCCTTCATGCACCTTTTGGAAAAGGCAGGGTGGGTTTAGCCTGTCTCTTATCTCCAGCTACAGATCACACCTCAGGCTGACACTGAAACCATGCCTTGGAAATTGTGCAACCTCACAGGATCCCTCCAGGCCGGGTCACAAAAACTCTGCCCTTCCTTTGAATCCTTTCAGGCTTCTTCCATGAGCCCCTGCTCCTAAACAACTTCAGACGAAAGGCAGAGAGGGGTGTCAGGAGCCTCTGAGCGGGGAAGGAGCCATGCAGCAGCAAAGCCAGGCTGAGCCACGGGCACCCTGGGAAGAGAGGCAGCAGCAGCCGAGCCAAGCAGGGCTGAGGTGCAGAGCTGCAGCTGCTCACCCGGGAGGAGGGAAGGTTGCAGGCCTCCAGCGCCGTCTCCACCCGTTTTCTGTCCGACGAGAACAAGCGGTAGATGCTGCAAAAGGAGGACAAAACACAGGGGCTGGCTGAGAGACATGCCTTCATGGCCCACGTGCCTCAAGGACTGCATCTCTCAGCAGCCTGTTCCATCTTTAGCTGTTTATTTCCATTTGCTGGCTGCTCAGTGACAGAGTTTGACAGTGCTCAGTTTAACTCTACCCCGCACCAGCCCCTACCACAGCAGTTATTTATTTCAGCTATCACTGCTCTCTTCATTCCCCCAGTGACAAGCAATTTAAATCTGTTTATTTTCACATATCCCTGAGATAAAGAAATTATGCTGATTTTTTTTTTTAAATTTTTAATTTTCACAAGTGGAAGGAACCAGGGCAGAGAGGCAGGATGTCTGTGCCCAGAGGGCATTTGAACAGAGACACCCCATCATCACTGTTATAAAAATTATTCCTCTAGGCACAGGGTCCCATGCTCATCCCAAACACATCTTCACAGCCCAAAGCCAGCAGAGAGCACGTGGTAAGGGAGGGAACAGCACTTACTTCTTCAGAGGAATGCGCCCCTCTGGAGTCACCTGCAGCTTGAGTTTTGTGTAGCTGTGGAGAGAAAAGCACCCTGCTTTATTTTTACAGCATTTTCAAGGACCTCTCCACCAGTTCCTAGCTCTGGGCTAGTGCTCTGGTCATGTGGCAAGTCCCACTCAGCTCTTTCTCCCAGTGTGAAAACATGTTGGGGTATCATTATTGACTGCAAACCTTCTACTGTCTGTCCTGAGAGAACTGTAAATGAGTTTTGCAGTAACATCAGCTGGTGAAAAATGTGGCAATGCTTAAATATTTCAGAGAAGATTTTCTTTGGTTAAAAAACTCAACTTTTTCATTTCACCCACTGGTCTGCCAAAAGAAGAAGAAACTGCATGGTTCTAATAAACTTTCCTTTTCCTCCCAACAGAAAATGCCATTAGCAACCACTTCAAAATCCAAGTGCATGCTAAAACTAGGATAACTGGGATAGGAACATTTCCACAAATCCTTGACTCCCCACAGTTTCATCTTCTGGAAACTGAAGCCTTTCGTGCTACTGTGTCACCAAGCACAACTCCCAGCACTGAGGGAGATTAAAACAAAAAAAAAATCACAGCAGTTATTTAAAAAAACCCAAAGTTTATTTTATTTTGCCTTTTATTTTTTCAAAATTTTGACTATATTTTGGTGACATTGAGTGTTTTCCTCTATAACCAAGGAAGTTAGAAATAACAAAAGATGAGGAAAAGCTGTTTATTATTGCACTTCCAGTGCTCCAAGGAACTGAATGTCAGAAAGAAAAAACCCTTCATTCTGCTCAAATGCAATCTGGTTTTCTCTTTCAACAAAAAGGTTCTGATAGGACTCCAACCAACCCTTTGCTTAGTACACTAATTATAATGGGGAAATAATTTAATCTTCAAAGTCATACATTTCTTAAGTGACTGATTTGGCATCCGTGCAGAGGAGCTGGAAAACCTTACGGTTTCCAAGTGATTTATTAATTAGTGGAAAAAGACACAGGAATGCCATGCTTGCCTGCCACTGAATGCACACAGTGTGTCCAGTGACTTCATCTTTAATTAATATGGCTTGAAAAACTGCCAAAGAACAGCTCCAGACACGGAGCTCTGCTGCAGCGTGTGATGACACATTTCTCCCCTGATTTGGGTAGGGAAGGCCCATTAGGTACAGCCCCAACCCTCCCCAGCATGGGCCTGGCAGCACAGCCCACTGGGCACCTGGGGATTGCAGGGGCAGGCAATTGTAGAACCTAATCCCCCTCCAAACCCATCTCCAGCCTGTGGAGCTGAAGGAAGTCACCAGCTCAGGTGGGCACATTCCCAGCATGCAGGGCCAACAGGGAATGTTAAATGTTGCCATCCATTTGGGATTTTGTTTGCCTAAACCATCCCTGCTGCCCCAGCAGACCGTTACCAGACACAATGCTGTATTCCAGCAACACCCACCCTTCAGAGCTGCCTCAAGAATCCCTGTGGACTCCAGCAAACAGCTTGGGGAGCAAACACACACCCAGAGATGCACATCCCTCCTTCCCACAACAGGCACCTGTGGCTCTGTGGGACTCAAGTGCAGCCCTCTGGAACGTTCTGACTCGGGGTGCAGCTAATGGAAGTGGCCATCCACAGCCTCAGAAAGCCCAGGAAAAGGGGGGTTAATTTGGAGGGAAGAAGGTTTGAGGAAGGTAAGTTTAGTATTTAGCTGGACTGAGCCCCTGGCTGTGAGCAGGGAAAGGTGTTTGGGGAAGACACTCAGCTGACTTTAAGCAGGCTGGGGAAGGTGCAGCCCCTCTTTCAGCAGCCAGTGTGTATCCCAGTTCAACACCAGCACTTCCTGGCAGGCTTTGCCACGCTGTTCTCAAAGCTCTTTCCACAAAACTGCCTCTCATCAGCTGGGAATTGCTAATTTCGGGGTTAGCTCTCTTCCCTTTCAGGTGTGTATTTCACCCCAAACCTTCTCACCAACAGCTTCATGGAAAGCAACTCAGAGTCTGCCCACTGTGCCCAGCAATCCAGAGGAACGAATTCTCTGGATCACACGGAAACCAGAGAGATCGGACTGAGGAACAGGGACTTTTGGCATTTCTCTTATTTTTTGTTATCAATAAAAGACAAAAAGGAAAACAAACCAGAAGCAAGTCAGTCCAGAGTATTCTTTCTTTTTAAATGCAGACCTTCAGCCTCCAGCTGAAGCCACAACTGTACAAGGGGCAGGGAGCATTCAATCCTGCCTTTCTCTGCAATGATTTAATAGCTTGCCAGGAGAACCCTAAAAAGGATTTTTGTTTAGATGACTTCTAGATAACAGGCTCTTTAGAACCACAGGAACCAGGACCTGTGTTTACAGAAGTGACAAGTCACCAGAGCAGAAACAATAGATGACAAGGTGAGTAAGAAGCGTGGAGGAAAATGACGCAGGGGGAAGAGCAACACCCACAGGGTGACATCGAGGGCCACTCACGCTTTTTCCAGAAACGCGTCCCTTGACATGTTCTGGGCCAGCAAATTTGTTGCCAAACTGAACACTTCGTCTGACCATTCCTGTGAAGAGAAAAAGTGAATAAATGAGGCTCAGTTTAAACGTTTACTGACACGATGCAACATATTTTTGAAAATTATGCTTTGAAAAAAAGGGCCTAATTAAAGCCTGAACTTGATTTTTCCAATTACATCTTCCCTCCTCATCTGTGAGACCTGTTTTTCTCATGCTACAAAAAAAAAAAAAAAAAGAAGACTGTTACAAATTGAAGTCCTGACTCTATCCAAGATAAGAAACAAGCTTAAAAACTCCCCAGCCAGCAGAAATATAGAGGAGTACATTTCAATTACTCTGATGCAACTCCAAAGAACTCTTTCTCCCTGATTGTGTGATTTCTCCTCACACTGTGGTCCTATCCCTCACTAAATATTTTTCCCCCTTCCTGGTGTAGGGAAGAAATGCCATAGAATCATGGAATGGTTTGGGCTGGAAGGGATGTGCAAGAGGATCCAGCTCCTTCCCCCAGACCAGGCTGCTGCACATTGCCCCAGTCCTTCCCTTGCATCCCTGACCCTTCCGGGTTCCCAGCAGGCTGAACCAAGACTGTAAACTGAAGTTTAGACTCAAAGTTTGTGCTGCTCTCCTCCCTTGCAGGTCTCTCCCACAGCTTTTCATGGACAGCTTCAGTGTCTTTTTCCTTTCCAAACTGTTGCTTATTCACAACCTTTAATTACAAACCTTTTTCATCACAACTGTGGTTTAGGATTGGCTTTGTTTCCCCCCACTGAAAGAAAGGGAAGAAACAAGCAAAGCCTTTTCAAACAATGTGATTTTTTTTTTTTTTAGTTGACAAAGCTTTCAGTTTTGTTCCAAACTAAAGTTACATTTCCTTTCATAACAGTCCAAATCCAAAATTCCCACTGCCACACTCTTTGGGAAGTATTCCCTTCTCCTTGGTCATTCTTTTTCTTGAGGAAAAATATATACTAAAAAAAAAAAAAAAAGGAGGATTCCATTCTGATGAAAATGGATAGGGATGGGAAGTGTCATTGACTTCCAACGAAACAAATGTTCCTCTGTCAGTTTGGAGCTTAGAGCTTGTTTTACCTAAAAGGCCTCATTTTTCCACATGACCAGGTGATTGATTTGAAAAGCCAGGGGGGTTTTCCATCTTCTTTATATGCTACGGTTTTTCCCCTGATGATATCAGACCTTGCTCCTGAAACTGCTCTCCCAGCTGTGCTCCCAAGGATCAGGCTGCCTGCATGCCCAGTGTTTTAGTGGCCTTTGATGTCCTCCAGCTCTCAGGTCCTGGAGCTCATCCCATTCACACCTCAGCCCTCAGCACCAGAGGTAACACCTCTCCTGTGGCTGGTGTTTCTGGAAGAGAAACCTTCTTCCCTCAGACACACACTTGTTCTGGAGGCAAAATCAGTGCTGCTCATAGCCCTCCCTCCACCTTCTCGTGACCACTGCCATTCCTCTTCTTTCATTGTTCTTCCTCCTTAGGTCTGGTTTGAAAAAATCAGGGGTGTGAGAAAGCAGAGGAGGAGGAGTCAGGCTTGTTAGCAACACAACTGCTTTGCTGTGAGTCCTGGAACAGAGAGCGTATTAAGTGCAGCATCTGTTTTTCTTCTTGGCAACTCATTTTTCCAGGCTCAAAATAGGCTCATCTTGTAAACATTGCTTTGTTTAGGCACTAATAATAGCTGCTCAGACTTCTCCCTGTGACACTAACGGCCACAGAGACTAACAGCAACACAAAATACTATCTGGAAATCAAAAATACACTGGCTTTTAACAGATCCTGATAGCCTGTTTTCATCTTGCTGCTTCTGCTGGGCTTGAAGCTGAAATATTTTGTGTAAAACAGAAGTAGGGCACTTCAAGAGTATCCCACACCCCCAGCTCTTCCTTTCCTTTGTCCGAATGCTTGTTGACAGGAATGTAAGGGGAACTCACTCATTATGTGCCTGTCACACACATTATTTATATAAGCAGCCTTGCCATTTGTTCCATTCTGTTCCTTTGCTGGCTTTTCCTGGCTCTCCAAGCAACCCCATGGCTCTTGCCAAACCATCTGAGGGCTACCTGCAGGCTGAGCCATTCCTAACCAGGTCAAGCAACACTGGGCTCATTGTCTCTCCAATTTTAGGGTGAGCCACCCCAGAGCCCCAGCCAAAAAGCCAAGATCAGAGACTCTGCCAAGGATCACATCATCTCTGCAGCCACTGATCTGAGCCCCTGGCAGGAGGGGGAGCAACAGCACTGGGGACAGAGCTTAAAAAATAAAGAGATGCTGGGGACTGCCATTGCTGGGCTCTCAGCAAGCTGTGAGCCAAGGGGAGCCTTGCTGCTTCAACTCCCTTTCCTTGGGCTTGCTGCATGCAGAGAGCAGAGCCCACACCCCAAACCTGTGAATCCAGCAGGCAGAGCTCGGGGAGAGCACCCCAAGGGATGGAGAGCAAACAGCAGCCTCTGCACAGACGTGATACAACAGGAAAACAGAAATCTGGGCTTTTTCCAACAGGGCTGCAGCAGGGCCAGCAAACCCAGCACTGATCCCTTATGAGAGCAGAAGGACTCGAGCTGCTGATCTTCAACTCCAAGCAAGCCACATCCCTCATGCTAAGAGGGAGCTTCCTGGACTTGATCCCCTGCTGGCTGAGTCCTGCCACACCAGTTCATCTTCTGCCATTCCTGTGACCTTTGCTGACAAGTCATTCAGCTGCTCAGAGCTTTGCAGGTAGCACACGAGCAGCAGCTCCTCTGGAAATGTGCTGTCAGTGCAGTCATCTCTCTGCACGCATCAGGATACCACACAACACACAGTGCAACACAAGAGAGGAGACCTTTTTCATAAGAAAAGGCAGCACAGAGCCTTGAAAACACTTCCTTCAAATCACACAACGTATGAAGGCAATGTTCCTCACACATTTCTTTTTGGTGGGAGGTTAACAAAGCAAGCTGCTGAAATTCTACACTTTCAGAATTTAATTTTTAAAAAAAGCCATATCAAATGGATGTGAATTTACTTTCTTCTACTGATCAAGCTCTTGCATACACCGGGGAAGCTAGAAAAAGAAAGATGTATGCTGGAAAGAATAGTACAGTGTTACTTGTGAATCATCCGTGATGACATCATTTTACTTATGGAGGAATTCATCAGCTCTTAGTGATGCATTTTACCCAAAGCTCATCAGACTGAGCAGAAAGATTTCCTGTGGCTCTGGACAGGAGCCTGCATGGCCAGGATTGGCAGTGCAGAGAGAAGAGAGCTGCCATGAGGGGCACCAAAGAGAGCCAGAGGAAAGAGGAGGGAACAAGGAGATGCTCACTCCTGGATCTGCTGGATTTGGGAAGAGAGTGAAGTGCTGTAGGGGCAGCCAGAGGCTGATGGGCTGGACTTCCTGTTGGGAATGGAGACAGAGAAAAGGAGTGTTTGCTCAGAACAGGGTTTGAGAATAAACTCTGCTGCTTCTGCAGCAATCTGTGGGTGCTCACAAATAAATCCCACCCCAGACAGGCCCTCTCAGCTGAAAACAAGTGAGTGCTCTCTCAGTGCTGCTTCTCCCCCCAGCACGACACACCTTCCTGCCTGCCCCTTAGACCAGGGCCTAATGAATTTCAAGCTGCATTCTTTGATCAAAGCAGGTGCCCTCAGCTCTTCACTGATGTGCTTTAAGCACCAGTTACACTCTCCTGGAGGAACAAACATAAACCAGCACGCTGACATTTCTATGTAGTGCAGCTGAGGCAAGCTGGATAACCCAAGAGTTGCATTCTCCTACTTTTCCCACAACTTGGCCAGTGGATGTGACAAGCAGAGCTTGCAGCAGAAAAGGCAGCCCTCTGCAAAGGGAGAAAATCCTCTAATTTCTGATTTTAACTGCCTCATTAAGACCATTACAGCTTACTGTGCCTTTCTCCTTAAGGGAGGGCTGGTCAACACTTGAAAAACAAGCTATCCCAAACAAAGGGTTAACCAAAAAATATTCATGCACTGAAAAGGAAAGGTGGGAGAGATTTCTATGGCACTTGCTTTCCCTGCAACATCAGAAGGGTCAAAATTTGCAAGTGTGGTGCTGAAAACGTCTTGTACTGTCATTGCTCCCCAGAGCTCCCTGAGGGATGACTTGTGCCTGATGTGCTCATTTATTGCACTTGCTCTGAGTCACTGCATGGGGCTCAGAGACAATGAAGACCAAATTTTGTGTTCTGGCTCATATAGAGTTGGTAAACAGGTTAAAAAGGGAGGAATTTTTAGATGTGTTCAACAGTGATCAAAACTGTTTGGATTCAATCATCAGGATATTTAACATGACCTCGAAGCACACACAGTTAATCTGCAATGCCTGAAAAATTGCATTCCCAGGCCACAGCTGATCAAATATTAATTTATTTGCTCTACTGCATTTACAAATAAAAAGGAAGACTCCTAGTTACTCGGATGGTAGGAGTTACTCAAGATTTAGAGCAGCCAAGCTTTTACAAAATATTATTTTATCCACTTTAAGGTTCCATTATCAAAGAGAAAATAGCCCTAAAATACCCATTTTGGTGCTGTTTTAGCAAATAGATTATGGCTCACTGACTGCTGGCTAGACAGGAAAGTGAAACAGAAGGACATAAGCTTCTGATGTGGGTGATTTTCCCTGCTCCTTGATAAGGGACAGCAATTTCTGCTGGTAAAGCTTTAGCATACCTTTTCATTTTCCTTCATAAGCAGAGCTCCTTTTTTTCTCCTGAAGACTTATTTCAATTGCTTTCATTTCTGCGGTGTTAAGATTTCTCACCCTGTAGAGCTCTGCATTTTCAAGCACTTCCCTCTCAGCTCTTTGTGGACCACCACAAACTCCTTCTGCCTCTATTCTTCCATGTCAAAGAAAAACTGGAAATCATGGTTTTGCCAATTGGCTAAAGAAGATTAGCAGAAATGGGAATCTGGCAAGCAGAAATGCCCCCTCCTTGCTGAAGGCTTTTATCCTGTGACCTTTCTGCACCTGGCCTAACCATCCTTGTTGCCTGTGAGGTGACAAAATAATCCTTGCTGTTGTTAAATGCCAGCAGGCTGCAGAGAACCTCTTTCCAGCCAACGTGGTGAAGCCCAGGATGTAAAAATGCCCTGTGGGAATTGTTCTGTGCTTGGATGTCTGCAGGCTGGGAGCAGAGCCTGCCCACATGAGTGGGAGTGGAGAGAGGAGAAGCTTTGGGATGTCTGCTTGAAATAGATAAAGCAAAAGTTCCCACTTCATTAAACAGAACTGAATGGTAGAGAAATTGGAAAAAGGAGGAAAAAACCCAAACCCAAATGTACTAAGTGTAGTTTTATGTTGTGAACTGGACAGAGGAAACTGATGGACCTGCATGGAAAAAAATACTTTTCTAAGGCAATAAAAAAGCCTTAGAAAAGTATTTCTACTTTTCTAAGGAAAAAAAAGTCTTGTCAAGGGCTATAGCAGGCAAAATGTGATGCTCCTCCTGAAATACTGATGTGTCTTTGGGGAGCCACAGTGTAACACCTCACTCCTGAGCTAAAATTTGTGTGCAGCACTATTTTTACTGTGATTATTTGGGCTCTACAAGCAACATTCTGAACATGAGCCCACTTACCAGGGGCATAAATCTTGCTGAATAAACTCCTTGGGAAAAAAAAACACCACAAAACAAAAAAAAAGATTGCAGATTTCTTCTTGGGAACTGAGTGGCCCAGCTCTGGAATAGAACTGTGCTTCATCTCACAGCAACTCCCACTTTTAGCTCAGTTATCCCTAACTGAAAGCACTGCTGCCAAAGGCTGAATTGGCCCTGCCAGCTCTCATCTGCAGGTGTGTTACCTTTGCGATGTCATCCTGGAACGCCACGAGGTTCAGGTAGGAGATGTTGACCAGGTCTGGGCCGTACACCACGGTGATCATGCGGTTCTCCAGCCGGCCCCCGGCGTTGCCAGCGTCCAGCAGCTCGCGCAGCTTCGGGTCCTGCGGGGAACAACACCCAGGGATCAAACCTGCTGCAAATACATGGCACTGACAGAGGGGCGAAATGGCAAACCTCCACGTGGAAAATCTCCGTCGTTCTGAGCATTTCGAACGTGTCGGCCTGTTGGTTCTCATCTGGTTAATGGCTCATTAAAATACTTAAAGTTATTAACCCAGAATAAAAAGGAAATCACTGCTGTAAATCCTCCAAAGCCTTTGAGCTCTGTGCTGGTGCTGTACAGGCTCAGAGCTGTCCAGCTGATGGCTGCACATTCCTATTTTCAGTTATTTTGCTGCAGAAGTCAAGCAAACACAAACTGTCTTGCTTGTCAAAACAACACAATCTGTCCAAAGGCTACTGTCCTCAGCAGTGATTTTAACAGATTTTAGATAAAACTAAAAATGATAACTTAGTTTTTCCTAAGGAATTAAGAAGACTGCTGGAATTAACTTTCTGAAACTCTGTGAAATGGGTAACGGAATTTTGGCATTGCCCTCCTCTTTCTTCTTCTTGTTCAACAAGTCATGTATTATTGAAATTATTAGTTATATTCCATTTAGATTTAGCTTTTAGTCTTTTCCCCCCTATTTGTATCCAATACAGAATCATAGATTCATCTAGGTTGGAAAAGACCTTTGAGAGCATCGAGTCCAGCTGCTCCCCCCTGCACTGCCACAGCCACCAGTGACCCGTGTCCCCAAATGCCACATCCACAGGTCTGTTACACCCCTCTGGGGATGGTGACAACCCCTTCCGTGGGCACCTTGCCCAGCCTGGCAGAGGAGTCACCAGCTAACACTCCTCTGAAGGAAAGGTGCATTCAAGGACTTTTATCAGCTATTAATAGCCTGAATCTCAGCCCCACTGGCAACCCAAATTGAGTAAAAACCTCAGGTTATTCGGTGACTCTGCTCATTTCCATGAGGCTGCTCCACTTCCAAGAAACCCTCAGTGTGTGTGAAATGAAGAAAATGGGTCCCTGGCCTCGTGGTGAAGTGGATGAAGACAGATGACAAGCTGCCCTGCACGACTGGATTGAGCCCTTTGGACAGGGCCTGTGCAATGTGAAAGCTCAGCTTTCCTCGAAGGCAAGAGTGCTCAGTCTCCTACAGAAACTAAAACACAAGCAGAATCCCTGTGGGATGGCAGATGCTGTGCAGAGATCAAGTTATTGCAAAACTGACACAATAAATGCACTGCACTTTGAATTTCACTCTCCCATGAACCTTCTCCCCACACTGCCTGCATATTTGTGGTATTCTTAATATTTAATAACTTTTTGAGTAAGTATCTAAATTTCCACCAACTGATACCAATTAAATTTAAAATAACATGGTTAAGATGATAAAAAGGGCCATTTTTCATGGATCTTGCAGGAAATCCTGTACCAACAAGACATCAGTCTAAAGGGCATCTCCTGATTGGTATCACACCTTCTGGGAGGCAATGGAGCTGGGTGTGCATTCACCAAGCACTTCACCACATTTAGGAAAACATTTTTGGAGCATGAGGTAGAAACTGAAAAGAAAGTACAAGGCTGTCTATCATAAGTGCTGAGCCTCTTTAAATACTGGGTATGATGCCAAGTGTTACAGGAGAACAGACAGAATAATCCTATTTAAGGGCCCTGCAAATTGTGAATATCATTGTGCTCCAAGACAAAGATGGTTTCGTGGGTAAACAAGTTAATCACAGCCTTTCACAGGAGAGAAAAACAGGAGGGGGATACAAAAATAGTAGATGTGTTTCAGAGATGGGGATTCAAAGGAGAAAGACAAAGAAATGGTATCATTTAGATCAGGGAGAAGAGCTAGAGAAATGCCCTGCAGTTGCTAAGTCAGTCATGGCGTATTAGTGGATGGGTTCCTTTCTCTTTTATTTACAGGCTGGATGTTTCAAAGCTTTGTTTTATGTCTCTGGGAGATGAGAATCCATCTCCTTCTTGCCCTGTGCCGTTCCAACCCCCAAATCAGACAGATAAATGCCTCTGCTCAAGGGCCTGTCTGGGAACAGCATCATTCTCCCTGGCTCAGACAGAGGGGGATCGTGTCTCTGCTTCCCTCCTCCACCCCACAGCCCCTGCTCCCTCCCTCCCTGGCTGAGCCTCCTGCTCCAGCTCCAGGCCGGATGACGGGCTGCAGTGGGAGCCACAAAAGAAGAGGGAAGGTAACCTCCTCCTTCCGTGTTTACACCCAGCCAGGGATGTCTCAGGATGAATCACACTCCGCTTGGACCAGGAGAAGCATTAGCCACGCACCACAGCATAAAGAAAGAAACTTATTTGAACTGAGATGCTTTTTCCAAGGAAATTCATCAGAAGAGAAGTTATCTGGCACCAGCCCTGTTTTCAGAAGTGCAAATAAGTGGCAAATCAAGCAATGTGTGTGTGGATTTGGTTTTCTAAATCCAAGATTTTTTTGCCAGGTTTTACAAGCAAGCAGTTAGACAGATCATTGTCTTTGCTGTGTTTGAATGGCCAAAATGTGAATTTCTCTGCTCTGTTTAAGGCTTGTCTGGCAAAGCTGGAAGCACACAGTCCATTAGAGCAGTGCAGTGTCCAGCCACCATCCAGCAGCTGCTAATAAAGGGAACACACCACGAGTCCTGGGCAATCTCAGAGCAACAGCTGTGGGCCCCACACACCCCAAAGACGTATATTAATAGCTATTTTTTAGTATTTCTTTTTTAAATTTTCTATTTTTAAGTTCAGTGCAAGAGAATATTTTGGATGCTAACATGACTCACACCCTTGCTGACCCCTGCCATGGAGGTATTTGCCCTTCAGGGGTGACAGATCTGAGCTTGTCAGTGACAACCTCACCCTTAGCTGATGATCTAGGTCATAATTAGTGCTTGGATCTGAAGTTCTCACACACCAAAGCCCACTGCCAGCTCCCACATTCACTCCTCGTTCCTCAGCTCCCCTTTGCTACGAAGGAGATGAGCAAAACATCCTTGATCACCATCTTGAAGACTCTCAGTGCTCTATGAATCAAAGCCCTTTTGAAAATGTCAGCAGGTTTTCCTGTGGAGATGGCAGGAAACCACATGGGGAAAAAAACCACAAACCAAGCAGCAAGCCCAAATTTAGCTTCTTTTATGTAAACTGGATTGATTTTGGTGATTCCATTTCTGGGAATGACACTGGAAAGCCTGCTGCTGGTTGGGGTTGTCTTTCATACACTGGCTTGAGTGGACAGATTGGTTTTTGGGATAAGCTCTTTGCTAAACTGGGGTCTAATTAGCAACACACTGAGCTCTTTTATTGGGCATTCAGAAGAATTACACCTATTTAATATTGATTACAGTAACTTGTGGAACCCCTGAGCTGCTGAAGTTTGGGAGCACAGCCATGGGATGGCAAAAAACCAGCAGCCATTGGCAATACCCACGTAACTCATCCAAGTTCCCTTTGTAGCTCAGTATTTTAAGTCTTTGATGTTTCCTGTTCCTTCTTGCAGTCAAAAGGGATCAGCTTGGATTTTCCCTTCCACTGGAGTCTGGTAGGAGCTTCAGCTCAAAGACTGAAGGTGCCCGAAGACTGCTCTGGAAATAGGGCAGGAAAATCAGAGTTGGATGGGACAGTGCTGCTTAAATTCCCAGAGGGAGATGGAATTTGTGAGCAGGCAAATATGGAGGAGCTGATAAGGATGGTGTTGGCAGCACAAGGAGATTTAGCATCTATCAAAAATCAAATTAGTCATGTCAAATTGAGGCTGAGGTTGGTCAGAGGATTATCTGCTCATTGGAAAAAATCTTCCCTATTTTGTTCTCTGTCTTGGGAAACTTATCAAAGAAAATACATCTTAGAACAATGGGAAATAAAGAGAGAATAGAGAAAAAAAATTAACTAGAAACATAAAAAATAAAAGCTTATGGAAGTCCTACCATTTTCATGAACAAATGCAAAATAATGACTTTTTGTTAGAAACCAGGGTCCTGTAGACAGATGGATAAAAATAGATTTCAATCAAACCCCCCTAACTTTCTCCTGCTGTATTTCCTTTTCACTGGAAATCATAAGAATAACATAAACTTAGAAAGGCACCTCAGCCACATTACAATCCCTGCTTGCCACTGTGATTGCTGTTATTAAAATGTAGGTCCTAACCCTGAAATCCCAATTAGTGTGTGCTCTGCACAGCACAGCAAATGCCACAACATCTTTTATTAGTATCACCAGCTCTTTAAACTGTTTTTAATTCTGAAAACCTGCAACACACCATCTGCCTGTGGAAGCACTCCGGTTCCTTCACACGCAGTTATAAAAGGCTGCCACGAGGTTCTGTGGCACTCGAACGCTGATTTCAACACACCAGGGAGCAGCAGGTCAGCCCCCCTGCTTACTGATGCTTCCCAAAGCTGCAGTGATGCCTCAGGTTTGGCTTTTCTATTTTTCACATTCTGTGCTGCTTTAGTGTGTGGGTCTGAGCTTCACATGAGGGGATGGTGAGTTCTGTGCACAGAGCAGGGACACAAAACAATTCCTGCTCCAGCTGGGCACCAAGGACAAATGATCCCAATCCCAGCCCAGGAGCACAAAGCCCGTGGGCTGCAGAGAGAAAAACAAGCAGGATGGGACTGCAGGGGCTGCAGCTGGAACTGGACACTGAACTGCAATGTGCACATGGAGCAGAGCTGAGCCCAGGGAGAGACCCCGGCAGCGCTCGTGCATTTTGGGGCCATTTGGGTTCATCCTGGGTGCATTTTGGGACCATTTGGGTTCATCCTGGGTGCATTTTGGGACCATTTGGGTTCATCTTGGGTGCATCTTGGGACCATTTGGGTTCATCCTGGGTGCATCTTGGGACCATTTGGGTTCATCCTGGGTTCATCTTGGGACCATTTGGGTTCATCCTGGGGGCATTTTGGGACCATTTGGGTTCATTTTGGGACCACTGGGGTTCATTTTGGGACCACTGGGGTTCATCCTGGGTGCAGCCCTGGCTGGGCTCCGGTGCTGCCCAAGGTGCATCCATTGAGGAGATCCTTTTAATCAATCCCTGCTTTATTCTGTAGCTCTGTCCAGCCTCTGCTCCAGGGCAGCCTCCAAAGGCATCAGCAGCACCATCTTGGAGAGCAGCTTCTGATCCCTTTAAAAAGGAAAGGAATCTGCCCAATGCAGAAGGTTTTCCTGGGCTTGATGGTTACAGATAATGTGATGGCCAAGCCAGGTGATTATCCAGAGAATCACAACCTCTTGGGATGCTGGAACAGGTGTGCAACTAAATATTGGGAAGTTTTGGTGAAGACATTAATTTACAGTGCAAAAATCTCTCAAAACTATTTCACAGAGCTATAGGGTACTTCAGAATACCCTGCACAGAATTCTCTATCAGTCTGCATCACTACCTGTAACTATCACGATCCCAAATCATAGCATTTATATCCTGATAACTTCAGGAGAGACAAACAAACTAATTTGAAACAAACTCATTTTCATCTTAGTTTTCTGCTCATCAAAGTGGAATTTCCAAGCATTCAAAAGTGCATCTGTATTTTTCTAACTCAGTATGTACCCCAGAAGAGGGACTATAGGGGAGGAAAGAAGCTACCTACATATGCAAAGAGTTTTCCAGGAAACACTGGAGTTTGAGGCCTAAATTAAACAAAGAACCTTGCTAAATTAAGACTTTATATTGTGACTCCATTGAAGGCAGAACTCCCACAGAATTTCTACAAATAGAACAATGTCTTGTCTTCAAGAGCTCCTTATCACAGAGTGTTTATCAACAAATATATATATATATACACATGCATATATATAGATAGCATGGCTATCTCATACATTTGACCCAGATTTCAAAATACCAGTTCTTAACCTTTAAGCACCAGGTAAGTTGCTGGTTTAGGGGCAGTCAAATAGGAAACAAAAAGTGACTCCTAAAATCACAGCACTCAGCCCTGTGGCCAGCTGAGGATTCAGCTGAGTTGCCAAGCCCCAGCTCTGCTGCAGACCCAACCAAACTCCTCAGTGCAAGCTGCCAGCCCAGAACAAACTGAAGGCAGGAATTGCTTTCTGAGGCTCTCAGAATTACTTTGTACCCCCTGTGGCACCTGAAGCACACAGCTCTGCTCTGCCAGGCTCCTGGGGTCCATGATGACACCTGAGTTGCTTCTCATCTTTGCGTGTGCACCAGCCTGACCCTCAGAAGCAAAACGTCCTTTTTAGCCAGCTGAAAGTCACTGCTAACAATCCCCACACAGATCTCACAGCTGCTTCAAATTCCCTTGGTGTCACACATCACTGGGAGCTCCCCATCAAGTGCGTGGACAGACTCATCCTCCAGAGAAATCTTCTCTCCTTTGTTGAGAGCAAAGTCAAAACTCTCAAGTTTGTCTTCCAGCAATCCCTCTCTCTGATCAAGGAGAATGTCCATACACAGGAACCACATCTGCAGAACTCAGTGACAGCATTTTGTCTGTCTGTCTCAATGACAGCCATGTGAAATAAACAGACTCCAATTAAGATATCAAAGATATTGAAAGCAGTGTTCTCCAAACTCTCTTTCATTACACACAATGCACAGGAAGTTTGATAGCTAAATGGATTTACTTGTACCAAGCTATCCTTACCAAAATCCTTGTCATTAAATCTATTTAGCCTAACAATCACTGCAGTATGGTTCCAATACAAATAATGTCTTCACACATTTCACAAAAGAGTATCAGATCAAGACATAACCAAAATATTTGCAAATAAAGTTCTCCTCCTTTCTGAGGTTTCAGAATGGGTTCCAAATTTGGCGTGATATCACCATAGCTACCTATGCACAGAAACAGAGCCAGGATCTTGTTTAAACACCCAAGTCATCCAGACATCATTTCTGTGCAAACCAAGTCAGTGTGCACAAAACAAGAGGAAGTTTCTTTAAAAAATAATCTCAATCATCTCAACTGGGCTCAATGTGACCATCTGCTCAGTTAATACAGTGGAATATTTCTGACATATGACACAGCATGAGGTAAAAGGAGTCAGAAATGCTTTAGTCAGTCCCTGGGGAAGGAGATGCAAGGCATCCACTGACTCCTGCAGATCTGGTACGTGCAGCAATCCCAAACACCTCAGATGTAACTAAAATCCCAGGGCTGCTCTTCCCACAGATATGATCAGGGAGGACAGGGTGCCATAAATCACACCTCCAACAGTCAATGCTGATTAACCTTCCCTGTGAAACACCTGCTCCAGAACAATGGCAGTTTTTCCTAAAATAGCTTAATCCAATTCCATGCTTGAAGTAAGAACATCAATACATCAAGTTTACCAGGACCAGGCTATGAAAAGAGTGCAGATACTTTTTTTTCCTGTGATGTACAGCTTTTGAGGCAGAGAGAGCACGTGCCAGCTTAATCCATATTTTTCTTTGGCAAAGGAATAAGAGGGAAGCCAATCTCTGCCTGAAGAACTTTAGAAAAGAGAGGACTGTGTCAAACAGTCACAGCCATTTCCAAATACAATTCTAACTGTGAGCTCTGAAAATGCAGGATGAATTCATGCTGACTTCCTATGTTGCAAGACACGGGTTATTTAAAAACACCAAACGTGATAAATCAGTATTTTTATAACACTTTGGGACACCCCCGGACAACCTGGCAGGCCTGTGGCAGCCACCCCTCCAGGAGGACAGAATGCATCCCTTGCAGGGAGCAGCTGATGTGCTGCACAGCCAGGCTCACAGGTCTCTTTCCACCTACCATTTTCACTGGCACCACGATTTCTGTACCAGATGTGCTGCAAAGGTTTACTGGGGACAGCACTGCAAATTCACTGATGGTAATTCAGAGCCAGTTTTGGTGAAGGTACTGCTGAGAGTACAAAATCAGATTCATTTCTGGGGAAAGGAGAGAGATGCCCACAGGATATTCATGGCATACACAGTGAAACCAGGATTTTATCTGAAATAAAGTGAATTAATTGCACGTGCTGAGGAAAAGCCCAGGGCCACCTCATTCCTCTTTTCCTGACCTTTCTCACAGTTCCAGTGATCCCAATCCAGCCTCCCTGGGTCTCTCATGCTCTTGTGACAGAACATTAAACAAATATTCAGCCTGGATTTTATTTTCGTTTTCCATCCTAACGCTCATATTTCTCAAGATTTTTTTTCGAGGCTCATGGTATTTGAGTTTTAAATTGTTTGCAAGACTGTGTGTTCTAACAAAAAACAAGTGACAGTATAAACCATCTAAGTAAAATCAGACCAAATGTGGTGTTTTTCAGTGCTTTTGGATGTGGTTGTGATTAACATGACAAAACTTTACATATCACAGTGTAAATCTCAATTTATATTGATGCCAACTCGAAAAAGGTGAAATACCAAGCAGCTACAACCATTCACAACCTTCCTCTAGGTGTTCTCTAACTCACGAACATTTTTTACCAATTTTTATCAGCTGCAGATGGCTCATTATTATAAAGATGACCTTTAAACACACACCCTTCCCTGCTTTTCCTTCCTCAAAATTCCACGAGTTTTTCTTCAATTTAATTTTAAAGGAAGAGATGAACAGACAGTGGCAAAAAGAAACTCATCTCATTTTCATGTCACTTTTATGAACTCGTTTTCTTTGGTCTGTATGAGACTATTGAAAAACCTATAAAAAGTCTTTAAATGAAATGATTTCTACAGCAACTTGCACAGCACCCAAGGGCAGGGAGAGCTGGAACAGCAGCTTAATTTTCACTTATCTGTAAATCTCACATGCATTGTTCTTCCAATTCGGAATTGCTGTGTGGAATTATTTTAACAGTGTTGCTTCAGAGGTTGGGGTACAATCAGCTCTTCATTTATCTGAATTTGTCAAAATCTGAGCTGTTTGAAACGAGCTGGATGAGAGCACAGTGGGAATCCCAGCACGCTGCTCTGGAGAGCCCCACCAGGGCTGCAGGACAAGCACTGGCATTTTAATGCACTGTTTTGTTTTTGAGCTGGTGGAAATGTGTACATCATGTCTGAGATGCTGCCTGCACCAACTACCCACCCCACACAGGCAGAGCAGATGAAACCAGAGAGCCAGAATTGAAAACATCTGACTAACGAGCTGCTTATTATTGCAACATTTCAGACACACTGATCAGCAGAGGGAAAAATAAATTTAAAAAACCAAGAAAAGAGCCTGTGTGCCATGCCAGCAGTATTTTGTTCACTCTTACCTGCCTGAGAGACACATTTTGGTGTCATTTTTTTCAATTACAAAGTCACGTGGGATGCTTAATGCTAAAGGTTTCAATTTACCTGATTTTAATTATTGTAAACACTCACTGCTCCCATTACCTTAAAGTATTTAATTCTAGGAAACTAATTTGCAGCACAGGAAAGAAAAATAAACCATTTCAATGATGATGCAACAGAGGTGGAAATTGTTTCCTTCTTGGGCTGTAGCAAACACTCAGCTCCTGCAAATCAGGCTGTGAGCTCAGAACAGGCTCTTAATGGCACACCTAATTAATTATTGCTGGCTAATGATGAGCTGTCCTGCACTGTCCTGTGTCACGAAACCTTCCTGCAGCTTGTGCAGAAGCAGAAATAAATACACACACTTGACACCAACAAACTGCTGCCAGATTAGCCCACAGAGATGAACTCATTCCCTGCAGATCTTGAAGGAGCTGTCCTGGTGACAACCCAGCTCAGTGGGAATTGCAGCCAGGGGGCTGCAAGGCCAAGGGACTTGACTCTGAAAATCCATAAAACCAGCTGAAAACCACATGGCAAAATCATATGGCAGATGCCACTGCCTCAGATGGCAAAGTTAACAGAGAAAAAGTCACGTATAATAAAAATCAAATTAAGACTTCCTTTTAAAACTTGGTCAGTTTCTATTTATTCCAGAGAGGAGGATTTTCTCTAAGTACATTCTAACTTTTAAAATAAGTACCTAAAATTAAAAAAATTTTTAAAAAAATTAAAACAAAAACAAACCTAGAAATAAGTTCCTGGTTTAGCAGACAACATGATTACTGAAGAAAAAAAAAGAAGTAAAATCTACAAGAAGCATGAGTAAGAACCACAAATATGTTTTGCTGGCTGAGGAGGGAGAGACAGCAGTGAATAAATGCAGACACAGGGTTTGGGTGGTTTAATGACAGATTAATTTCACCTCCTGTGAAGTACAGGAAACGTGTTCAGTCCCTGCTGGGAAAAGGACACCCAAGCACTGATGGCTCTGGCAGGCAGCTGCACAGGGGAATTCTTCAAGGGATGCCATGGACATCATTTTAAGGCATTGGTTTTGTACTCCACAGTCTTGAGAATGAATTGGGGAAGGGAATATAAAAAGGGTGGCTGGATCAATTTTAAATCAAGCCTGCAGAACACAACACATCACTTGGAGAACATCCTGAGTGCCACAAATCACATATTTGTGAGCAGCCAAACAACGTGAGAATACCAAGACATGGAAGAGGAAAAATCAGTGCAAGCAGAAAGTGATGGAAACGGTCCCAAAAAAATCCAGATGCAAACTTTTGAGTGAGCAGTTTTGGGCATCTGAATTATTCACATGAGTTCTAGAACCAAAATTCACTCATAAATACACGTTGCTGCCTGTACATCTGCAGATCCAGAGCGTTAAGACAACTGCACCAAACCTGGTCCTTCAAACTTCTCCAATTCCATCAGTTTTCCTCACGGTTCCTAGGGAAAGCAGCAGGGACAGCTGCTCTTCCAGAAGCAGAGAGCTCTCCCTGCATCCTCTGCATCCCTGATATCCATGGCTGGCTCTTTTCCACAGCAGAAAGAATTAAACTTTGGGAAAGCACAAGGGGACAAAGAACATTTTTCGCCCCAGAACCTCACGTGACCCTTGACTCAGTGCCAGCCCCAGGTGATGCACTGAAATCAAGAGACAAGGGGAATGCTGCCCTAAAGCACAAACCTAACACCTCTCCTCAGTTCCAAGAGGTTCACCTGGACTTACAGGAGTAGAGAAAGGGTAAAAATTGGCAGAGGAAGCTTAACCATGATTAATTGTTTTTAAAGCTCCTCGTACAAATCATGGCAGCTTGCAAAGAATTCAATTTCCTACATTCAGAGGGTGGATCAGCAGTTCTCTTCCTAATTTCACTTGCTAAGTGCCAGACAGACTCCCAGTTATCCAAGAATTTAATGAACTAAATCCAGCCATTTAAGGCTGTTTCATCTAGATAAGAAGCTTTCCAACTTGAAGGATAAAAAAGCCTTAAAGGCAATGGAAAATAAACCACACTTTGATGTGTATAAACTACCCAAGCAGTTAATTTTCAATGATAAAAATAAAATTTTAGCTGGGGGATGACAAGTAAATAGGCTTGGCAGGAGAAAGGAGTCCAGAAAAGAGTAGAGGAGGCTGGAAAATTCCTGCACAAACTCCAGGCCACACTTTGTGCTCCCCCCTTTGCTGAACTTCCCAAGGATCCCCAGTGGAGCACTTGACTGAGCATAACTATGAACTCCAGGGTTTGACCAAAATATTTCTCAAAGGTTGCAAAGTCCAATACCTTTTGAAAAGGGAATTAAAAATATTGTGTGCACATAAGATTATGGCACTGAGGGTACACTTCCTCCAGCTGGATCCCTTCCAATACATCCTTGGGAAGTTATAATGGATGCAATTTGGAAAGGGATATTCTGCAAATCTGAGAATATTCTAAATGCCAATTCCCCAAAACAACAATTTGACACTGGGTTGTAAATAAAGATGCATTAATACCTTGCTGTTCTGAGTTCTTTTTTTCCCCCATCCTTCAACAGGAAATAAGGAGACAAACAAAACCTGGACATCTCTTGTGGTAAGAGAGGTGAAAAACCCTGAATTTCATTGTCTTCATTTCCCCCCTCTGTAAACCGAGCTTTTCTCCCTTTTGCTTCTCTAGAATCTACTGAGTTTCATTTTTGTTACGTTCTGATCAAGTGCTCTTGCCTCACTGAGAGTGTTAACCCAGCAGAAGTCTTTTTTCCCCTTTGAATGATTTTTATGAAGAATAAATGCATGCTCCCTGCTTACACATCTGAGTAAGCTCTGAAGTGATGAAGCACAGAACCTCGTTGCATTCACACGAGCAGAGCTACGACCTCCCTTCCTTTCCTGGCCTGCCTGTGTCCCTGAGATGGGGCTCTGAAAAGCCACCAGGGCCATCCCCAGCCTGGATACATTGCACATTTCTACCTGCTGCAATTGGAACCATCAGACACACCTGGGTATGAGTGCTGCCAGCCTGGCAGTGCTTCCCACTGGCACTTCAGAATTCCTCATCCTGCAAGGACTGTGGGAATGCTGCAGCTTGGCCAAGCAGCTGCAGGGGAGCTGCCAGGCCACCTACACCTCTCTCTATTTTATTTCTTTATTCCAGCCCCCTCCAGAGCAGCCTAGGTGCTGCTGTAGAATTTTTCCCTCTAGATGTCCAGGTACGATGTCTCCCGTGACCCAGAGGTGATGAGGAGCAGTCCCTTGGGTCTGCTGAGCACTTCAGCACCCTGGGGAGAGCAGGAAGGTGCCAGTTTCAGTTCTGTGTGGCTGGCCACAGTGTGGACACAAAGGCTTTCTGTAATTGCCTGCTCTATTCAGCTTTTCTCAGGACAGCAGCTGAATCCCAGTGTGCTGGGGAGAACTCTCCCAGCCTGGGACGTGGGACCTTCCCAGCAAAGCTGCCTGGCCTGCCAGTGACCCCCGAGCCCTGCAGGCCAGGTGAACTCAGGCACAAACCAAACCAACCCTGCAATAAACCCTGTGTGCAATGGGTCCATGCTATAAACAGGGGATCAATAGTGCCTGCAGTCAGCCGGAATGCTGCAATTAATGATTGCCCAAAATAGCAGCAAGGCAGGGCCACGTGGTACACGCTGGCACCCACCTGAGACTGCAGAGCGTGAGCAACAAGGGGCCAAAAGCTTCTCAGCACCTTTTCTTCCTCCTTCCCATATTTTCCATGCCATTTGGACAATTAAATAGGTTAGCATTTGTTTTATTTGCTCAGTGGCCTTATTTGAAAAAATCATGTCTTGGGCAATCTGTAATCCTTTCAGAATAATGTACATTTTTAACATATATACTATAACAAATATATTTCTTTAATATTTCTGTAAGATAATTTATATTGGCACCACCATCTAGTTTTAATTTTATACATGATGGTGGTGCTTGTGGCATTTGCCCCTTTCTGTCTAAGCACAACGAACAACAGGGAGTAAATTCTCAGCAAGTTCCTTAAATATCTGATTTTGGTTTCCTGGAGGAAGGGAACAACAGGATGTTTGGGAAGAGGGGTAAATGTGACATTGGGAGATGGAATAGAAGTACAGCCTTACACCTTCCCCTGGAAAAACACCCTGTGCCAGTAGGACACACGGTGAATGGAAGTGTGCTTGAGCAGCATTCCCAGCAGAAATTTATTTCTGCCGTATCAAGTTTCTAATCAGTTTTTAAAACCAGGCTGCTGAATAGGTGTAAATCTCCTGACTGGTGGGAAATTCACTGTGGAGACAGAAACTTTCAGGCTGCAGTGGATATCATCTGCCCAGAAATCTGACCTGTGAGACCTCTGGCTGCAACTCTGAGGAGACACCACAGGAGCCACAACCAGACTGCACTCATGATTCAAATGGATTTTTAAAAAAAGACCACAACTAAACAAAGTTTTTAAAAAACCCCACAAACAAACCACTCACAAAAAAACCCAATCAAACTATAAAAACAACCAAAAGACCCCCAGCTTACCACTGGTGGGATTTTCAGTTTTAATACAAAGGAATGGAAAAATTTAAATTACAATGGAGAAAGTTTTAAAAAATATACAAAGTTGATAGAAAGTTAGGGCAATTGACACAAATAAACTTACTGCTCTCAAATCAGTTTGCCAGAACCTTTATCAAACACCCCTTAATGTGTTTAATCATTTAGCACCTTCAGAGGGGTTATACCCTAATCTGATACTGCTTTTCCCTGCCAGCCCTACATAAAATCAAATTTCCAAGTATTGGGTGAGTCCTTGCCTTGGTACCTGATCTTTTCTGCTGCCATTTGGAGCTGTGTGTGCTTCTTCCATGTGTAAAACACATCTGCTGAAATCCACATCTTCTGTCAAGGGAGCTGTGACCTACAAAAGCTGCAAAGTGCCACCCAAGGTCTGGATTTGTTTGACACCTGCCAAGGGACAGCCCCACTCTTCTAGACAGATCTAATATCTAAAAATACCCTCCTCCCTCGTCCTGCCAGTGCCTCTTGTAAACGCTGTTTGCATTTCTCCAGGTTTGTTCTTTGGGTCTCGCTCAGCCTTTCTGCTGTTTGGGATAACAGACGCAGCCACATCGTGCGGCTCAGGAGTCAGAGGAAGGCAGGGCTCGGTTCCCAGCTGCTGAGAGGGGAGCACTCACACATCCCAGAGGGATGGCTCTCCAGTTATCCAGTGTCACAGGGCCACACCTGACTGACTCCCTGCCCTGGACACCCCCTTGGCTTCGGGGTTTGGATCAGATCAGACCCTCCTGGTGCCTCACGTGGAGCTTCTGCACCTTCCTTCGGAAACCTGGGAGTGCAGCTGCAAGTTGGTGCTTCGTCTGATGGACAGGGAAAGCACAGAGCACAACAAATTAATTTGCCTTTCAGTGCACTCAGTACAAGCCCTGCCTGTGGGATGAGCAGCTGCTCCAGAAGGATGTCCTGCATGAACTGGGAGGGGAGGCTGAACGGATCCCAGCTAACTTTGGGATGAGCAGGAAGCTGAAACCTCACACCTTAAAAAACAAGGAAAGCAAAATACACTTCCATGGACACAACAACATGAGCTTGCTGCTGCCTCTCTTGAGGCCTCCTGCCCAGACAAGGATGTACAAAAACAAACACTGAAAAACAAGTTCCTGTTTTTTTAAAGCTCGGAGCAGCTCACTGTGCTGCTTCCCTTCAGATCAAGTGGCAGCAGCAGTGAAGCAAATACCTGAGCAGAGCATATTTTATTAGATCACCTGTCAGGCAAATTCTCTTTTGCCTTCAAAACAAAACAAAAACGGCCACAGTCCCAAAAAAAGGAAGAAAAAGAAAAAAGCAAAATAGGACAGACTTTTCTGAGTAGGTTTCTATCAAGGTTGCTTAAAAATCTTCCAAATACTGCATTGATGCCATTAATGGAAGCACTATGCAAGAAGACTTCGGAGATGCTAGATGCAAGACAGGAGGGGCTGTGCTCAGGACTTGGGGCGCAGAGGAGCATTTGGGATGAGCTCTGCTGCCCTTCCAGCAGTGCCCCGGGGAGCACAGTGTGAATAACCCCAGTGACTGTACCCTGCAAAGTCCCCATTGCCAAGACAAGAAAGAAAAGCAGAGGAGTTAAACAGGTTGGGCTGCTGCAGGAATTAATGGGGCAGTACTAAACCAAGGCACCAAGAAGCACAAGGATGGCCCTTCCTCCTCGTGCCATGGATTCCTCTGATGGTCATCAGAGGAGCTCTGTAGGAGAGGGGACGAGCCAAGAGAGGAGGCTGATGGGCTGCAGTTTATCCCCAAATTCCTGGCCGAAATCCCATCCGTGCTGGGAGCAGAACAGTGACCTGAGGCACTGAGCAGCCCTGGTGAAATCCGTGCTCCGCAGATTCACGAGGAACGTGCCCAGAAACTTCCCTTTGGCTTTGTTTTGGCTCTTTCAGGGACTTCAATTACGGTCACAATTCCTACAGACTTTAACATTAGGAAAAAAAAAAAAAAGGTGGATTTTTTCTTGCTTTAGTGTATCTGTTTCTGACACATTTCTTTTGCCAAGGTGTGACATTTTAACGCCAGCTTAAGAAGAAGAAAATTTAGAGAAGGGTATAGATTTTTGCAAGAGCTCTGATTCAAAAGGAGCTGAAAAAAAAAGCCCTTAAAATCTTTGAAGAATTCTATTGCTGAGGCACAAAATACTGAAAAAGCTGATAATTCTTCAGGCAATAGAAAAAAATGAATAAGTGGCTTTGATATTTGTAAGATGATGTAGACAATGTCACTTGGTTTTCCCTTTCCAAGCCTTTTTCTAAATATTCAGACTTTCAAGCAGCAAGAAGCCTCTCCATATTTTCAGACATGAAAAAAAAGAAATATTTCCTAAGGGGAAAAAGAAATGTTTTCTGTTAACTCCCCAGCTGTCCAAAAGAAAGCAGCAGCAAAGGGGATGGGGAAGAAGTCTCACACACCTGAGACAGTTTTTCCAATGAGGACAGTTTCTAAGATTAATTTTTGACAGTGGCTGCCAGTTGCTCACCTGAAAGTCTTTCCATGAGTCTTTCTGTATCACTACTTCTTACCATAAAAGTTCCTCATTTGTGAAAAGATATCAATTCTGAAATGAACTTTATGAGAGAAAATGGTAGGTCTTAGATAACACCATCACCTACGGTACCATGGATGTAAACATGAGCAATTTAAAGCTTTCAGGGGGATGTTTCTTTTATTTTTTTCTTCCTTCTCCCAGGAGATTCCTCCTCTGCTGTATTTCAGTTCTTTTTTTCTTCAGATTTCTTTTAAGAGCCCCTGCATACTTGATTTTCCTGGATCATTGTTTCAGCCCATGTGGCTCTCCCTATATTCTGTCTTCTGTGAATTTCAGCAGCTGACATCGCTCATTTCCTCTGGTTGAAAGGAAAATTAAATATACACCACTTAATCAGCCTACATATGCTCGTTTTCCTTTGTCCTGACTGTTGGGGTGTAATAGCTCGGGTTTTATTTGCTGTTAACAGGCTTGTAATTGTTTTTGATAAAATAATACAGTGTTTGTTCAGCTCTGCAAAACAGAAACACATAAAACACGAGTTTTGTGTACAGCCATTGTGCGAGCTGAAGAAGGGTTCAGCAGCTAAGTGCTCCTAGTGACTATCAGATTAAATCCATCTATTTACTGAAGTTCTACAAGGAGAATATGAATTTTGAAGTACTCCACCAAAGTGCCCCAAGTTGTTGCAATGCCATTTGCTGTTATTTATCCACGCTGCTGCACCTCGGGCTTTGTTTAACGCTCTGTAGCTCCATGCTCACAACACTGTCAATCCCAGGTAGCCAAAAAAGCTGTGAGTCACCTCCCTCCCACTGCAAACAGCGACTTAAAATCCAGGAGAGGCACGACCACAGCTGCTGCTGCCATGAAAGAGCCTGCATGATTACCTGGGGCTCAATCTTCAGCTGCTGGACAGCTAAAATGACAGGAAATAACTTCATTTCATGGATAAGAGAACCGAAGTGCTCAAATGTTCAGTGACCTCGGAACAGGAACTTGGAGGCACAATTTGCAGCTCTGAGAGATGCACACACCTTCACAGTTTTGTTCCTGTTTAATGAAAACACTGAACAGGAAAGCCAGACATGCACATGAAACATGAAAAAGTCAGGTAATAAATACTTTGAGGAGAACACAGCTGGTTTTTTGTTGATTTGTTTCGTTTTGTTTTGTTTTTAAGCAATTTTACTGCAATGATTTGCTCTTCAGATCTTGCATAAAGATATTGAGGAATCCATTCCAAAATTCTATTTGTGGTTGCTTTTTGACATCTTACAGAAATGCTGCTTTTTCTTTGTAGGTGACAGGAAATGTATGTTAAATAACAGAAATTTAGCCTCTCAAAAGGAATGTAAAGGTTTCTCTGGTGCAAGAAACAGCATTAAAATTAATCAGTGGAATTCCTCATCAGACAGTCCCCAACACAAGCTCAGAAAACATTCATTCAGTAAACCACATGTCCCTAAAAATACCTGGCCCTGCACCAAATTATGCAAGGTGCAGTTCTCAGGCTTTCTTCCCCAGCACAGCAATTATGCCTCCATTGTACTTCCATCTCTTATTTTTAGCAGTGAATGTATCCATACAAAAAACTGATTAACTTCTCATCAGCATCTGGCACAGCACAGGCTATTCTTTTACAGGTAACCAAAAGCTGCCTTCACTTTTTTTTTTTTTTTGCCAGCAAAAATGTTCCAGTGAGCAATTCAGGAATATTTATCCTGGACACAAGATTGTTCTGCTGTTAACACACTGACGTATGTTGAGATCAAACTGCAAGAAGAAATTTCAGCTCCTGAGTGGTGGAAATGTTTTGTGCAGAGCCTGCCTCCCTTCCCCTTGGCAGGATGCCTTTGTGGAGGATTGCTGATTTTTAAATACTAAAAAGTCTGTTCTGCTGTTGCTAAACACATTCCTGAGGCAAAGGAGAAATGGGGGAAAAACATGAGGATTAAAGCAAAGTATCTAAAATCTGCCTTTTGTTAGGGCACAGAAATATGTCATGCCCTATGAATATGAAAGCCTATGGAAACCACACTGTGTTATTTTGTTCTCTTGTTGGCTGGGGGATTTTTCCCCTCTGAACGAGTTAGCAGTGATGACCCTCACCACTATTTCACAAAGCAATGCAGAAATCATGAGTGTTTCCTACTCAAAGTCATGTTATAATTTCAGGTTCTGATCAACAATCCTGAAAAATCCCCTCCAAAATCATCACACAAATGGCCCAAACTAAGATGTTCCCTCAGCTTTCCACTTACAAACTCCCCACTGTCAGAAAATCTGCCTTGCTGCCACTAAAAAAAACCAAACCCAATAAAACAACAAACCCCAAACAAACAAATAACAAAACCCAGAAGAAAGCTCAGTTTCCTGGAAGCCTGATGGAACGTGGACTTGCAGAAGTGCTGTTTGTGTAGAACCTGCTGCCAGTACTGCAGCCCTGCCACCCTCCAGGGCTTCACCCCAGAACACCCCGCTCCTGGATGGGATAACCCACAGTGCAAGGCTGGTAGGAACTTCCTGAAGAAGGAAAAAAATAGACAATATTATTTTTTTTTTTTTCCAATGATATATCTGGGAGTTTTTGATCTGAGCAAAAACGAATTTAAATTTGCAATATCCACTTTGGAAGTTTTAATTAATTCAGAATGTCTTCAGTGGCTTTGTTTATTTTTAAAAGTCACGCAATACTCTTAGTGCACAATCACATCCTAATCCATGGTTGCATTAATCACATTTTAAATGACAAGGACATCTGTGATCAAAGAGTCTCATCTTGCTTGAATCACAGAAGCTCCTGATATAGCCTGACACTGATCTAGACCAGAAGAGGCTTCAGTGTCAAAAACAAAATCAGATTCACTACTAGCCTGCAGTTATTTTCCTTTCTTGTTAATAATTTCAGTCCTTTCCTATTAAACCACGCAGGATCCATCAGGCAGAGTCTCAGCCAGAGGCATCTGAGAAGTATTCAGGTTTAATCCATGTCCAATCCATTCAGGAATCCCAGAGATAACCTGCAGCTCCCTACACACTGCCTCTGTCCCTGGGTGATTGTTTCACTCCCTCATGGGATGCGAAAGAACATTTCTGCTCCCCCAAATATGCCCTTAATAAGCCATTTTTAAGAAATGACTTTAAATTGTATGTGGTAGATCTATGTGACCATCCTGCCACCAGTTCTAATTCTGACTGGAATGATTTAATTTCTCCTTTTTCCAAGCTCACAAACCCACTTTGTTCCAACTTCATAACTCAATTCAGGTTTTGGCAAGCACGTGCTGCAGGATGCAGTCAAACACTCTGGCACTTTAACTGCCTGTGGAAATCTCCTCCTGAGGACTTTTATAGCCCAGGCTTTGTCCCTGGATTTAGCAGCACCATCGTGTTCCTACACATGAAGGGCTTCACACTTACTGCTTCACCAGATTTCCAAGCTGTTTGTTCATCCTGCTGGCTTTACTAATTGTG
The DNA here is from genome assembly GCF_036417665.1 of Passer domesticus. Taxonomy (NCBI): domain Eukaryota; kingdom Metazoa; phylum Chordata; class Aves; order Passeriformes; family Passeridae; genus Passer; species Passer domesticus. The sequence goes on along the minus strand of NC_087476.1, from coordinate 122,408,823 downwards.
AGCCCGGGGAGCTCAGCCCCGGCTGTAAAATCCCAGCTCATTAAAGCTAGCAGAGAAAAGGTGTGGGGAGATAATTTCTCAGTGTCTTGATCCTCAGGTATGACAAGCAGCAGCACTGGGGCTGCTCCCCTGCAATTACAGGAGCTGCCTGCGCTGAATTAATTCATTTAAATGCTAAACATGGTCTAACAAGGTATATTGTAAACAGCACAAGCACACAGGGGAGGACCTCTACTGATGCTGCTTCCCAGCAGGTAACAAAGCCCCTTGATAATTAGGATGTTTCAGTACAAACTAACAGAGGTAAAGGCCAGATGTAAAAGACGTCCCCCATTGGGCCCACATCATTTTGCTCTCACATTTCTACAATTCCCTCCAAAGCTCAACGTGAAGCAGCTGCAGAGAGAAAGTGACACCTGGATTAAACACAAACACTTGCTCATGCCGGGCAGCACCAACATTTATTGCCACTGCACCCAGTGCTGTGTCACCACTACAACATCATGGAGAGAAACCTCTTCCATCCAGCCCTGCCTGGAAGCTGCACAGCCTTGAATGGACTTGAAGAAACTTTCCATGAAACTTAAGGTGACATTTCCCTTTTCTGTGAACACCTGGGCCTTGTGGGGAGATGGGAGAAGGAAAGGTCTACTCTGTCTACAAAAAGACAGAGCAATGGAGTTGCCTGACTTCATATTTGGTTGTGAAGAACCAACGAGCAAGGGAATAATAACTGGGACATTGCATGGAAACCCATCACAAAAATCCAGTGTGCTTCCTCTCAGCACACTTTCCCAAAAGCAGAAGTTTGGCATTTTGCCCAAACTCGTAGCCTAAATCCTCTCGTGGCCAATGGAACAAGACGGGCACTTCCAGAGGGAGGTGGCTGCTGCTAGAGCTGTACCAAGAACACAACCTGGCTGGTGTCATGCTTTTAGGTAAGTGAAATGACAATTAATACGGGGGGAAATAATCAGAGATGAGCCACGCAACACCTGCCCAATCCCTGCTCTTGGATCACTTCACAGCTCACCTTTCCCAACAGTTTGGCTGTCAGTTCATTGTGGAAATGCTCCAGCCAGGTGGGGATCCACACAGGAGCACTGAAAACATCTGCAACTTCCAAAAAACCATTCTTTGTGCCTTTAGACTCCACACCTAAAGCTCAGGTGATAAAGGCATCAAAAGCTAACAACCTTCTGGGTGTCTCACAGTCACTTCTGAGTTCCCTGAAGCCTCCAAAGCTTTGGGATTGGAGCTGGAATTTTCCTGGCACCCCCATGTCCACAGCCATCAAGTCCTAAAGGCCAAGAGTTCAGACCCTTGTGGCTTTTTAAGGGCTTGTTCTCTTTAGTAGGGCAGCATCCAAAGGGAGGTGCTTCCCCAAAACCAACGGTATCCATTAAATAATAAAAGCATTCTGCCTGAGACACGAAGCTCACAGAATGCAATAAAACTGTCCACTGGTCATGAATCAGGTACTTTAAAGCAATATAAACAGCAGTAAAAATGTTAGAACGTTATTTCTGTAAACTTTGCTGCTAAAGCAGTGTGACAGTTGTGCCTCAGCACACAGACTGAGGAGGGAAACTCTTTAAACAGGCAAGCCAAACGCCAGGACAGAGAGAGCCTCGGAGCTGGGCTGCAGGGATTAGGGCTCTGTATCTGAGCTGAAAGCAGCCTCTCAGAAGCTTTTCACGAGGGTTGTTCAAGGAAACCCTCCCAGATTTGTTCCTATAAAGAAAAGGTTTCGTTTGTAAACAGGGAGTGGAGTTTCCACCGTGGGCCTGGCCCTGCCCCAGCCCTTCACCAGGCTCCCAAAGCCATGGAGGTGGGCACAGCCCCCTGCAAGACCTCTCAAAAAGGACACTTCTCACAGACACTGATTTCCAACACAGACAGAATAAGGTTGGTTTGTTTTTGCAGTGGTTCACGGTCTGTTCTGACTCCCTTCCCTCCCAGGGAATAAATCCCAATTCAGATGCAGATGCCCCTGTGGTTACAAAGCAAACTGTCAGCTCCCCAAGAAGTGACAGCTGAGTGTAAGGACAAATAGTTAAAAATAAAAGGTTAAAAAATAAATAAATAAACAAATAAATAAATATAAAATACATTATCACTGCTTTCTGCAAACAGAAGAACTTTCTCTCGAGCATTATATTGGTACTGGAATTCAATAGCATTTTTGCAATATTATGCAACTCACAGACAGTAAAGAAATAAGAGCTCAGTGGTAGAAGTGCTCTGCATGCAGAACTACTGAAAGGCTGCTTGACAGGGAAAACAGTGCCTAGTTAAAGCATTAGTGCTTTAGTGCTTTGGAATATCCTCACTGAGAGGTGTAACGTGTAATATTACAAAAAGAACTGGCCTTGAAAATTGGCAGAGCTTTAAACTCCTGAATTCCTTCCAAAATGTGTATTATGCTTTTATTTGGGGGAAAATAAAAGCATTTCAGCTTGAATTTATGACAGAGAACTGAAACTTCTTCAGACTGGAAGAGGAATCAAGCAGACCTTAAGAGATCCTGTCTGATTTAAACTGAGGCAGTAACAATCATCAGTACCAGTATTTGGTGTCATTGGAAGCAATTTCAAGCACAAAGAAGTTGTAGCAGCTCCTACAGCCTGCAAAGAGTGCTAGTGTCAGTCCAAAGTATAATAAAATAAACACACTGGCTTAGCAGCTATCAAGAAGTTTGAGATCCATAAGAAATCCTGAGAAGCTGGCAGCATGAAGTAAGTGGAATTAATTTATTTTCAGGGAAAAGACACTGAGAAATCCAAAAACACGTGTGGTATGAAGAGAAGCAAGCAGAGAAGTATGAGCAGGACAAAGCAAACAGCTCTGACAAGCTCACCCCTGAGCCTTTGTCAATAAAAGTCAGGAAAGGGTGGGGAGGATCCTACAAATACCTGCAATGAAATGCAAACCCAACCAGAGCCATGAAAAAGCTGTGTCAGAAAGGTGAATTACCTGAACCAACCTCACTCCCAGATCTCACTGCCATTACCTTTTTAATTACAGAGAAAGGTTAATAAAATGTAGCAGAAGTACATTTCTGCCACTTCAAAGACAAGACTGCTAAATTCCAGTTCCATCCTGCAGCAAGTGCCCAAGACAGAATTAATAACCTGTAACTTAAGAGTCTTTCTTTGTAGCAATAAATACAGAGAGATATTGCACAGAAATTCTGCCCCAGGGACAACAAATCTATGCTTCAGTGATTCAAGTCAACAACAGCAACAAAGCTTCCAGTTTTCCAAAATCCTGTTGATCCTCTCAGACCAAGCTCTTGGGGTAATACAGGCACACCAAGTTACAGCCTTTATTCCCTGCTGCACACACAGCCCCCTGCACATGATCAGCACAGGTGTGACATTACAGCACCACAGGAATTCAGGGGAAATTCAACCAACTCCAACTTAATCAACTGAATATCCTGAGCACCTACTTCCCCAAGGCTGACAAAGCCTTAATATGTGCAACTGGTTATAAATGCCAATAAAAGTAGAGAGCTTGGAACCTGAGCTGCTCTGCAGACTCCTGATTTCCTCCAAGCTCCAGTGTGTCCTTCAGCAGCTGATTCCACTCCCCACAGCTCGGTGTGAAGCGTACTGACCTGCAGCTGCCAGGTCAGGTTCTCCTTGTTCTTGGTGGCAGAACCCCCAACAATCCACCCTGATAATCCACCCAGGGTAAGTGATAGCCTTTCTTCCTGAAAGCCCAAGGCAGAGCAGGGGGAATCCAGTCACTGACCTGACAAGTAATTTGTGGCTCCGCTTGACAGGGATTAATTAAGATTGGAAGAGAAGGGGGAGCAGGGACGATAAGCAACAGAGGTCCCTGAGGGGGCTGACAAACCAGAGGCATGTTTCCCAAGCAGCAGGCACACAACAAACCACGGAATGTGCAGTCCCTCAAAGCAGGGCTGTGCTGAGGCAGCAGCTCCAGCCCGGGCCCGCAGCAGGAGGATGGATGCTGGAAACAAGGACAAGAAGATGGAGACCTGAGTGACTCTGAGCTGGCCACAGAAAAGCTTTAGCTGTTGGAGTCCAACCAGGAGCTGCTCAAGGAGCAAACATCCCACCTGTCAAGTGTCTTTAAAAACTTAAGTCTTGGAATAGAATGACATAGGTGAGTATTTAGAATCTTTCTGCACAGACTGTTGTTAGCACTTCAGGCTGGCAGGCAGGCTCTGGAGGGTGCTGTGCATCTACCGGGGTGCATCCTGGTGAAAATCATTTGCTTCAGCCTTGTAAAAGGGATCTGCAGGGCTTGGAGGCACACCCAGAGCTGCTCAGAGAAATTAAAATGACAGCATAACTATAAACAGTTGGTGCTGGATGCAGACATGGCAACAGCACCTTCCACGCTTTTCCTAGGAAAGGGAAGAGAGCAAAAGAAGGCTGGGATCCACACTGCAACTTGGAGCAAAATTCTCAGTGAAAGCAGTAACTTAATTACAGAAATGAATTTTAATGCAACCAGATTGGAATTATTTACCTGAGTTCATTGCTGTAAATCAGCACAGCCTTCTGAATGTCAGCTTCAAATTAAGCCAATATAAATATTTGATGGAAGTTCACAAGTACGTGTAAACAACAATATACTAATGACACTGAATTGTTTTGTAACACCGAAAATGAGATTTTACTCCTAATGAACTTTCTGCATACTCAAATTATTTTAAATTATTTGTTCTACCTCCATTTGTTCTGGTATACGAGATTATATTAATGGGGTGTAATTGTGATGCATAGCAATGTGTAAAGTATTTTTCAGTATCTAATCATACGAAAAGCACAAACATCAAGCAATCCTGAAGTTTATGGATAAGTAAAACCCCAGTGATGACTGGAAGTCAAGCTCAGGAGGAACTGCTCTGCTGCCATGCATGAAAATTTCAGCCCCATTGCAGGTGCATCATTCCCCCCTTGCATCCACCTGAACAGCACGGAGCAATTAGCACGCTTTAAATGAGCTGAGGACAGAGGCAAGATCTTCTCCAGCAGGAGCAGCCTAAAAGGTGACCCTGATTTGTGTCAGTGCTAAACTGAGCCCGGTCACTGCCTGCCAGCTGAGCAGCCCCTGTGCCTGCAGATCAAGACCTGCAAGGCTGGCTTGAGCAAATGCTCAGGATCAGACACTCAGGGAGGAGGAGGAGGGAGCTGCTGCCTCCAGGAGAGCAGAGAGGGAATGGCTCCAAGGCAGGGAATTGCTCCACTTCATCAGTCAGGCAGCCACCATAATGCTTGACAGAATTTTACTTTTAGAAGAAAATTGTGGCTGAAGCCAAAAGCAGATGAAATGCAACACCACAGCAATGTGATTTCTCCTTTTCCAAGGCAGGTCTGCCTTACTGAATTTCCTCTTGAGCATCTTCTCCGAGCAGCAGTGGTGTCCAGCTCTGCCCTGGAGATGTCTGTGCACTTGGATGAGGCTTTGCATCCCTGTGTCTCACAGTGATGTTTGGATAAGGTGCTGCAGTTTAATCCTGCACAAAAACCAGCTCTTGCTCTGTGGACTTCTAATCCGTGCCATTAATTGGCTGCCTCAATACTTAATTAATCTTCTCAGTGAAACATCTTCATCCTATGTAACATCTGCACTTCCATCAGTTACTGAAAGTGGGATATCGATTAAGAGACACAAAAAGAGCGACTTGGAGAAAACCAAACCACACCTCAAGCAAGACCCAGCCACAAGAACGAAGCCTTGCTTTGCAACCACCTTTTTATCTGATTCTTTTATTCACCACACACTTTGCTATTGTTCTTGTAAATCGAGGTGGGCTCATGCACTAAAATTCACCTGACAGATCAGGTACAGGCTTCGTATACAGAATTTTCTTCCTAAATTATAAAAGAAATAATAAACATTTCCTAGAAGGGCTTTTGGTGACTTTACAAAAGTCTGTATCTGCCCACAGGTGCCCACTGGGACTGCTGCAAGCACGTCCTCCCTTCACCACAGGAATACCTTCACAGACCTACCCTCCAGGCCCTAAATTGGGCAAAAGCTGGAATGGAGTTTCCAGGGTCACATCTACCCCGTATGCTCAGCTCAGTCCCTTTTTGTGTCTGCATTTAATTTTGGTACTGGGACTTGTGACATTTCGGAATCTTCAGGCTCTGATCATCTGATTCAGATGCAACCCCAGACTCGTAGACACCTACGTTGTGGGGGTGGCTGGATTCTCAACTTTGCTTCAACTTTCTCTCCTATTTTAGCCTTACATAACGCATCTATTTCAGTCTGTGCCATCAAACATTAAAATTAAGCAAAGCCACTCTTCACAGCTGAATATAAAGTGAGTTCTTGATGCTCATGTTCCCAGCAGGGACATTTAACCACATCCAGTCACTGCCACAGGCACCTGTGTAAATGGGGTGCAGCAATCCTGCCTTCAATCATTTTTTAGAATAAAAACTGCAGGTGCACATTAATACTTCAATGTACGAACTGCACAGAATGCAAACTGTGCCATTACTATCCTTTGCGCAATAACTCCATAGGATTTTTTAAACTTGAAGTTTATATCTCTTCTTTTGCTCCCAGATAACAATCTGTGAGTTTTGTGATAATAAAATACAACAAAAAAATGCTTAACGCTGAAATTTACATGCTCAATAAAACGGTGCCAAGAAATTCTATTAAAAAGCAGTCCTTTCATATTTTACTCGCAGTGTGGCTTTGAGAAGGGAGAGCTTACCAACCAATTCTTTTCAAAACGTATTGCAACAATGCCAGTTTTGAAAGAAAATACATGATTTTCTAGCAGAGCTGAAAGCAGAGAAAAACAGACAATCCCCATCAGCGAAGACAAAATAAAGTGCTCTCTCCTCTGGCTCTGAAGAGAGACAAATGTTATTTGTTTTAATGAAGAATGGCTCACACAAATGCTCTTTGGATCTGTTTTGGTCTGATTTTTTTTTGGGGGGGAGGAAAACTTTTGTCAGATAATGTTTTAAAGCATTCCCAAATGTTTTATATTATGCAGCTGACCCAATCCATTGTCTGCTGTGTAATGAAAATGTCCAGATTCATCTGTGAAGCAGAAAGTACTTGCAAAGTTAATGGTGTTTGATAAATGACACCTTCTTCCCAGCCCTCCTTAACGTGATGCAGTGATCACACATCTGTCTCCCTTCCCAGTGGAATATTCATTTCTGCTGCCTCCCAGCCCTGAGAGCTCTCACCTGCCGGCTGAGGGAACAAAATAAATGAATTTGTGCAATTCAAGGGTAACTGGAAATACTCCTGAAGAGGGACAGATTAGCACAAGAATGACTGCTGGTCATTAAAGGCTGTCCAGAGCACTCTGCAGTGCAGGTCCCTCGTATTTCATCTGTTTCTACTCTGGGAGAAGTGCTCAGCTTGCAGAGCTGTCTCTATTTTTATACTCTCTGAAGAGAGGGAGTCAATGGGTTTCACGCTGCTTTAACACACCGCACCCTGGAGAATTTTGTCCATGTTTATGGAGTGAAGTGGTTACAGCAAAAAAGAAAACCAGTGCCACACATTTTCCTGAGACCAGGCTGGACTTTCCCCCACACTGAGCAGCAATGGCTGGTACTGAACACAGGAGAAGTGCAGAACAATGTCCAGACTTGGACCCAGGTAAACTCGTTTGATCAGCAAGTCGAGAGCTGCAGTCCTGGGAGCCAAGGTGTGCTGTCAGATCCTGTGCCTCTGCCACTGCAAACATTTCTATCTGCCGGTAAAAATCATCCAAGGATCAAGCTGCAAAGAGCTTCCAGAGCCTGGGAAATCCAGCCCATCCTCTGCCAGAGAAATGGTGCTGAGACGTGTGCATGGAAACCCGAGAGAAACGTTTTATCAGGGAATTCAGACCAGGAACAATAGGCTTACAGATGTCCCCAGCCCTCGGCTCAGCCCAGCTGTCCTGTGGGGGTTCCCAGCAAGCTCAGCCACGAGCAGAACAATGCTGCATTCAGCAGGGTGGAGTTTATCCTCTCCTGGGAGGAAGGATTGGGGTGAACTCAGACCTCAGCTTCCTGAGCAGCAGCTCATTGACAGTCCCAGTGCAGCCCTGCCTGGCCTGCAGAGCCGGGGCACGGGCTGCAGCCCCTCCCTGGGGCGGGGGACACGGGGAGCCGGGTGCTCCACTGCGGTGGCCTCGGCACCCTGCCCTTGTGGCTGCACTCACCCCTCATCCCAGGCTTCCCAAAGGCTTCCCAGCTGTGATCACAGCTGCAGAGGCACTGACAGTCCCCAGCTGTCCTTCAGGCCCTGCAGGTAAAGCCCCTCAGATACACCCCAAAGGTGTCCCCAGTGGAACTGTCAGCACAGCCCCTGTGCTGTCCTGACCACTGACCCCGTAAACCCCCGAGGGACACTGGAGACAGGGAATGCCTTCCCAGGAGCTGGGCTGCCCCAGAGCTGCTCAGAAATCCCCTCTCCCCGAGGCCTCTCCCCAAACCAAGGCACGTGCCACTGCAGCCCAGATGTTCTCCTGGCATTTCAGCACGTCGTCAAGGTTGGCACAAAACTCTTGCCACAAACACAGGGATTTTCTCGCTGCCCTCGTTGTTTGACAAATTTTTGTTCAAATTTTGTCTAATTGTCATAAAGCATATGTGTTCATTTAAAAACACATCAGTCAATCATCCAGCATACTTGGAAATATTCATATTCAACACGAGATAGGAAACTCAAGTCTTAAAATCCCGGGATTACTTTCCTCATGGAAAGAAATGGAACGTTTTCTGAACATTTACTACTGATTAAGTACCCAATTACTACAAAACCAGCAAATATCAAAGCAGACAATTTGTATAAAGTGAAGTATACACAGAATGCCAAACAACATTCTCCTCCTTCAAAGACTGGACCTGTAAAATCAGTGGAACAAAGGAAGCAGTGCAAGTAGGACTCAGCAACCAAAGAAGCCATACAATAAGATTAAACTCCAAAAGCTTTATGAGTACTTTTTCTGGACAAAACGAGCTAATAATTTCTCCAACTCCCTTCAAAGGCGTTACTTCAGTGCAAAGCTATGCGTGTACCTAAAAATATTTACAGGCACGGAAGCCTTCCTGTAAATTGAAAATAAATTAATCAGCTCAGGCAGTGTTTCACAGGGCCCCGTTGAAGGCAGAGAATGTGACACGGTCCGAGTAAGAGATGAGGTTGTTCCATCACCTGCACGGCTGCAGTTCTTGATGGGGTGATGAATAATATCACTTCTCATTATAGCTCACGGCTGTTTGAGCCATTCTGCGTCTCGGCGTGTGCGAGCCCAGTATCGCTCCATCTGGAAATGCAGTCCTTAAAGGAAGCAATTTTGCCCATGTAGAAAGTCTAATCCTACAAAGTCCCCAGGAAAAGGCTCTGCCAAGTTCAAAGCAGAGCGCGCTTCTTGCAAAATATGGTAATAATTATCCATCCCTTCAGCACATCAGAAATATTCATTTCATCAAGGTCAGGCAGCGAGATCCACTTGAGGGGCTGTGACTGCTTGCTCATTTTAAAGCCTGATTTCTGTGTATTGCCCCATAAGTCTCCGGGAAGTGTGAACACGAAGAACATGCTGAAACTACCAGGTTGTTAAGTAGGAAAACTACACTGAACCTATTAATTTAAAAGGCCGTTTTATTTTCTTAGACTAATTTGAGGAGTTTTGTCTGGTTCTTTACATTAAAACACACTTTTCTCTCAGTAGTTAAAGTTAATTTGAAGCTTATGCATAGAGATTCATTACCAACAACACCAAAAGAAGAGCTAAATACAAAACCTAGCAATTATATTTCATGACTGCCATCTCATCTAGGGTCAGAGATACCGACGTCTCTTCATCACACTTGACATTCTGAGCTGCTCAGATGCTTCAAATGCATAACTACAAAACACACAGCCCTGGGCAGCACTTTGGGGTTTAATATTTCTAAATTATCAAGTTTTATCCCCAACTCTGCCTCAATGTCTCCATGGGTTCTGGTCTGCGAGGTGGTTAATAAAATGGAGTTGTTACTGGAAGATTTTTCATAAAAGATAAAGTCACAGCAGAGTTGTTTTCATTACAACAGCAACAGTCCTACAGGGGCAAGGAGGGTTTCCAGTGAGAATTCTGAAGCTTTTCTAGCAGGAAACTTTCAAACATGAGATATCCATGCCTAAACAGAAAGAGAAGTGGATGCAATCAGCACACTCCTTAATTGTCTTTCCCATGGCTCACTGCAGAAAAAAGCCCACACCTTTATTCTGTAGATACTAATTTCAGAACGTAGTATTTTTAGGAAGGAAAAAAAATGACAGAGAAAAAAAGCCATATGACTGACATATATTAATTAAACCCTGCTGTGATGTTTATTAGTTTGGGAATAATTATTTAATCAAGGAATAGCTGCCAAGCTTTTGATTTGATGCTGATGAATAGGTATGTTCAAAGAGATATTTGAAGCCAACCGAAGTAGGAAAAAATCCAGAATAATTCATAGGAATTTGAAAGCAGTGGCTCAGCGCAAGAACACTGACCTTGAATTTATTCATGTTCAAAGTCTGAGACCTTTGGCATCTTTTCTGACGAAACACCATTGTGACCTGCAAACGTTTATTGGCATGACTGAGCCAAACATGAAAACAACACACAGCACAACCTGAAGGGAACAGGACAAACAACCTGGCAGCTCGCTGACTGCTTGTGCTACATGTCCTTCCACTGCTCCCACAGAAACACACCTGGGGAAAAAAGAATCACGGAATGGAAGAACCATTCCATGAAATCCAAAAAGATTTCCAAATCTTTGGAATCTCTGGATTCCAAAGGAAATTCAGAAAGACCATGAGGAGAAGGACGAGGAATAGCTCAAATACAATCATACAAAGCTTGTATGATTTCTCTAGAGTCAAGCAAGTGCCATGGTGGATTAAAAACCAGTTAAAACTCACACATATATGTGCATATATATGTACATGCTTACATACAATAGACATGGCTTAGAATTATCTTTTTAGACATTGGTTAGACATTGTCTTGTTAGACAATTGCTTTGCCACATTTCTAAGGGACCTGAATTAGGGAATTGGATGGACATGAAAGATCTTTCCTTTATGGCCAATTTTTTCTCTTGCTGAAGGCCATATACTAAACTGGGGAAGGGGTTGTCAGTTCAGGGATTCATTTATGCCTCTCTAAAAGTGCTACAGCCTTCAGGGGATCGATCTTCTGCCAGGAACGTCTGACAAAGGAGCGGTGATTCCCTCTGGAGTGCCAGGACGTACCCTGGAAGAACCTGCAGCCAAGCATGAGCCCAGGGCCTTCACAGGTATCCTGTGCTGCTGCCGTGGCAGGCTTGGCTTCCTCCCAGCGAGGTAACAATCTGCTAATTTTAAAAGGAGTGGGAGATTTTGTGAGCCCGAACGCCAACAGAGGTTTTGTCTGTCAGAGCGAGGAGGCGTGATGGGAACCGAGGGGGGAGGAAGGCACCGTGCTGCAGGGAAGGTGCCCGAGCTCTCCTGAGCAGGATTTTCTCCTTCCCAAGCAAATGTGAACTCGAATTTACCATGTGTGGGGACCCTCTTGAGCACACACGGTTTCAGAGCTGCTCCATTTGTCAGCTAAGGCTTGGGATTTCAGTCTTGGCCTTCTTTGCTGAGGTTCAGCTCTTTCTGTGGACACCTTTTCCAGCAGAGCCAGAGCTTTGCAAGGCAGAGTCTGCACTTACTAACGAGGTGCAGGTAATTTTAGCAGTGCTGTTTCTTGAGGATCCCTCTCCTGCTGAGCAGTTTAAAAGGGTTCACACTGGCAGGACAAGGGGTAGAAGATACACAGTCCATCTCCCCCCACCTCTCCCATGTGCCTGGGGATCACAGGCAGCCTTAGTTCTGCCTTTCCCAACCTTCTGAGGAATTCATTTTTGAATATTAATAGATTTCCTCTCAGACAGTTTCCTGTGTTCAGCTTACCCAAGTAAAGAAGTGCATTAAATACTTAATTTACTGATTTCTAGAGTAAATAATGAACAAAGGCAAACCAGAATAAATACCTGCATTTAAAGGAGCAATCTACTGGCTAAGTAACACACGGTGATTGATACAGGATCAAAGCCTGGTGAAGCAGGGAAAGTTTCTGTTTTTCACATTTAATCTCTCCCACACTATAGGACAGTTTCTTTTGAGTGGCCAATATATACTCAGTCTACAAGCAGCCTGGTCTCCACTGAGATTTTACCTTAAGCTGAAAACCCATTTCGTACAGACAAGATTTTAAGGAGTGTCTAGACAAGTCTTCACCCAGGTGTCATCTGTTAGAAACACAGAAATTTCTTTATGCTGGGCAAAAATAACCCAGTGTGGGGTGTACAACGACCAAATAACTGTGCACAAGGCTTTCAGGAGAAAATAAAAGGCCTGCAAAACCTTAGAGGAATGCCAGAAAATTCAGATCCGTGATTAACAAACTCCTGTTCCATATATTTAACATTTTTAAGGACACCTCTCTCAGCCAGGATTGCACGCACAGAGACTCAGACCTAGTCCCCTCTATCACACAGTACTGTCACAAGCACATGCAGTCTGTTCTTTCCCCCACCCCACAGAAAAAGGACCTGAGGCTAATCTGGGTTAGTGTGTCACTGTGACAGCAGGTTTTCTGCTGAAGACACATCATGCACAGAAAAGGGACCACGAGAATAACAGCAAAATGACATCTTGTTTTGCTGGGGCACAAGCTTGGAAGAAAACCAAGCAGAGTGTGGTGCCCACCTATTTTTTAGGTGGTGTTTGATGCCTCATTTCAGGTGCTGAGCACTCTCTGTAGGTTCATCACCACACCTCAGTGAGGGGGCTACAGGCAAAGAGCTGCAGAGTCACTGTCCATCCCTCGTGTCATTTCTCCTTGCACCCTGCTTCCCAATCCCCTCAAACTCTCCTGCTGCAGGTCAGGACCGTGGTACATCAGGCAGACATAACCAGGAAGGCACCCAGGTGTACGAGGCTGGGTTGGGTTTGCACCTCAGCAGCTTTTCAGGGCCATCCAAGTCTCCCTACCTCTGCATGTGCTCTTTAAGGAGCTGTGGAGCCATGGGTGTATCTAGAGCTCTCCAGGCATGTAGCAGTGCTGGGGCCCTTTTGACAGAAATCCTTCTGGCCAGACAAATAACAAATACTAACACACTTTTCAGATGTACTCTTGCAACAGGCTACCTGCCTGCAGAGACACGATGGCATCCACAGAAAAGCATTAAAAAGTCTAAAGGAATACAAGGAAACACATCTTGGACTCCTAATGGCTTAACATCTCAGGGGGAGGAAGAAGGAAGCATGCTGTGAACACAGCAGCATTTGGCTTAAAAACACAATGCATGATGTATGAACTTTGATGAAGGTTCTTGAAGCAAGTGTTACGTCCATCTAATGTAAGAGAATAAAGCATATTTAATGGTAAGCAATCTTGCTAAGCAAGCTGAGCTCTCCCCCACCCATCTGAAGCACACTTCTGTGCATGGAGTATTTTTAGGGAAATGTCTGAGCCTTACTGCACTGAAATCTGTGCAAGAAGCTGTGGAACAGATTCAGCAGAATCTGCCTTCTGCAGAGAGCTGAAAGCTCAGCCCTGGGCCAGGGCTGCTGTAGCTGGGGTTTCTGTTTCCTTACGGGCCGAGCCAGATCAAGGCTCACTAAACCCCTTCAAAGCCTCTATCAGCTCCCACATCATGCACAGCACTGCAGGCAAATTATCTGAGACTGCTCTGACTCCTCCCCAAGAAAATGTGCAGCAACACACTAAAAGTGACCCTCTGAGATCTGCACTTGGGGTTGTCACTAAAAGGATTGTGGAAACAACCTGTGGGCAACAGAACTGAAATAGGACAAAGAGGTTGGGCCGTGCACATGAATCAGGCACGGCCATTATCTCTAACTAGCCTCGAGATGTGTTTGCCTGCCTACACCTGGGCACCACACACATTATTCTTCCTTTGCCACTGGAAGGACACCTCCCTCCCCTGGAACATCGAGTTGCATGTTCTGTTTTTCTCTATTTGCAAACAGACACAAGAGCCTCATGAGCATCCCATCCAACAGGAAGGTTTATATTCATGATTTGAGGGTGAAGCCCCATGCTGAACCACACATCACACAGTGTCAGTTTAATTGGGATGTTCCAAACCTGGTTCTCTGTAAAGCACAGTGGACATGAGCAGTTTTTCTGTCTGCTGCCTGAGGCAGGCAGGATCAGAACAGAAATAAGAGTCTGAAAATCATCTTGGATTTACTTCACATGTGAAAACAGTTCTTACAGTGACTATTTTATGGCAACAAATGATGCTTTCTCTTTGCTGTGCCCAAACAGCCTAAAATGTAACATTCCATTCTTCCTAATACATTCCAAATAGTGAGCACAGGTATAAACTTCAGGAAGAGCTGAGTCTTGGGAAATAGGGGAAATTAAATTCTAATGCTGTACCAACCTACTGCAGTAACCAATGGTGATGAATCTTTCCTATCAATGTTACTCTCACCCCCAAACTCCCTCCAGTTTAAATAAAGAAGAGTGATGTAAGTTGGAAAGACTCCTGCATTATTTATGTAGTAATGCAGTAGGCACCTGAGAAATGAAGGTTTAGATGCACTTTTGCCAAGCTAACACTGCTCAGGTGTTGCACAGTCTTTCTTGCAAGGTTTGCCTGTATAGTAGTGCTGCACTGCTTGGCCCAAAAACTGCTATGAAGCTCCCAAAGGAAAACCACAAAAGCCCTGAGGGAACACAAAGCAATGAGGGAAAAGGAAGAAAGCTTCAGCTTTGTTCCTTTCCAGAAAACAAAAGACTTTTCCTCCTGCCTCTTCCAGGTATTTGGAAGGCTACAGTCAGGACCAGGTAAGGATGGAGCAGCACCATTTCCCTGAGGCACAATTCTCGCCAAATATCCATTTGTTCTCCTTAATAGCTAAACTCCAGTGGCCTTTCCTAGAACCAGCTTAAATGCAGTGAAGGTGCACAGGGTGCACAGTGACCCGGGATGTGCCTGTGTGCCCTGAGAGCTCTGGAAGGAAGCCAGCAATCCACTTCTGCCCAGGTTATGCCAGGCTTTGCCCTTCCCTGTGTTTCCATGCAGGAGCAGGAGGGCCAAGGCACAAAAGCAGAACGTGAGCTCATCCCAGCAGCTCCAGCCTGGGAAACACAGAGGGACCAGCCAAACATCCTCCTTGTCAAAGGGAGCTTGGCTGGGCCCAGCTGTGTGCTTGTACTGCTGAGGGACTTGGCTCCAGGTTCCCAACTGACGTGCAGACCCACGAAAGGCTTTATCTCACTGTGCAAAAACGCTGCTTTAACCTTAGGAAGAGCAGGGCTCTGACCTGAGCAAAGCTCAGGCTTGGATGCCTCAGCCTTCCCAGACACACTGCAGCCTTCCAGGAGAAGTTACAGGCAAGAATCTCTGAATGTCCTCAGCAAAAGTGGCCTTTGCCACAGCTGAGAGCAGCCCCAGCATGGCTGTGCAGAGGCACAGGCACCTCGAGCTCTGGAGCAGGACCGGGAGCCTCCTGGCTACATCCAGACCCTCCAAACATTCCCAGCCTCAAAACATCTCCACATGGCACCACTGGGCAGAGAGCTCAAGGCTTGACTTCTGTCAAAACTGAAAAAAATCCTGTCCTTTCCAACAGCAGACAGGGAAGGAAGGATCTGTTATAATCAGTGTCTCCATAAAGAAAATGTATTCGAGTTATAAAAACTGCAGCATTTTAAAAAGCAGCTTTCTCTTCTTCCTTAACTTCTCATTCATGTTTACTGTGTGTTTCACACAGATTTTGGCTTAGTTGATCAAGTCCTGAAGTGTTCCTCTGACAGTGGCTGCTCAAATAAAATGGCAAGGAGTGGCCTGTGAGGAAAAATCCCAATCCTGCTTATGCCAACAAAAGGCTGCTGTTGCCATCAGTGAGTGCCAGGTTTCACTTTTGAGTCCATGCACACACAGTTTCTGATTGTAAACAAGTGAAGTGGAACACAGGCATGGTCTTACCTGAAAATATAACAGCAACAAGACTGAACAGTAAAAAGAATAGAAAGAAAAATAAGAGGAAAAAAAAGAAGAAAAAAGGAAGGGAAAGGAAAGAAAAAAAAGAGGGAAAAGGGAGTAGAAAAGAGAAAAAAAAGAGAAAAAGAAGAGAAAGAAGAGAAGGGAAAAGAGAGGGGAAAAGCAGGGAAAAAAAGAGGGTAAACAGTAGGGGAAAGGAGGGGGAAGAAAATGAGAAAAGAAGAGGAAAAGAAGAGGAAAAGAAGAGGAAAAGAAGAGGAAAAGAAGAGGAAAAGAAGAGGAAAAGAAGAGGAAAAGAAGAGGAAAAGAAGAGGAAAAGAAGAGGAAAAGAAGAGGAAAAGAAGAGGAAAAGAAGAGGAAAAGAAGAGGAAAAGAAGAGGAAAAGAAGAGGAAAAGAAGAGGAAAAGAAGAGGAAAAGAAGAGGAAAAGAAGAGGAAAAGAAGAGGAAAAGAAGAGGAAAAGAAGAGGAAAAGAAGAGGAAAAGAAGAGGAAAAGAAGAGGAAAAGAAGAGGAAAAGAAGAGGAAAAGAAGAGGAAAAGAAGAGGAAAAGAAGAGGAAAAGAAGAGGAAAAGAAGAGGAAAAGAAGAGGAAAAGAAGAGGAAAAGAAGAGGAAAAGAAGAGGAAAAGAAGAGGAAAAGAAGAGGAAAAGAAGAGGAAAAGAAGAGGAAAAGAAGAGGAAAAGAAGAGGAAAAGAAGAGGAGGAAAAAAAAGAAAGAAAAAAGAAGAGGGGGGGAAAAGAGAAAATGTGACTAAAAGGACCACAATAATTGCTATATATATTCCATTCAGCAGATTTTTCTTCCAGAGCAGTATGTAAATGTCAGTGAGCTACATCCTTTAGTAATCACCAGCATATCTTGTAACTTCATCATCAGGAAGAGTCAAAGTTTAAAAACCTTATCTTAGGAGATGGAGACTGAGTATGAACCTTCAATGACAAATGCAAGAAGCTGGTCTCAGAACATTTTGAGCTAGCTAAATCAATATATCTCCCTAAACACAATGCTGTAATTAGAGCAGAGAACCAAGCCCAGCTGTACCAAAAGCAGGGGAGATGGAAGCAAAGGTAAATTCCATTTAAACACGGGCTCACATTTAGTTCTGCAGCTACTACAGCTTGATCTGGCCTGGACCAGAGCAAGGAAAGGGCAATTTCTGTTCCAGCATCAGCTACTAATGACAGGAATGAACAAGAATTAGCTGCCTGCAGTATTTATAACTGGGGACACTCTGTGAGGATTTCCAGAGCACATCACCCTGCAAGGCAGGCAGATTCACCCCCACTGCAGAACCAGCACCACTTTTTATCCCTAGATAAAGAGACTCTCGCTACAACTAACTCCAGAGACTAAATATCTGGGTTTATTTGAAATTATTTTAGTAGAATTTCAGCAAAACAATTTACTCAGACTGCTGCTGCTTTAGTGAAAGCAATTGACTTTTCATCCTGATTTTATTGCTGCTGCTGGGGGAAATGAAACCAACTTCTCATGGTAATTCCAAATAATTCTTTGGTAGTTCTTTCCTTTACAGAAAGGCAATAAAATGGCCTTGTTGTTAGTATAATACCAGGTATGAAGAGACTGCTCTGATCACCCTTTTAGCAACACAATCTGATGGATGGAGTGCTGCAGATGCACTCCAAGGGCAGCCCCTGAGGCCCAGAAGTACCCACAGATTTTGGTTAATGTGTCACACAGCTGATAGAACAACTTCAGAAACCTCAGAGTATTATGTCAGCATTTTGCCCTCAATTTTGCTTTTTCTTCAACCTCTGTAAGAAAACTTGGCAGGTGTGGATGGTGGGTTATGGTTCCCAGTTGCTGCTGTTTCAGAGTCACTGGGGTGTCTTTACGTGTAACTCGGGCAACATCCCACTCCTCTGATTAGGGAAAAAACCCAAAAAAAGCAGCTAGGCAGCAAAGCAACTGGAAAGATGATATTCCTCCCCAAATCATCCCATCCCTGGGAGCACACCATGGGCATTTCCCTCCTCACCTGCTCCAGGCTGCCCGAGGCAGCCCCAATTAACAACTCCCTGCAGGGAGACCCCTCTAGGGAGGGTGGTTACACAGCTCAAAGGAACTTCTAATCCAGCTCCTGCTTGTTTTAAATCAGTGGAAAAGTGCATGGCCCGTGCTGTTGGAAATCCAGGCTTCTGTGCTCCATGTTACCTCTGTTTTCCCTCGAATCTCTGTGGAATTTGTTTGCATCAATCATGAGCAAACAGCAATAAATTTTCTACTTTTCTAAAAAGTTCTTTAAGTGATGCAAAACTAAAATTTACAGAGCTAAAATGAAATAATGCTTAATTTGATTTATTTTTTCACAACATTTTCTGATAGCATTTTCTGATAGCAGCCCAAATCCAGCTACTTCTGCACACAATTTCTCTAGTTCCAAGAAGGAGATGTAAATCTCCTACATTTAACTGGGAGACATTATCTCGATTAAATTTATGAAGAGAAAGAAGGAATTTTCCTCACCCAAAACTACAGAAAACAGTGAAGGGAAAATTAGAACTCATGGGGGCAAAATGCCTTGCAAGCTGTGCAGGGGTTAGTTAAATATAAAAGCATGCTTGGAAACCAGCACTCGGCCAAGCAGGCACCTAGCAACAAAATGCTGCACGTGATGTGGTTTTAAATAGGAGGCAAAGTGGTGCTGGTGAGTGAAACAAGAATTCCTCTTTGAAACATCTCCTGCTACTGGGCTACCAAATGCCACGAGGCTAAAGGTGCTTCCATGACACCAAAGTGAAGGACAAAATTCTGTTCCCTGCTGTGTTTTGGCTGGGGCTGTACCTTCTCCAGAGCCACAGACAGCTTCTCCTTTTCTCTGTGGATTTTGCCCAGAAAAGCAGGAACATATTTAAAGGATCTGATGTTATGAATTTGGGATGCTCAGGTGGCTGTGGCACGTCCAGCCATGAAGGGATGAGGAGGGCACTCAAGACAGGTGATGTCTTTTGGGGTGTGTGGAGAAAAATCCCTTGAGGTTCAGCCAAAAAATGTGTCCCTGGGATAACTTCACATCAGTGACTGCACCTTAGATTGTCCTTTTCCTTATTTTTCAACTTGATATCCTGAAAAAAGCTGTGTGACTGACCCTGCAATTTACCACTGTGGTGATGGCATTTTATAGTCCTGCACCTTGAACAGCTACAGCACTGTTCTCAGGCTGAAGTATAATGTACAGCTCCATACATGTCCAACAGCTGGAATGAAGAGCTTAAATCTACTTGGTGAGATGTATGGATGTTAAAACACAGGCAATGATGGAAATAAAACAAGGAAAAGAACAACGGAAAAGGCTGTTATGCACTCCTTAGCACTAAACATCATTTCACTTACAGTTGTTCCCTTAAAAGAAAAAAAAAAAAGAAAAAGGAAAATAAAAAGAAAAAAAAAAGGAAAAGTAAAAAAGGAGAACTTGCCAAGTGTAAAAGTCTGTGCCATGAAATCCCAACAGATCCAATAAGTAATATAAGAAATCTTTGTGATGTACAAGATGGACTTAAGCTCTCGGGGTACATAAACTGTCACAATTTAACAAATATAAAATGCAAACAAATCCTTCAAGTTGTGTAAAAATAGGGCAATGCCAGTCATACTGAAAATGGGGAACAAAAAGAAAAGGCACCAACCCATCCAGCAAGTCATGAGTCCAAACCAACATCTTGCAACTTCAGCCATCACAACAGCAGTGCCCAAATGCCACCTTTGGAGCCCTTTTCCACTTTGCTGTTCTAAAAGCATGTTTTATCAGTTCCTCCTGACTTGGGGAGTGTTTTCCCTCGTGTAACTGCTGAAGCTCTGGGTGTGGCACAGAGGGATTACCGATGCCATCAGTCCAGTGGCAGAGAACTGCAGAGTCCCTCGGCAGGTCCTGGGCAGCTCCCTGTGGAGGCTGTTTGAGCAGAAGGGTGTCAAAGCAGCCCAGGATTTCCATAAAACTGCAGAGAAGTCAGTGACTTCACAGACCCCGAACCAAGGCAATCTGGCCATCGAGACCAAAAAGGCTTCAAGCCATAATGATCACCACAGCAATTAATTTACTGTGTGCACACGCACTGAGGCTGCTTAACCCTGAACACACAGACAGAGACATAGATGTGGTTGCTTCTCACACCACTGACATTCTGCCTGTGGACGTTATATTTCTCCTGGATAATGTTATTACATATTTTATTGACGTCAATAACCTTGTTTTTCGAGGACAGTAATAACTTCTGGCTATTTTTACTTACGAGCAGGAATTTGCAAATATTAATTGAGGTCCATGATCCTTCATGGTAATAGTTACCAGAATGTTCAGAAGGGATCATCACAACTTCTCCTGTAAACAGTGCCAGGCCAAGAACAAACATAAATTTAAGTTAGCCTTTCAGTTGCTCTCACTGTGGTTTTTTTACTCCGTGAGCTAGTAAAAGAAGAAGTTATCATAAAACACTTCTATTTCACCCTTTTCCACATGATCCACCTTATTTCAGCTGCACGAGAATAACAAATGGTTTGGGAAATGTGCAGGAAAGCAAAAAATGATTAAATGATATTTTCCCAGCTTTCAAAATGCAATGTATGAAGGCAGCAAATTGAGGGCAAGGAAAGGGGACACTCATTCCCTCTTCCCCATCGCTGTGCAGCTCAGCTCTGCTTTCTTAGCCTGACACTGACAGAGGTGGACAGAGGGGGTACAAAAGCATAACCCCCTGGAACAGACCTGCTGCATCAAGGGACAGTGTGTTATGAAGCTGTTCTGCCACTTCCAGGTATTCCGTGTCCAAAGCAATAATAATAACAACAAAAAATGTCTGTGCTCTGCCGTGGGCCGCTGTAAAACACCTCGGACTTTTCCAAAAGCACCTTGCTGCATTCTGACTTAGCTCTCCCTGTTCATTTCTGTTCTCCTGTTGCCTGCTCCAGACACCTTGGCAGAGCAGCAGCCTGCAGCAGCCCACACAGCCTGTCCTGCTGCTGGGCACCTCCCAGGGAACTTCCTTTTCCCCTGGCTCCTTTTCCTTCTCGCCATTCTGCAGGGAAAGGAGTCCCTCAGAGGCCACAGAACCCTGAGGCAGCAAAGGAAGCTGAGGTTACACCAAACCCAGCACCTCTGAGGGCTGGAGAGGATGAGGAGGAACAAAGTCTCTCATTCAGGTCCTACAATAATCAATCAGCCTGAATTCAATCAGCCATTTATTGTAACACCTGGAACACAAGTGACCAAAAACTTTTGAATAAAGACACAAACAAGGACAGCAAAACCCACTGGATCATAAACAAAGAGCTCTTTTGTACAGTGATAATTGGAGTTTTCTCCTCAATATAGTCCTTTGTTCACTTTAGTGTTCACCAATGAGCTTAATGCATTTATAATTCAATCTCTGACTGCCTGCTATGAATAAAGGATTGGGCCTGATAGGAAAGGTCATGTTGACCTTGTGAGCTATCAAGTGACAAGACATTTTAGCAATGGAGTAAACAATTTAAATACATCTTGGGAAACAGATCCTACAAACATACAATCAAATGATACTTTGTTCCAATAAAAAGTTTATCCTGTCACTTCCAGCTCTGTTAATGCTGTGATTTTTATGTATTCCCTGTCAACTTGACAACCCAGTTTATCAATTACAGCTTTGTTACCAAGCACATTTTTCCACCACATAAAGTTTGCAACCCCCAAAATACAAATCTTCAGAAATGCACATTAGGAACACTTGCCTTGTTATTGAACTAAACCATCTTCAATAATGTTCATACAAACATGACCATACCTTTATTTCTAACTCTTCTGTAAAGTAACTCCCCCACTAGCCAGAACTTGCACCAGTGCAAATGAAGAGAAAACACTGAGAAACTGGAGTTTCTAAGCCCTTTTTTTGAGGGGGACATGTGTCTCAAACACATGCTCCCAGTCAGAGAAGCAGGCCCTATACTTACATATAGATTGTTTCATGATGCATTTCTGCACATAACAGGGAAAGAATTCCAAAACTAATAGAAGGTCAGTTTTTGGTAAATTTTGTGGAAAATGGAAATTCCAAAATTTCACAGCTTTTCTCCTATATAAAATATTTATTTTTTTCCCCTCCAGACTACTGTCTGGCATCTGTTGACAAAACCTGACTATTTAATGGTCTGCACAAGCTTGGCTGACAAAATTCCCAATAGATAACACCCATCTACTGACAGATGACAATGCCCTCCCAGTCAGGATCACTGCTCCAATAATCTTCTGTGCTCTTCACAGCACCATCAAAACCCATTTATTTATTTATTCTTCAGCTTCCAGTGAAGATTAGCACTTATCCCAGTGAAGCTGGAAGACAGAAGATGTCTTTTTCCTTATCATCCTCCAGATAAACCCAGAGAACAGATCACAGCACTTAGTGCTGATCACAGCAAAAAGTTGAACCTCAGAAATTACAGTCCCACAAATCAGAAGCAGCTGAAGGACAGCCAAAATAAAATTCTGAAACGAAACCATTCTGGCCTGTCTCATCAATGACTTAAATGTAGCAGGCATGGCATCTGATCAAAGGCACTGGAGGAGGCCCTGCCAGTGCCCCGGGTGTGCTTGGCAGCAGCTCCTTGGTAGCTGCCTCTGGGAGGCTGCAGGAGCCTTGGGTGCAGCCCACAGATGTGCAGGTGTTCCAGCACAGCTGGATCCACAGCAGCCGTGGCACAGGAAACCAGGGCAGCTCTGTGGCCTCGGCATTTCGTGAAGGAAAGAGATGCAACAATCTCTTCTATGAGACAAAGCAGGAGAAAAGCAGTGAAACAAGTGCTGTTGGGAGGACTACAGCCTTTCAGTTCCTGCCAGGGATTTTCTCCAAGGGATTCTACTTTTGGCTTTTCTTCCTCCTGGAAAACCAGACCTGGGAAAGCATCTCAGGGGCTGCCCTGCAGTGCTGGACTGGCAAGGGGGGAGAAAGGAAGCACAGCAAGCTCTGTGTGTGCTTGTGTGCAGGGCGAGGCAGCACAGACAGCTCCAAGAGACTCTGATCTAAAGCAAAAGCAGCAGCTTTGCAATGCTCTGAGATCCAGGAACATCACCTAGGCACGAGACAGTGAAAAGCTGCCCACATTCCCTGTACCACGGTAGCTCTGGTTTTAAACTCTGGGAAGTAAAAATAAATTTGAACAGGTTTTGTACATTACTTAATCTATCAAGAACATTGACACACTATAAACCACAGCACAGCATTGTCCAAGCTCCTAATTTCTGACCCTTTACTGAAGACTTGATATCAAACTCTATTTTGTTTACATGCTAAAGCAGTTCCATGGACCTCTACAGAGCTGGTCAGGGAAGCTGAACTGCACAGCTTTCTGGTGTTTCTGATCAGGAAATCAGTGATCATTTTCTTCCATCCTGCTAGGTTTACTTGGAACCTGAATTATAAAAGCAATTTTCAATAATGCACTGGGTGCATGAAGAAGCCTTTTCCATAATAACACCACTGATTTAAGAGGGATGATACTTCACAGAGCACAATCACATTTGAAGAGTTCTTATTATAGTAACTCCTCTATAACTGCAGCATTAAATAAGTTCTACTGTGTTATGAAAAAGCCTTGAAAATACTCTTTGAAGTTACTTAAAGTTACATTATGGCCCTGTCACTTCTTCTTTTGGAAGAAATAAGACCTGGGAATTGGGGAGAGGCACAGAATCAGAGGGTTGGTGTGACAGCTCCACTGCAGGCAGCTGTGCCACAGGAAGAACCACCCTGACCCAGGGGCAAAGCATTTCTTACAGCACAGCAAACCTGCCTCCTCTCCTTCCAGCGCTTCTCAATCCTCTTCTGAGCACACAGCAAGAATGCCAGTCCTTTTTACACGTTTTGGCAGTGCTTTTTGCTGCCTTGGGATAAATCTGCCTGTGAAGCAAATGAGTGAGGCCAGGGGGAGAGCCCCCCCATAACTGGCTGACCTTTTCTCATTAACTGTGTTTTTGATATTTCTGAGGAGACACTGACGGCATTTTTTGTCTCAAATCTCACCTGCTGAAATGTCACACTGCACATCAAAGTTCAGGCAGCAAGATGAAGATGACTGACCCAAACCTCTCCATTAAATACAGATCAGTCAGAGAAACTTGACTTCTGCCCTTCCAGCTGAAATCCTTTAGGAAATCAATCCCATTAAGGATCATGCACAGAAGTGCCTATAAGCAAGCAGCTGAAGTGACTTAATTAAATCCCTGCATTTTGCTCACTTACATCTATGAATTTACCTCACATGGAATTAAAAAACCCCACAAAGTGATGTAGGAATGCTGTCATGGATTACTCAAAGTGTAAGAAAACTTCATTTGGTGCTAAGTGTGCAGCCCTGGGATGCAGATCACTCCAGGAGAAGCAGGAGGGTTATTTTCCACTGCAGAGCAGCGGGAGGTGGGCAGATCCCAGCTTGCCAAGGGACTTCTCCAAATGGCACAAAGTACTTGCAATTTGTGTTCCTACTGACTGTGCTCCCCACACACCGAATCTCTCCTCAGCTTTTGGCTCGTTTTAAACCCCGAGAGTGAAAGCCTGCTTTGAACAGTTGTTGTAGTTCTTCCCAAAGGAACTTTTCAGCTGCAGTCTCTACACATCACCTAAAAGACTACGAATCTGTTGTTTGAAACCCTGTGGTCCCATTAAGAAATCAGAAAGCTGAAAGCCCAAAAAAGTCAATGCCTTTAGAAGCTTGGAAATTTAGGAAATACAGCTTTCATGCTCTCGGTGTCCCTGTCTGGAATGGGAAGTAGGATTACTTTTCTGCTTCACCTGATAAAGCTGATAAGTCTCTAGTCCCAGCGCATAAATGAATCAATAACGTTATTTCTAACTTAAAGACACACCCCAGTAAGTTTTAAAATCCAGTTCTTGTGTATATCTGACTTCCTGACAATGGCAATGCATCACACGCCCTCTGTATGAGCAGTGAAAATTCAAGGGAAATTTTTGTCCCAGGATAGCCCAGACTGCAATACTGTATTCCCTGGATAAATGGTCACAACTTCAACATTCCCAGATTTCTCTATGTTGAAGCACACAACTGACAGCTTTGCAAACCTGAATCATGTCACTTTTCCACCACACACAGCGATTAGACAACACAATAGCAGCAACATTTACATCCTTTCCACCCTACACCTGCCAGAGGGAGGTCAGCAGCACTGGCTCACTTTGCAATCACAGCTGAACAGCTCTAATCCCTTAAAAATGGAACTTTATCCCAAATTGTGGCTTCGCCAGCTCCAAATCAAACTGCACAAGGAGAGGTGATGGGGCTTAGTGGTTTTGATGTAGATGAACATTAAGTTCAGTTTCCAGACAGGGCAGGAACATTTTAACACATGTATTGGTTGCTTAGAAGCAGGGAAATCTAAAGTACAAGTGAAAACATCACTACCCAATCAATGTCACAAACTATGCAAGTATCATGAAAAATGTATTTCTCTGCGCCAAGGGAAATACAGGTTGGATATTAGAGAGAAGTTTTTACAGAAAGAGTGATAAAGTTCTGGAATGGCTGCCCAGGGAGGTGGTGCAGTCCCCATCCCTGGGTGTGTTTAACAAAGCCTGGATGTGGCTCTGCGTGCTAGGGTTGAGTTGAGGTGTCAGGGCTGGGTTGGACTCGATGGTCTTGAAGGTCTCCTCCAACCTGGGCATTCTGTGTGAATCCTGTGAAAGGTTTTGCCAAGATAACTGAAATTATAACTCACGGAAAGCACCCACCCTGCCTGTTCTTGCACTGTCACATCAGCCAAGTGCACAAATACCTGAGGGATGTGTGGGATCCACAGCACAGGGCAGGAAAGGAAAGCACTGTGAGCAGGTTCACAGCAAATAAAGCAGATGGTGGCACCTTCTCAGCTCTCCCAAAGAGCTAAAGCAGCACCAGCACTTTGTGAACCCAGCTGGAAAATGGGCAATTACTCCTGGTTTTGCATGCTGGAGGTTTTCTGCAGAACTGCCCTTCCCAACCCTAGCAGTGCCAAGGTAATTAGTTCTTCGAGCTCCCCGTGTGTTAATGGCTCTGTGGATGACAGGCCCTCAGATAAATGGCACCGGGGACAAAGACACCAGCAGATGTTAATTCAAGCTACAAAGCTCTGCTCCAGGACACTGACTCACCTGCTCCCTCCCTCATCAGTTTGATTTTGAAGTTTGAATCAGAGAAACAGAAATGGGGGAAAGGGAGTGCTGGATCCAGCTTTTTCTCACCATCAGCACTCATAGTCAAAGAAATCTGCACTTTATTGACTCTCAACACCTTGACCCAGAGTCCCTATTCCCAGACCAGTTAACTCAAAAGGTATCTATTTTGTGCACTGGACTTCAGAAAAAACCCCAAGCACAGAAATCCATCTGGATGGAAAACAGGGTTTTACCAGAAGATTATAATTTTTTTCCCCTTAACAGCAGAAGAAACTCAGAATGAATCATTTAAATATAATATCTGAGAGCATGCTGTTAACCTCTAACATTACTGAAACTGTGGCTCCAGAAAGATTTTTTTTAATCAAGGTATCATTTCATAACAAATTATGTTTAAGCAGTTTGATTCATTTTAGCAGACCGAAACTCCTTGCTCGGACCAGACAGTGGTGAAAAAAAATCTCTCTAATAAACTGAGGCTGAAAAGAAAAAGTAGCTCACCTCTCTATATGAAAATTTAATATGTATTCTTGTATTTTTCCTCCAGCCAAGAAGGAAAAAGAATCAGATCTGACTAACTCCCCACAGAACAACAATTCTGGTATTTGATCACCTTTTAAAAGGCAATTCTAACCCAGTTTTTTAAAGTTCACATACAGCAAATTGCTGCCAAGAAATGGATGGGCAGTTTTTGAGAGTTATTGCCTGGAAACATTTCCCTAAACCAACAGAGTTCCTGCAGTGAGTGATCCCTTCTGAACAGATTGTGCCTCCTGTCTGCTCCTCCATCCTCCAGCTCACACCCATCCCCAGGAACTGGGAATGTGGTCTGGAGTACAGGTAAAGCTCACAGAGAAATGTGGAATCCTCATGAAAGGTTTCTTTTAGAAATACAGGAGGGAGGATCTTGGTTAAAAGTTTGAGTAAAGGATATTCTGAGGAACAAGGGGAAAGAGGCAGAGACAAATTTTAATGTTCTGACAGGAATGCAACACCTTCCCACCACACTGATTAGATCCAGGATTCACATCCAGGTTTTCCCTGGATTTACACAGTTACAGGACAGGGGAGAATGTAGAGGTGAAGTTAAAGATGACACTCACCTATGGAGTGAGTAATTATACTGAAAATAAAAAAGAAAGCCACTCCACTTGACTGCCAAATCTGTTAGAAAACACTGTGTACTTTACCTGTTTATAGCTGTTATGTCTACTTTCCTAAAATTAGCTTTCCTCTGACACCCAGCTGAGGTTTCTAAAAGCCTGTCCTGTCATGGTTCTATATCCAAATCTGGAAAAAAATCCACAAAACTTGCTTGCTGAAATGCTTTATCCAAAAGTTATTTAATAAAGGGTCTTATCTTTCCCCCCACCACAGACAGTTTTTACTGAATTTTCTGCATTTAATTTTAAAAATCCCTATGATTTGTTCAGTGCTCGTTTTCAAAGCACATGAAAGTGTTTTGTAAACGTTTCCTAAGAGGCCACGCAATGGATGCTGATAAGAAAGCACCCCCAGAAACACCCCAGACAGTTCTGTGTTTAAGCCCTGCCGTGTTTGGAGGGAGGAAGGCTGCACTGGGAGCAGATTTCCCTGCTGGCAGGGGCAGGATGCTGCTCTGGCAGGCAGGAGGGACGGGCTGCTGCTGGCAGGGCAGGGCTGTGGAGCTGGCAGCCCTGGAGGTGGGGGATTCGAGACACACACCCAGCATGACAAGATTTACAGGCTGGGAGTGGGAAGGAGACAGGGGAGGAGGCAGCTCGTGGGTGAACAAGTGGAAAGAAACAGTGAGACAGCAAGGAGGCTCTTCCCAGGTAACTCCTGAGGGTCTCTGGCCTGATGCTGAAGTCCAGAGGAGAAAGCTTTCCACCAGGTATCAGCCCCAAACCCCAGCCTGGACACTTCTGAAGAGAATAAAACCAGCAAAAAAATAGAAAAACTGGCACAAAATTATTCCACCTACAAAACCCTCCCTAGTTTACATCAGCAAAGAATTCGGTGCAAGGGAAATGGTGCTGCAGCAAATCAAGACTGTGGAGATGGTGGGAGTTGGAAATGACAACCTCATGGAGTCCTCAGCCCCCACAAGTGCCCCGAGCCTGAAACCCCTGAATAATCCCCAGCCCACTTGTGCCGTGCCCAGGAAATAACACGGCTTTGAGCTCGCCTGGCTGGGGTAAAACAAAAGCTTTTGTGACTCACGACAGAAGCCTGAATGCTAAAATTTCCTGCAGAACTATTGAGTGTGTCTTTTGAAACAGAGCGCTTATTACCAGGGACTTGTCGTCCCAAGAGCAAGTGTAACCTTGACATCTGCTTATTTTCTTTCAGAAAACCACCTTGGCTCAGTTATTATGTATTGAAAGCTTGATGGTTGCCAGCAGCTAGAAGGGTACAAGCCACCAAGCAAGTGCCACAAAGTGGTAATATTGAAGCTGTAGGATGTAAGGCTGCTGAGAGAACAAATAAACACTATTGGTACAGATTTAAGAAGGAAAGAAATCTGGATTTCCCCTAAGAAAAATATAAAGCAAGCCTTGCACAACTTCATTCCACAGAAAAGCTCCATGAAATACATCCCTTTGCTTTTCACTTGCTTGGCTGTCACCTCGCGAAGGCTGGAAAGGGAATGGATGCCAGAAATAGAGAGAGTGGTGAGGTCTGAGGGGGAAAGGATGAACTGAACTCCCCCCCTCCTCACAGCAATCCCTGACAGCTGGTGGCAACCAGGAGAAGAGTTCTGCCCTGCACAGCCTCAGTGAAATACTCTGCAGAGCTGCAGGATGCTGAAGGTGTCTCCTAAAGCTGGATTAATGCCACCCGGGTGGGTTCCCCCAAAACTCTCTCTGTGCAGTTTGTGTCCCTGAACTGATCCCCAGACATTAAAGCAGAACACATTCACCTCACCACGTCTCCCTCCCAGTCCCACACACCTGAAGGGACAGTCTCCAGTTCTCCTGGCTTTTCCTTCATGGAACGAGGTGCTGGAATAGGTGCAGAGGTGGTGACAGAAGGGGTGGCTCCTTCACAATGCCAGGAGGTTTATGGGGAGCAAGGACAAATTAAATTAGTCAGTGACTTTTGGCTGAATTCTCCAAGGGGGGGATCACACTGGCTCTCCATGTCCCAAAGGACACCAAAATCCTGGCTGCGTGCAGCCTGGAAACCTGCTGGCTGTGGGAACAGAAAATAAGATAATAAAACTCCCTATGGATTTAATAGCACCATACACGTCTAGCTGGGGAAACTTCAAGGTCACTGGACAATATTTAAGATGCTGATACTTAGTCATGCAATAATAATGTCAGCTGCAATTAAATGCATTTGAATTGAGGGCCCTAAGTGCCTTGCAGAACATACCTTTTCAGCTGTGGGGATAAAAACAGCTTTTAGGGCTCATTCCAGAAGTGTCTGGTACAGAATGATGCCCATAGTTTTTCATACTGAAGTTAATTCAGACATTTTAAAACACACTTGTAAATAAAGCACTACCAGGAACAGTCTAGGTGATCACACTGGAATCAGACACAGAATGTGTGATGCTATAAAACACCATGATCAGGAGGGAAAAGCAGGCTTTCCACAGGTACCATTTCCACAGGTGGCATGCTCTGAGTGTCCCTATTGCAAAGATGCTCAAGGCTCTAGCTCTGAGGCAGGAGAGACTCTGCAGTGGGAAGAGCAAGGATCCAGCAGCAAAGGGGAAAGTCCCAGTGGGGAGCGGCCTGATGGTGCCATGTCAGTATGGGAATTTTTCTACCAACAAACACTGCAAGGTGAACTCAGCTCTCCTTCCTCCCCCAACTCATAAAAGCCAGTTCTTGTCTCCTGGTTTCAGATGCTGTTCCCCTCCTGCAGCACGTGGAGAAATCCCCTTCCTGCAGCCCTGCCCCGAATTTGGCTTCAGCAAAAAGTTCCTCCCACAGCCCTGCTCGAAGCCTTTGGCCTCTCCTCCAACATCCTTTCCAAAACCCCACCGAGCCTCTTGGCAAAAACAAGGGCAAGCTCTTGCCCAGCTGCCAAACACCCATCCAGCTCTTTCTCTTCCCTCTTCCTTCCCCTACTCAAAATGCTCTCAGCAAAACCTTCTCAGTGTCTCTCTGCCAGTGCAGCTTGGAAATCAATTCCTTTACTCTGAGCCCCTGAACCTCTGCCCCAGCTCACAACTTTGGCCTTGTCTATGCCTAAAATAGCTTTTCTTTTCGTTTCTTTCCTCTCCCTGTCCTCTTGCCTGCACCTCTTATTTCCTGCTTCCTCTGTGCACCACTTCAAGAGCAGCACAGATTTGCTGCCCACATGCTGAGGAACACTGCTTCTGTCAATGGTGTCATTTACAACGACTGGAAGGCTTTTTCCTTTTCCTGACGAGGATCTCTGGGCAGGTTTTGGTGTTGCCAATCTTCTTTCCAAACAGATCTTTGAAAATTAGCTTTAAAAGCCTATGAAAGCAAAACAGTTGAACAGAAATTTGTTTTTAAAACCACAATCTCTTTGGAAGTATTTTTATACCAGGCATGTGAACCCTCCAAGCAGCTAAACCACCAAGCAATGAAGGCATTTTTAGCTGTTGGGGTGGGATAACTCATCCTGCCTGCCCTTTAGGGCCAGGCCCAGGTTGCCTCTGGGTCATGGGCATTCTTGGACACATGAGAATTTACCCTTCCAGAACCAGGCGCTCTGGCTCACACCCTTCAGTGCATCACATCTCTAAGGACAGTGTGTGATCACCTGAGGGCAACACAGAGCTCCTAAAGCCCACTCCAGCAGAGATGGCAAAAACAAAATTCCTGAGCCTTGAGCCCCAGTCTGCAGTTAGGACAGTTCTTTTGAGGCTGCCTCAACTATTTCAATAATAAAAATATCTATTTTTTTAAAAAAATAAGTTCTGTTTGTCTTTTTCATGCTAGATATAAAGCAAGCTTTAATCTTGTAAGGTACTTGTGTCCTGTTTACCCAGCTAGAACAACAGAAATCCAAGTAAACGCAGAGGTTTTGCTGACAGGCAACAAACTCAGAGCTCATTCTATTCCACTGTCAGGAGCTGGGAAAACACACAGCAGGAAGATTTGAACACCCACAAAGCACCAAGAAGAATTTGGCATTTAGCTCAAAGCCCCACCTCTGTCCCAGACAGTGGCATGGGGAGGGATTTCAGCAGGCCGGTGAAACCCCAGCCCACAGATCTGCCTGCTCTCCATCCCCAGCAGGATGGAGAGAGGACAACAATTCACCCTTTATTAGCCAGTGGAAGGGATGGCAGTGCAAAGGGAATAAGCAGGTCAGGATATGACATCTGAATTTAGGGGCTGTGAGTCCCTCAAAGCAGCAGTTCCTCCCCACCGAGAATTCCTAAAACCCCACCTGGAGCCAAATCCTGCCCCATCCATGGTGGGCTCACTCATTCAGCCTTTAGGGAGCTTGAAAATAAAATGCACATTTCTCTGCTAGCTGTAAATCCTTTGTCACCTGGCAAATCTGGTCTATTTTCCTACCACTTTTACTCATAAAAGTACTACTGTTCTGTCTGAATTTACATGGTGCTTTTATAGTGGAGACTGGGGAAGTTCAGAGTTCTCAGCAATGTTGTCATAACTCAAATTAAGTTGTGAGGGTTTCCAGACAAATTCCTTATCAGGATATTATTGCCACTGTTAAAACCCAGAGAGAAGAAAATGACTTGACAGGTCAAACAAAGCAAAAAAAAGGGGGAAAAAAAAAAGAGCTATGGGCCTTTAACATGATGTTTTCTTAATATTCCTTGCAGTGTATACATTACAACCTCATTTACAAAACACCCAGCAAAGCAATTATTTTATTTGGGTTTTTTTTTTCGTTTTCTAAAGAATATAATTTAACATGAAGATCATTCCTTGCATTTCTGTTTTAGTCTTTTTAGCCCGTAAATAAGATATCAAAAGTGGGAAACGAAAGCATTCTACTAAAAAGCACTTTGAAAAGAATAGTCTACCAAATTAATTCTGTGACTAATCAAAAGAACAAGCTTTATTAGTTTTATGTGCCTACTAATGACACAATTTTCTTTATTCCTGAGGACTGAAGTACTACTCTCCAAAAAGTGCTTGCAAACCCAAGATATCAATATTTAATCAGGGAGAATAAACATTAAATAACTTCACAGGAGAACTTTGCCTCATGCTCCAAACTCCTACTGCACTGGAATAAGGAAGAAAAAAAAGAAAAAAAAAAAAAAAAAAAAAGAAAGAAGAGAAAACAAGAGTTTTTTTTATTAAAGTCAGTGAAATTCTTCCATTTGCCTCATACCTGTAGACTAAAATGGACTTCAAGTGACAGGTCCATGTGGATAAAGATTTAAGAACACAGTCAGCCACGGACTCTTATTAACTGTTTTAATAAGAGTTGACCATGCTCAAATGGAAACAATTTCTAGTCCCTTCACCACCTGCACTAAGGGTCTGCTATCAAGCAAATTTCAAAAATAAATGAGAAATAGGAAAAACTTCCAGTGCTTACAAAATTTCAAGAAATTTAGAAGACCTTTATCCAGTTTAAGAAAACAATATTTCAAAACCTAGAGTTGGACTATCAAAACAGTAAAACCCCATCAGTATTTATATCATTTTAGGTAACTTTTTCTCTCTGTTTTCTGTGAATCGGTGATAGGAACAACAATCCAACTACTTTATTTAGACAAAAAAAGAATGTTCTGCTTGAAACAAAAAGAGCACTAGACAGTATTTCCCTTCTCCAGAGCTGTGAATGACAAAATAAAAGAGCCAGTCTCTGGAAGATTTGTTTTCTTTCTTCCTGGAGTTTGTGACTCAGCCAGCACTAACAGCAGCTTCCAAAATGTCTGCAAATGGGGGCTTGAGAGCAGCACAGCCAAATCCCAGCTTAGGGGGAGCACTTTGCAAAGGAGATGCTGCTCCTCTGGAAAAGTCAGGCATCCATAAAGAAATTTATGGAAATCACTGTCAATCTGAAAGGCTGCCCTTTCACTGAACTGCTTTCAAGTGGTTCAGTTTCTCTTGTCCCTCTGCCTACCGCAGCGAGGCTTAACTAAGAATGAGCAACATCTTTTATTTATCACCTGAAACCCCTCTTTGTTCCTGCTCCATGCTCTGCCAAACAATCAACAGGTCTGTGCCAGGGACCAGGGCTGCGGGAAATCACAGTGCTGCAGGAGACAATATTCATGGTGCTGTGGTGCCTCAGGTTTGGCTTTTCTGCTTTTCACATTCTGTGCTGCTTTAGTGTGCGGGTCTGGTTTCATGTTAGGGGATGGTGAGTTCTGCACAGAGCAGGGAGACAAAACAATTCCTGCTGAGCTGGGCACCAAGGACAAATGATCCCAATCCCAGCCCAGGAGCACAAACCCCGTGGGCTGCAGAGAGAAAAACAAGCAGGGTGGGACTGCAGGGGCTGCAGCTGGAACTGGACACTGAACTGCAATGTGCACATGGAGCAGAGCTGAGCCCAGGGAGAGACCCCGGCAGCGCTCGTGCATTTTGGGACCATTTGGGTTCATCCTGGGTTCATTTTGGGACCATTGGGGTTCATCCTGGGTGCATTTTGGGACCGTTTGGGTTCATCCTGGGTTCATTTTGGGACCATTGGGGTTCATCCTGGGTGCATTTTGGGACCATTTGGGTTCATCCTGGGTGCATTTTGGGACTATTTGGGTTCATCTTGGGTGCATCTTGGGACCATTTGGGTTCATCCTGGGTGCATTTTGGGACCATTTGGGTTCATCCTGGGTTCATTTTGGGACTATTTGGGTTCATCCTGGGTGCATTTTTGGACCATTTGGGTTCATCCTGGGTTCATTTTTGGACCATTTGGGTTCATCCTGGGTTAATTTTGGGACCATTGGGGTTCATCCTGGGTGCATTTTTGGACCATTTGGGTTCATCCTGGGTGCATTTTGGGACCATTGGGGTTCATCCTGGGTGCATTTTGGGACCATTGGGGTTCATCCTGGGTTAATTTTGGGACCATTTGGGTTCATCCTGGGTTCATTTTGGGACCATTTAGGTTCATCCTGGGTGCATTTTGGGACCATTTAGGTTCATCCTGGGTGCAGCCCTGGCTGGGCTCCGGTGCTGCCCAAGGTGCATCCATGGAGGAGATCCTTTTGATCAATCCCTGCTTTATTCTTTAGCTCTGTCCTGCCTCTGCTCCAGGGCAGCCTCCAAAGGCACCAGCAGCACACAGAGATGGTGCTGTTTGCACCAGAGGAGAGCAGCACCGTGTGATGGAAACCCAGGAGGAACTTTAACCAGGGTGAATGAAGGATCTGAAACCAGAGGAGGCCACAAAGTTGATGTGAAGGCTGCAGCACCTTTCCTAGACAATGAATTGGGGGTGCAGGGAGACCTCAGAGCCTCTTCCAGGGCCTGAAGGTGCTCCAGGAGAGCTGGAGAGGGACTGGGGACAAGGGATGGAGGGACAGCACAAGAGAAATGGCTTTAACTGTCAGAGAGTCATTTTAGATTGAATATTAGGTTAAAAACCATTACTCTGGGAGTGGTGAGGCCATGGTACAGGTAGCCCAGAGAAGCTGTGGCTGCCCCATACCTGGGAATGTTCAAAACCAGGCAGGATGGTGCTTGGAGCAGCCTGGGATAGTGGGAGGTGTCCCTGTCCATGGCAGGGGGTGGGACAAGGTGAGCTTGGAGGTTCCTCCCAACCCAAAGCACTCAGAGGTTCCATGATTATGCGAAAATTTAATATAATTATAGCCAAGATAGATACGAGGGATGCAAGGTCTGCAGGGAAAATAATATTGTTTATTAGAATAATTGATGCAGTTGGAAAGGATATAAATTTCTAACAGAGCACATTTCACTTTGTGCTATCTATGTATTCCTTTCAAAATGTGTCTAGATGATTACAGCTTTCCAGCAAGGCAGAAATTGCCTCATTATCAGTGAAATATTCCAAGAGATGGTACACACAGCATTGTCAAATGTGGGAAATCATGAAAGTAGGGGGGGAGAAAAAAGAGAAGACTCCAGATTTCAGCTAAAATATTTTCAAGTCAAGCTTCCTTTGCACAGTCAGAGAAATAAAAACTTGCACTGTTTCAAAGCAATCACAAATGGCTGTAAAAAAGATAAGACCATGGCTAAACCTCTGTGTGCATCAGGGGGCCAAATCCTGATGAATCCCAGCATGAATTTGGAAAAACAACTGGAAAACTTGCTTTACAACCAGCCTGTAGTTCCTGGGACGCTTTGTGTGAGCACAGGGAGACCTGAACCCCTTCTCCTGGCACAGGGAGCAGGCGCAGCCACCTTGCTCCTTTCCTCCTTTTCCCACAACCCTCAGTGTGAGGAGCCTTGTAACTGATAAGAAACATGTTGTGGCAATGGCTTTGAGCACCAGCCTTCTCCCCAGAAGAGTAAAATGTTAGAAAGATCCAAATTCAGCTCGACTTCTTTGGTTACTTGGCTCTAAAATAGAGAACAACCCACAAATGCTCATTTTAATAATGCATCAACGCTCCTTCCCAGTTCCCAGGAGTTATTCTCTCTTTCAAACGATCTCCCAAATTCATAAGAAATGAGCTTAATTTCTTTCTGCACCAAAAGTGCAGATTCCCTCTCAATTACCTACATATCTGTTGGAAGCTGGATTATTTAAAGCTCTCAAATTATTCAGCCACCAGAATTTAATTCATTTAATGATTACTGAACCTTTGAACCATTCCAGTCAACTGGCTCTTTAATTGTTCTTCAGCAGCCCCTAATAACTGGAAATATTTTCTGAAACTGTGGCAAAGCTGAACTGAGATGTGTAGTCTGCAGCTCAGCCTTTTCAGATTTCTCTGCACAAATACTTCATTACTGCTGCCACACGTGCATTTATAACATTATCCTCAGGATTCTTTCCAGACTGCCAGGACTTTGGGAGCGCTCCACACTGAAAGCATTCCCCAGCTCATATTGAATTCAATACCTGAGGGCCAGACCTTCAAGCCAGGGCAGCTCAGCACAGCTCCAGTGGTTCTGGGGCTGCTCATCTGTCT
The DNA here is from genome assembly GCF_036417665.1 of Passer domesticus. NCBI lineage: Eukaryota > Metazoa > Chordata > Aves > Passeriformes > Passeridae > Passer > Passer domesticus. The sequence goes on along the minus strand of NC_087476.1, from coordinate 122,372,660 downwards.
GGCAGACACAGCTCATGCTGGGGACCTGCTAACTCTGTTTCCTCAGGAGCATTGGGTCATTTCGCTTTGCACAAGCTTCAAATGCTCCAGCACTTCAGCACACAGGGATTAGAAAAGCAGAATTCATTCTCACGTAGCTCACTTGGCCATACTGACAACTCTCACCAGTCACAAGCACATGACCCCTGCCCACGCTGACGAGAAGAAATGACAAACTCTCCTGGTTAGACGGGTGAAATATTTTCAGTAACAAAAAGTGCCTGGAAATGGATGGCATTTTTAGTAAGGAAGCACACGCACAACTCTCTAAGCAAAGTTTTCTTATAACTTGTGCTATCAGTGGCTTTAGATTTCAAAAAATAAATTATTCATCTTCCCCAGCTCCTTGACAGCCTTTGCATTAAATTTAAGAATAAAAGTAAATTGCTTTGAGTGGAAGAATAAGCCCAGAGTACAGACTTACTGAGCCCTATTAGTAGAAATAAAAAGCTGAAAGAGTCTAAAATTCAGATAATAAACCTTGAAGGTGGTAAAAAAACCACCAGCAAGATGCTTCACCCAACCCTCTCATTACTTACACAACCCTAAAATATGTCCTACAAGAGATAACCTCATTTTCCTTACTTAACATCTTCAATTTAGCAACGTGGGGGCAAGAAATGACTGCCAAACTCAATGCAAACCATCACATTCGATAGCAAAATCTGCATTCCCTATAAACAAAGTGGGAAATCTGCCCAGCCAAGACGAATTTAATTCTTTAGGGGTTGCAGTTGTGACCATGTGTCACAACGGTGGTGGGAGCATCTTAAAGGAGTCGTTTTGCAGAGCCACAAGGGTTTATAAAGGATTAATTACAGAATATTTGAAGGACCAGGCAGTTTTTCATAAGGCAGCATGAAGAGCAACACAACTGAGCATGAGGGTAGAGTTAAATGCCTCTGCTCCTGTTGTGCACACCCCAGATGAAAACTGCTGCTGTCTTTCAAGTGTGTCAGCTGTAAATTTAGTTATTTAAATACAAGTTGTGTGTCCAAGGACCATTCTGAACACCAGATGCATGTAAAGTTCAAAGCAGAGTTGAACCAGCAAGTGCAAAGCAGGAGCATGTGGTGAGTGAGATGGAAAAAACACCCACAACCAATAAAACCTTTTGGAAGATCTACAGCAAAGCAGATCTACAGTTTCACAGAATTCAGTGGCACCATAACAATGAGCAAATAAAAGACTGCAAATTAACAGTTTGAAGTTTTCATAAAAAATACTGATGGTCTCCAAACTACCATGGGAAAGTTCATCACCTTCCTTTGAAAAATTATTATCTCCTTCCCAATTTTAATCTTTTCATAATGCATGCAATTTTTTTATCTTAAAAGAGAGCACCAGATCATTTTATCAATTTTTAAAACGATTTATCATTCTTTCCCCTCAATAAAACTTCATTAAGGTTATTAAACAGAGAAGAACTTGCATTTGCTCCTCTGCTGTAACCCTGTATTCTGGCAAAACGTGAACTGCATCTTTTTGCCACTATTTTGATATTCAAGGGGAGCCAGAACTGCAAAATTAATATTTAAATCCTGTGATAAAAGCAGAAGAAACCTATGCAATGACATGACTTCTTGCTTTCTCTACCTTCTCATCCTCTTCTACAAATCTGTTTTGTTTGGTATAACTGAAAAACAGGAGTTCAGGTGTGAGGTTCAATCTTTAACTTAGTGAAGAAACTCGTCTCAAATGGAAATAAAGGCAGGAGGCAAAATGACAATCAGGGCCGTGTGTCCCACGGCATCAGCACAGCCGATGTGCACTCTGGATCCTTTTCCTCAGAACACATCCATTATTTCCAGCCTGGGGCAGGAGTGGCACTGTGTTTCCAGGTAACCTTGCTCTGGGGTGCCACTGGCTCTCCAACTCCCATTCTGCCTCCAAGGGCTGCCACCTTTCTGTTGATGCACTTTATTTTTTAATCTCTACAAATATGGCCTTTTTAATGCTGAGTATTTTTCCCTAAAAATGACAGCTTAGCAAAGCTGTGTGTTACAGCTGGTTTTTATAGAATCCTGCCCACTCTGTATCCAAGAACTTCACCCAGCAGGAAACTGGAAAAGCTGGAGGGCTTCAACAGGAGGCAGCATCCTGCACTTTTGTGACCATCTTTGCAGATGGCACAGAGAGTACAAACAGCCCTCAGAGCCACGACAAAGCCAACCTGAGAACATTGCAATGGCTCCTTCCCTGATGCAGATCTAACACAGCCAAACCCCACTAAGACAGGGGCTGATTGCCTGTTTTAGCCAAAAGACTTTTCCTTCCCTGATGCTCTGGGGGGTTTGAGAGAGAAGGATGTGTTAACGTCACCCTCTGCGCAATGCCACGGGGATGTCTGGGGTTTGTCTGGACGTTTGTGGGGCACACAGGGAGCTGCAGGGCAGCAGCCTTGCCAAGAGCACTCCCTGTTGCAGCTTGAATGGGATAAAACACATCTAGAACAAGCCACCTAAATATGTGCTAATTTCATCTAATAAATCCAACTCCTCTGCCAGAAAACTTCCTAGGAAAAGAGAGCATCCTTTTTGCCAGCTTAAAAACTTCCAGGCATTTTGTTTGCTTCCAAACAACACGCTGGCCATTTAACCAGAGTTTAGGACAGTTTGATCCAGGTCCCACCCTCCTACAGATAATGATAATGACAATAAAGGTGCCATTGCTCCATAACTTTCCTCAAGCCTGGTGCTTCCCCTGCCCTGCACAAGCAGACACGTCCCAGCAGCTCCTCAGGGAGGCCAGAGAAGTCTCTCAACCAGCAGACTGGATTGTTTAAAGGCACTTATAAAAAATAAAAAGGCTCAGCCTCTAGGCAGTTTCTGGTTTGCTCACTCGTTATTTTGCACAGGAGAGCACGAAAGCACAGTTTCCAACAGAAAACATAAAACCATAGTTAACACACTAAATCCCTAAAGAGGAGCAGACTGATTTTTCTCCCTGAAACAGGCTAGAGAAAAAGATCTCTGTCACACAAAGCAACCCACGAAGAGCTACACAGATAAGCACTCCAAAAAGAAAATGAATTATTTTATAATTCTGAGGACAATTACTTAGAGATTTGACATTCACAAGCATCCAGCTCCTCAAGGACAGGAGCACTACGACCAGAAATCCAGCTGCCACTACTCCCTGCTCTAGCATCAGCCACCCCCATTTTCCCATTCCCACTGATGCACAGCCTGATTAAGATTATACCCTTTGAGCAGCCAAACATGAGGCAAATTCCAAGTTTGCTACCTAAAAACTGCAGGCTAGAATCCCTCAGATGAAAATGACAGTACAACCCCTGAAATCACAGGGGAGTCATTAACTTCATCCCACAAAGGACCTGTCTGCTTCTTCACAGTTCAACTGATTTTAGTTTTTTAATCCAAATGCTGGGAAAAACCTAACATTTTCATCACGTAAAATATTAACAATCTTCCCTGGATGTAGCTGCTGCAATAGCCAGCTGTTGCAGAATTACAGATGGGGCCAAAGCACAGGGAGCAGCCAAAATCTCTCCAGTTAGAGGAGGAGCCCATTTTGCCAATTCCAGGGATTGATCCAGGTACTGATGCTCTCCATCACTTGCAGAAAGCTTCCCATGGAAAGCAGGGAAATGTTCCTTAAACTTCCAGAATGTTTCACGCTTTTTCGATGGAACTTCAGTGAGATTCAGTTAAGTTATGAAGTGCTAAAATAATCATCATTTTACTTCTTAGGAGAATGACAGCAACATGGCTGAACAAGCAATATAAAACTGGCACTTCTACTTTTCCAACTTGTTTTGCCACTTACAGAACCTCTAACTTTTGTGTTTGGTAACAAAATACCTAGATGATAAAGAATTAAGAATTAATGACTTGAGAAGTCAACTTCCACCACAATTCCAGTGGAATTCAGCATGCTAAATCTTCAGGTTCTTCTGAAAGTCTTAATTTTTCAGATTTTTAATTTTAAAAATTAATCTTTAATTAAAAAAAATAAAAATTAAATTAGGTTTCAATCTTTAGACAATTCATCTCCACACCCAAAACCTACACTCCACAGAGCTGTCCTCTGTGGGCCAGCTAGCAAGATCTGGAAGAGGAACGGACAAAATCAAACCCACCCCAAGCAGCTGTTTCCATCAAACCAAGAATGATTCCCGTGATCAGGACACCTAGGGACACGTGCATCCAATTCCTTTTTATAAGTAAATTCAGCTCTGTGAACTCTAGCTTTAATAACATCATCTTCTTCCATCTCTGTGAAAACATGCACCTGGGAAAGGCAGGGATCCTTGCTAGGGATCTGCAGGGAGTTATGCAATTGCAGTGAAAGATGAAAACACAGGGTAAAAGATAAGAACAAAATACTACAGATCTTCAGTTTACCCAACATAAAGTACAAATATCGCATGCAGACAAGAACAATGCAATTATTACTACTCAGTTGAAATTTATTCATTAGGAGCTCACCTTGCATTGCCTAAAAATCAGCAAGATTCTGTGGAGCAGTAAAAATATAATTACCAAGATCAATTCAATGCACTGTGCCATTAACACCTTATTATAATGAGGCCACAATGTGAAAGCATCTCATGGACAGAGCTGTGTTTTGCAATTCGTGGTGCAATTAGGTCTAGGTCTAATTCAATGAATCCAGTCCTAAGTGGGATGGAAATTCTGGATGTCTTTGTCCTCAGATGAGTCCAAATGAACTTCAGTGAGAACTGAACAGGGAAAGGCTTGCCAAGCACTGGCCCAGGCTGCCCAGGGAAGGGCACAGCCACCCTCCTTGGGGGTATTTACTCGGTGTGGCACTTGGGGACATGGTTCAGTGGTGGCCTTAGCAGTGCTGGGGGACAGCTGCACTCCAGGATCTCAGAGGTCTTTGAGTCTAAAGGATTCTGTGATTCTAAGAACATGTACAGGGTTTTCCAGCAAGGAACTACAGTTCAAAAAGCCTCCACACATACACAAACCCTGAAATCCTGGTCATTAATGGTTTAGTCAAAATATTCCTTGATGTTTCTTTTCCCCTCACCCTTTTCTTTCTTAACTTGCTCTGTGTGGTGGCACACACAAATCCTGAAATCCTGATCATTAATGGTTTAGTCAAAATATTCCTTGATGTTTCTTTTTCCCTCACCCTTTTCTTTCTTAACTTGCTCTGTGTGGTGGCACACACAAATCCTGAAATCCTGATCATTAATGGTTTAGTCAAAATATTCCTTGATGTTTCTTTTCCCCTCACCCTTTTCTTTCTTAACTTGCTCTGTGTGGTGGCACACACAAATCCTGAAATCCTGATCATTAATGGTTTAGTCAAAATATTCCTTGATGTTTCTTTTCCCCTCACCCTTTTCTTTCTTAACTTGCTCTGTGTGGTGGCACAGATTACAACTGAAAATGCACACGTCTGAAGCTGCAGACCACAACTTTCTGCATCAGGGTTTAAGACTGGAATCCTGGATTCCTGTTTGATGTAATCCTAATAGTCAGAGATCCATACCTTCAAAACAGGCATATTCATGAACTTTTCCTAAGAGCTAAAGCATCAGTCCTGTGAACATCTAAGCAGTCTTTGATTCCTGCAGGAGTAGTTATGATATTCATTTTGAGTGTATTTCAGCAACACATTGGACCATTTTCTTTATTTTGTTGTAGACAGTCCTAGCTCAGCCAGCAGAGGGAATTTGTCTGAAGGCTCATTCCCAAACATCCAAGTGAAACTTCTAAGTACAGAGCTGCTATTATCAGTCATTACCACCCCAGATCCCACAGCACAACACAATTAAACTGCTGAAAACGGCGAACGCCTGATGCTGCTCCATTTTTGCATTCTGTCTTGCACAGCACAACACAAAACAAATACATTGCATGAATCAAACCCTGAGAAAGAACTTGTGAGACAATGAAATTAAGCATTTAAATGTTCCCTTTGAATTGAAATGCATTCAGTGATACCAGGATGAGGCACCGTCTCCATCTTAGATGCAAACAAACCACTCTGTTTGGAATTGTTTGTCCTGCAAAGGCCACATGAACTGAAGGTGCTCTCACTAAACAGAGTCTTTTTGCTCTGTGCTTGTTCTTCTCAAGCACCTGAAGCTTCAATGTAAGCTGATCCATAAAATGAACTTCCACCTCAGTTACCCTTTCTGGCTGAAAACCACTTTTCTGGACATACAAGGTCTCTCAAAATCAGTTTAAAAAAGCAGCTGCAAATGGACACTTTAAGCAGGAATTGCACTTTATAAAGCCTGAACACTCCCCAGCTTACCAGGTAGGAATGTTGTTTTCAGGAAACATCATAATGCTGTTCCTAAGCAGCTTTGGTGACTCAGTGGTAAGTCTCTGCATGCCGTGTGGGAAGCTGGAATTTGAATTTTTCTTCCCCCTGGGTTGCCACTTTGGGATGCTTGTGCCAAAATAAAGCCGCGGGTTGTGCAGGGGAGGAATTTTTGGTGTGATCCCAGGATGCCACACTTGCTGGGGAGGCTGTGTGGGCCCAGGGCTTGCCTGGAGGGGGCTGTGCTCAGTACTTGCCCAGCAGAACGGGGAGGATTTAGAGGAATTAGGAAGGGCTCAGAGCAAAGAAAAAAAGGCAGAGTTTTGGTTCAAAGTCACCTCTTCCCTTCTCTCCTAAATCCAGTCGGTTTACCAACCACAAAAGGAGGCATAAATAGCCTGACCAGCCCACCCTCTCTTAAGCTGATGATTTTATTCTCCAGTGACTACTTTTATTGCGTGTCCTGCTGAGGTGAGGGTGTTTAGCATCTCCAGGGGTGCCAGAGATCAAGGATTAGCACCTGAAATAGCTTCCCTACCACACTCAGCTTCCTCCTGAACCCTGCAGCCCCTCTCCTGGAAACCTCCCCAGGCAGGGCTCGGTGTTTCATTGTCTGTTAGAGGCATCGTGAAGGTTGTGCTGTCTGCAAAGCACCAGCCTGGGCACACACAGCACTGAGGATAAATCACCCACCGCTGCCGAGCCCCGGCTGGGAGCACTCCAAGGTGAGGACCGAGGGTACTGAGAGTAAAGGAGAACAAAAAGGGAACTGCACAAATGGGGGGTGAGGAAGGAGCAGTGAACACAACTACAACAAGGTTTGCGCTGCAGCTTCTCTGTGAGGGGCTCGGGAGCTGTCCCAGGTAGAAGGCAGCCCTTGTGGAGGCTCTCAGACAGGTGCCTGATGCAAACCCTCTCTGAAATCCACACTTCGGGTGTGCAGGTCATTTGGGGATGGAGAGTGGCTGGGCTGACAGCAGGCACCACAAGAAGCTGATTTTGCAGTGCCACAGCAGCCTCTGAGGACACATCACCAGCACGGCACTTCTGGAGCCCAGGCACACACTGAAGCACAGCTGCCCTAAGGGGATAAAGCCAGATTTGCTCAGGAGCTGGAGGATTGGGCACAAAAGCCTAATCCACAAATAAAGTCTAGAAAGTAAGGCTAATTCAGGCTTACCAGAGCATGCACTACCACCTCTAAACCAGCTTTTTTTTTTTTAAACTGTCTTTAATTTGCAGCTTATGCTGCGATTTCTAAGCTGTCCCACACAGGCCAACAAAAGAGCCAGGAAATTCATCGGAAGCATTTCATGTTTATCAGGAAGTCCTTCCAGGCTGTACACAAAGACACTGCTCTTGTTACTCAGAGTCTCCTCCTTGTCTTATCCCCACTTTTAATGGTGTTCTAGATCTGTGCAAGAAGCTTCTTCTCCAGAGAGCAGTGACAAGGGATCATCCTGTGGATGGACAGAGCAGGGCCCCCATCCCTGACCTCAGCCCAGCCTGTGGGTGAGACTGCAACAATTCTGCATCTGTTTTAAAGGGGGGGAGAAATTCCTTCTTCTGCTTTGCAGTCAGAAAAAACTCCAGAAATTAGTTCTTTGAGGGCCATGTCTCCTATAGTCACCTCAAGAACAACAAGGAAAAAAAAAACCAAAACAAACACCAAAACAAACCAAAAATCCCAAACCAAACAGGCTTGAAAAGTCACATAAAATGCAAAGTAACAAAACGAAACAGGCTTGCAAAGTCAAACAAAATACAAAGTAACAAAACCAAACCAAAAATCCCAAACCAAGCAAGCTTGAAAAATCAAACCAAATACAAAGTAACAAAACAAAACCAAAAATCCCAAACCAAACAGGCTTGCAAAGTCACATAAAATGCAAAGTAACAAAACGAAACAGGCTTGCAAAGTCAAACAAAATACAAAGTAACAAAACCAAACCAAAAATCCCAAACCAAGCAAGCTTGAAAAATCAAACCAAATACAAAGTAACAAAACAAAACCAAAAATCCCAAACCAAACAGGCTTGCAAAGTCAAACCAAATACAAAGTAACAAAACAAAAGCAAAAAAACCCAAACCAAACTGGCTTGAAAAGTCAAACCAAATACAAAGTAACAAAACAAAAGCAAAAAACCCAAACCAAACACGCTTGCAAAGTCAAATAAAATACAAAGTACCAAAACAAAAGAAAAAAAAAAAAACCCCAAACCAAACAGGCTCGAAAAGTCAAACCAAATACAAAGTACACTCTGCATTTTACAGAATGGGAAGCAAACCTGATAAAACATTTGGTCCAATTAAGACAAGCCAGTATGGGAGCACATTCAGTACCCAATTTGGTTCCCAAACTGCAGTTTTATTTGCTTGCATTCTCATGTTGTTAGCTCCTGGGGATGCTAAATTAATAAAAGTTCTACCCTGTTTTGCCAAAACTAGGGTTTAGTTTTTATGTAGTTGATTTAATGAGGATTTTGTTAGGAAAAAAAAAAAAAAAAAGCAGGGTGAACACATCCAGTTTTGAGTAAATAAAGAGGTGGGAAGAAAAAGGAAGAAGAGTTTATTTTTATATTTTTTTCTTTCATCAGAAGCTGCATTTTATCTGTAGGAGCTGAGATTAGAGCAAAGCTTTAATGATGGCTTCAGCATCACCACTGACCTGTGCAAATCCCATCCTGGACAGCAGAATTTGAGTTCTTAACGGGAATATTAACTTTCACACATTACTGTAGGGGAGGGAGGGAGGGAGGAGCTGGCCAGCTGAGAGAGCTCTGGTCCCAGAAAACACAAAATCAGGTGCTAAAAGAGGCGAGTGCTGAGTGTAGAATGCACAGAGCCTCTGGACAAACGCTCAGCCGTATCTCAGGAGCTGGGCTGGCACCACACAAGTCACGCCTCTGTTCCCCACTCCAGAGGGCAGAGCACGCCGAGGGGAGAGGGGGCACACTGGAAACGGGCAGCTGAGGAACACCTGACACAGAGGGTGCAGAGAATATTCTGATTCCCCCGAGACCTCCCACCAGGGCCTCGGATGGGACCTTCTAAAACACCAACAAGGCTACAGCAGGCACAGGCAGAATGAAAATAAAACCCAGCACCTCCCCTGAAACCTTCACTGGCCTTTGCAGCGGGTGCCACAGCCCACAGAGAGAACAGGCAGGTCTGGAAACGTGAGGCTGCAGCAGTGAGGATGGCAAACCAGGTAACAGGGCAGGCCTCAAGGGCTATAGCTGTGAAACTTAAACTAGTGGCTCAAAGCAAATGGGAAAAGGATGGAAGGAAACCAGTGGAACATGGGAATAAGGGAGCTGGGGCTGAGAATGGGTTCTGCCTTAGACTGAGCACTGCAAGGTTGAAGGGTCAGCACTTTAAATCAGATACCGTGGAGTAAGCATTGAATTTCTGCACTTTTTACAGCTACATTGTGTCCTTAGCCTGGGTAACTATTAAATGTGAGATCAGGAGGACTGAAATGCATGAAACATTTACACAGACACACACACCCATCTGTGAACTATCCCATCTCAGAGCTCCCAAACCAAATCTTCACAGAGCATTTTAAAAATGCATAAAATGCAGATTCCCTTCATCACGTGAAACGCCTCAGGGGAGAAAACAAAACAGGGAAAACAGCTTGAGGTAAGGATTTTTAAAGCATGAAACGTGCCAAAATTGGAGAAATGTCTTAATCTCCAGTGATGGAAATGCACCAAGTGAAACACTTCGATATTAAAACAACCAATGTTTTTAGGACGGAACAAGTTCCCCAGTAGTATATTAATGCAAAATCATGTGCTTGGAAATGGGAAGTGATTAAAAATACACCAATAAAATCAAAATATTGAAAAGCTTTTTTGACGGCAAGATCAAATTAAGAGTAATTTTTATTCCACTTGGAGGGAAAACTATATTAAGATCCATAAAAATCTATAGTAAACTGATTACCGATGATTGCTGTGGTTTAAATATGCACTTTGCCGACTTTGGGAAGGTACAAGGCAAAAATTAATCCAAACTGCCCTTGGAGAGCCTGGCTGTGGCACCCGAGGGATGGATGGATGGAGGGATGGAGGGATGGATGGAGGGATGGATGGATGAGGGATGGATGGATGGATGATGGAGGGACGGATGGATGACGGAGGGACGGATGATGGAGGGATGGATGGATGATGGAGGGATGGATGATGGAGGGATGGATGGGTATTTTCACACCTGCAGCCTGCTCAGGAGCAGCGGCAATGGAGGAGTTGTTGGTCACTCCTGCACAGGGACCAGGCCATCCCAACGTGCCCCAGGTGTGGCAGAGCAGAGAGGAAAGCCACGTGTCTGTGCCACTGCAGTAAGAGAGAACTCAGAGCAGCCCTCCCAACAGAAGGACAAGCGTGTCCTTGGCACACAGGCAGCACAGAGCACCCCGTGCAGGCTGGAGCATGTCTGCAGAAGACCAAGAAGGCTGTGGTGCCTTACCAGGGGTGGCAAACATCTCCTCTGGTGTGTGACTTGTGGTATGTTAGGCACCAGGGGTAAGAAGGTGTGGAGATGTGCAAAGAGAGTACAAAGCCTGTTAATATCCTTTATTGATTGAACTGTGTCTCAGTAAGGAGAGAAACGGCTCCAAAAGGCATCTCAGAGAGCACAGGACATGGCCTGTGGCAGCTCACAAACTCTATTGCAGAAGCCTCGCACTGACCCATACTTGTAATCAAAATAAAATCCTCCTGTGAAGGCTATCACAGCTCCACTTACCAAAATTCCACTAACCTACAAGATAAACCCTTCAGGCTGGAAACATTCATTTAACCTCACTGTCACTGCTGCGTGCAGAGCTAACACAGAGTGAGTTCCCAAGGTACCCTTCAAGGCAAAAATGTCTTTTTCCACCGAGTTGTAGATGGATTTCTCCTAAAAAGCCACCTTGTACACTTTCATGGTATTCAAGCAGTTGCTTCACGGTGTTCAAATCACGTTACAGATCAATGCAGCTCAACGCCACGTGACAGAAAAACTCACTGTCACAATTAATACTTAATCAATTTGCAGTGCCTTGTTCTCCAGCAGGCACTTAAAATACAGGGAACAGGTGGAGCCTGAAACTGCTGGGAGAATAATTACCACCCTGACTGGGTCCTCAACACAATGCCACTCTGCTGTGCTGTTCTGACAAACACATACAGACACTCACAGATCCAGTGACATTTTCTTTTCTTTTATTAAACACTCTGTGTGGGCAAGAAAAGAAAGGAGGTTGCAGTGTAATTTTTGACACCATGTAATATCAATGCTAAAATACAAGTGAAAGACTTTTAAAAGAAAGTTGCAGTGTTTTTTCCAGTAAGTTCCCCTTTTGTGTTATCACTAAGCCTCATTTTTGATATTCGCTAGGCAAATGAATGGTTTTCTTTTCTGAAAGGGAAAACTGAAATCACTGTCAACAAAATGATCAAGAAACAAAGATGATGCATATTACAATTAAGATGTTAAATAGTTAAAGACTAAAATTTCAAAGCTCCCCACTACAAGAAGGAGGAAAAGTCTGAGACACGGTATGTAGAAGGGATGGTAGGTAAATAACTCCAAGTCCAGAATTCTGCAGCTTGGAAGTGAATTGCATGTTAGGAAAGTGATCAAGAACATCGCAGAACAGCACAGGGAGCACAAGCAGGTGACAATTATTCCCACAAAAACCAGAGAAAACACCTAAAACAATCCTATTTCAGCTTCAGGAGCAACTTTCAGTTTTACACAGATAGCACCACTTCAAACTGATTTGACAGCAGAGCCCTAAGAGCAGGCACAGCACTGATACGGGGTGTTCCCATCTGAATTTGATGTAAAAACTGAGTTGATGACACTGTTCCATAGGTATTTGCTACTATACATAATTAGTGTTGTCTGGGGACAAGTGTTCATCTGATAATCAAAGGGTCAAGAAATGGAGATACCACCAATAAACACGAACCTCATTAAAGAAATGTTGTTCTTCTGGTATTTCAACTGCTGCTAATCTTTAGAGAATCCATTTTCAATCGTTTCTTGGGAACTTGTGCTTAGCAATTTTTAGGCTAAGAATATGGTAATTTGTACTGGCCCTCAAATAAACAAACACTGAGGAAAATTGTCTGGGTCACATGCACTGGGCAATGCATTTGAATGCACAAGGTCTCCTCAACAGAGTGCAGAACCACCCATTTCTCTGGCTCTGTGAGGCCCAGCACACACAGAATTTCTGAATTAACAAGCCTAGTTAGCCAATTTCTGAATGCACACCTGAAAGAAAAGAACAGACATAGCAGTAGATTTATTGGTATAGTAATGCCTAAATGTTGATTTGTTCAGCATCAATTAGAGAAAACCATATGTTCTCCATGGGAGACAAAAATAAAATGGAACCAAACCCATTTTCATTTAAATGCCTGGAATTCACTCTGTTCTCAGAACGATATTGCCAAAGAACCTGCTTAAGAGGCTGCTGCAACAAAAGCATGCAGCAGAGGAGAGGCAGAGATGCTGAATGCAGGAGCTGCAGTGCCCTTTGCGAGCCCTGTCCTGGGAAAATGACATCATGTCCTGTCAGACCTCCTCGTTTGCTGGACAATTCCCACAGAACGGCCCAGGCACTGTCATTTGCCATTCAGGAGCTGCTGCAGCTCTGCTGCGTGCTGCCCATTAATGCTCCCCAGCTGCCTCCCAGCTCTCTGCTGGCATGCTAACGATGCCCAGCATGCTAATGATGCCCAGCAAAATAACACCAGGATGGGACTGGCACATCCAGCTCAGGCACTGAGCCCGTAACAACCTGATTTCCAGCCCACCTGCCTGAGCACAGAGCTCACATTCAGGCTGCTGATGCTCACCGGTGTGCACCTGGGACAGGACCCAGACCTTATGGACTGTTCTGTTTCCTTTGCTGCAGTCACATCACCTGACCAGAAGCCATCTATCCTTCAACAAAGGAAAGCCTAGAAGGAGCTTTCCACTTGCATGAATGCTGAAAATAAATTAAATAACCTGTTGCAGAAAACCCAAGCAGATGCAAATTCTGACCGGTGTAAGAAGGGAGGAAAAGGAGACAAACAATCTTTCCTAAGGGGTCTCTCCTCATTTCAGAGTGGAGACTGCTCATATAATGGTTTATACTTGGGCCTTTCCTCAAACAAAAAAGGAAATACTTAAGAGCCATTCTGGTTTTGTAATTTTACCTTTTTCTCCGTGTTTAATCTGTGTGGAGCTCATGGAATCCTTTGGGCTACATCCCTGCTGTAGTACAGGTGCCAGAGCCAGAAAAGAAGGTTGCCCATGCTGCACTTCTTTGGAATAGGGTTCTTCTGCTTCAAATGTCTAATAACTCCTAGTAGATCAGAGGCTCTGTAGCTCACTGGTGAATGGTTTGTCTTAGCTGCTGTTTGAATCACTTGTATAAATGAAGAAATGACCCCTGGAAGCTTTCAGAACAGATTCCCACGTGCCTGTGCAATCTGAAGGGCAGCTGAATGAGCACAAGCAGGCGCTGAGAGGAGGTTTGCACAGCAGCTCCCAGTGCTGGGATAGCTGGGGGCCTCCCAAGAAGAACTGCAGTTATCAGTAGGTCTGAACGAGCTGGAACAAGCGGTGACAAAAAGGAACTCAACAGTCCTTGTCACTGATCACACTCAGCAGCAGCCAGGACTTCCTCCCCTTCCTTCTGCCTGCAGCACAATTCCCAGTGCTGCTTCTACAGAGCCAGTGCTGGGAAATCCTTCAAACTGCCCTTATGGACAATCCAGCATTAAGGTGCTTCATTTGTTTGGGTTGTTTTGGTTTTTTTTCACTTTTGCTTTTGATGGAGGGGAAACCCCCCAGCCAAACAGAACAAAAACATCCAAACCCCCTAAAACTGAAAAAAACCTTCACAGCAAAGCCCCAAAACAAATTGTAATGAAACCAATGCAACTTCTCCCACTTCATAAAGTCTTTTATCTTCCTGGGGAATTGAATCACAATTCAGATGCCTTGGAAGGAAGCAGCAAGCCTGGCAGCTCTCATGCATTGTGCAGGAGACCAGACTTCACCTAACGCAATAACAGCATCCTGAACAGTACCAAACCTCCCCAAACCCATCTCTCCACTCTCACCCTACAGCTTTCCTGCTTGAAATAGGCCTCTCTATTTACAGCTTTAAAGATATGACCTTGCAATCCAGATATGAAAAGAAACACACGATCTCTTCATATTTATATAGGTTAAAAATTATAGATATAGATAATATAAAATATAGATAACAATTAACACAGAGCCAGGGCATTCCTGGGAACCCCACTGCAGACTCTGTGGAGTGTAAAACTTTGAGCATTTTAGGATCCTAAAGCAAGGTCAGCCTCAGGGGTCTGTATTACTCCAAACAATAAAAATGAACTTTTGCCACTCCTCCAAACAAAGTTTAAGAAAGGAAACAGCAGCACTATGCTTTGTCCTTTAAAGAAGAGAGAAACAAGAGTTCTTTTTACTTTAAAAAAATAAGCACTGCAGTTTGGTTTGGGGTTTATTTGGGCATGTATGAGCCAGGAGAAACCACAGCACACACATTAACAGGAAGATTATCGTACAGCTACAGTCCACTCCTTGACACTAGAGGCTTATAAAATAGACTTGCAGGTTGTATTTTTATCCATTAATTCCTATGAAAAGATATTATAATACAAAATTATCCCACCCACCAACATTTCAAAATGGAGAATGTGCTCAGAGTCAGAAAAAGAAGTTGGCTTCAGAGAAGGTTTTGGAAAAGGGCAGAGGAGAACCACGCTTATCCTGCCCAAATGTGGAAGGGCTACTTCCCAAACAGAAAGATTTGGCAGATATGAAGCATTTACACATCTCATAGCAAAATACAGAATGTTTTCCTTAAAATATTTTAAGAATAAACAAAATACATATTTCAAAGACACTTTCATGAGCATGTGTTATAGTCCAGATTACACAACACTGCTTCTATTAAAAACAAAGCCTAGTCCTAAAAAACACCCAGCCATATTCATGGTGTTTGGAAATGAGAACTAGAGAACGAGGAGCGTTTTCTTCATTAAGTAACAAATTGCTTCTCAGAGATGGATATTTTAAGATATCCAAGTGGCCAATTGTCAGCTGGTGTCAATTATCACGGTTGCAGGGAGCTCTATTTTTACCAGCTGAAGATTTTGCCCCTAAGCATCTGCCAGTGAAGCCAGCCAGGGAACCACGGACATCTATCTGGAAAGGCATTGATTCTAAAGAATGACAAGGTAATTACAACGTGCTGGGCAATTGCAGGGACAGGGGGCAGGAAAAGGATGGGGAAAGTCACAGTAAGTAACGAAACGAGCAGGAAAGCAGAGAGCAATCCTGGTAACTCTGTAGGCTTGGCACTAGCGCACCAAAAGCTGCGTTAGAGCCCTCCCTTCCCAGCCCTGTGCTGCAGACCCTGGATATAAACTGTGCTTCAGCATCTGGGCTGAGTCAGCACTGCTGCTCCTCCCTACAGCAGTCGGGACAGCTGGTGACTGCTGAAACCAGGAGCGTGGATGTTCTGAGAGCAGGAGAAAGCGTTTACGTGATTTTAATACAGCAAGTTTCATGTGCATCCTGGCTGAACAAGTCTAGTGAGCACATCCAAAACTGCTCCCTGACACCTGGAGCACTCCCTGTGCCACCCTTGACTGGCTCTTACCCTCAGGGCACCAGGCCCTGGGCAGCCTGGCTGAGGGCTGGCATCAGCCCATCCCTTCTGACAGCTGGGGCATCCTCCCAAAGACCTGGACGTGCTTGCTGGGGGCGGCCATCCCCAGCCATGGCTTGGGTTTCTGCTTGTTCTCTGTCACCAAAGGTATGGGGGACAGTAAAGAAGGCGACACATGGACTCCATCATTCAGAAGGCATAAAAGGCAAAAAGCCTCTCCTTTATTCTGATGTCTTATTTTATATCTTCGTTCACTACCAGTGGACCTGATTGGTCATGTAATGAATACATTTCACATGACTGGCTAATTAACAAGACACCCATTTGGTAAACAACCTTACTGTAAACACACACACGTAGCACACGTTAACTTGATCACAGCTGCAGAGATTAAGGATTGTTTATAATTCTCTTCTCTGAGCTTCTCACAGCTTTGCCCAGAACAATGCCTGGGAAGCTATCTATTTCTCCCTGTGACCAGAGAGCTGCCACCACAGTTCTCCACACACCCTTTGCTGCTGCAACCCAACTCAACCCCTGCACCTGATGTGGAGTTAAGAGGCTGCAACAGAGCAGCTTCCAGGGCACCACAAGCAAGTGGTGAAAAGTCCAGAAACTTCAGATTTAAACAAAACACCGTCCCCAGCATTCCATGTAATGCTTCAGTACTGGGAAAGTCCAGATTTAAACAAAACACCTTCCCCAGCGTTCCATGTAATGCTTCAGTACTGGGAAAGTCCAGATTTAAACAAAACACCTTCCCCAGTGTTCCATGTAATGCTCAGTACTTTCAGAAGACAAGAGGAGAATAAAAAATGTTTCCCAGTGTCCCACCTCAGCAGTATCTTTGTGTGCTAAAAGCTCACCTTCCCCTGCACAGACAGCAGATGTGCCACTGGCAGCCAGCTTCCTGTTGCTTCAATTGCAGGGAAACAAGAGACTGGAGCTGATGCATTTTTGCAGAAGAGAACCATGTTAACCCAGCACCGCTGCCTATTGAAACTATACATTTGCATTGCTCAGAGAATGCCATTTGTTAGACTGAGGAGCCCAGAGACTGGTAAAGAATAACTTCTAATTGCATGACATAATCCTTAATTAGCATTCATCCACAGATGAAGCTTGCATTCATCTCATGAATAAATGATAAGTGACGTGATAGTGAGTGTTGAGGAGCACTCAGTCACATCCCTGGGACATCACAGATATGCCACTGCTAAGCACCTTTACGTGAAGTCTGGGTACCTTCCTCAATGGCCACTTGCTCTCAAAAAACAGTGACAGACTAAAATACGTGCATTTGGACTTCAATTCAGAGCAGATAATTCTGTCAAGGAAACAGTACAAAAAAGATGAAAACCAGCAGGAGCAGATTATTATATTTATGCTGCGCTGGACTCACTGCCACCATTTTTAAAATCAGGCTTTATCCTTCATGTAACCAAATTAATGCTGATCTCCTCAAGAGTTCCAGAAATCCAAACCAGAGAAGCTCATCGTTTCCAGCATTTCAAAACTCACTTCCCAATACTCTGCCTTTCATTTTTATTTCAACCTCCCCACGAAAGCCTGTTTCAGCCTGGCCCAGTAAATACTGTAGGGTATTTACTCTGGACATCAAAGTGCTGGCGGTACTTCCATTTCATTGTACAAGGCCAAGATAACAAATACAGATTTATTATTAAATGTCCCACCTTTCACACTATGCAAATTTGCCCAGCCTGCAGCCTACTTTTGGCAGTCCTCTTTCCCAAGGGCCCTTTAGGAAGAGGCTATCAGCCAGATTAATTATTTTAACAATAGCAGCCTTTTCCTACTGCCATTTTTTCTGTCACCATTATATGACATAAAGCAGGGGGGAGGCAGAATGAATGCATCCAGCCTGTAATATATCTCAGCCCAAAGCTTCCCAGAAGCACTGGATGCAGTGTGCAAGAACAAAGCCTCCAGCCTCGCGTGACAAGTGACAGGGGACAAGAGGAGAGCATCGCGTGTCCCTGCCTCTGGAAAGGCTGCATGGTCCATCTGGCTGGAAAGGCTGACCACCACAAGGAGAGAGGGCAGGACAGCTGTTAAAAACCCAGAACTAAAATAACCTGCTCTGCCTGTTGTCATTCCTTAGGACGCGTTGGCTTTCCAGTGGCAAACGCTCCTTGTAAATGCTTGATGCTCCATCCCTTGGGCACGGTTCGTTTGCCGGTCCTGCTCTCCTGACGGGACATAACTGCAGTGGCATGTGGCCTCTGAGCAGCTTGTGGCACAGGGACACACAGCCACCTTCCCAGCCGTCTGAGGTGGAGCGCTCCAGGAGTGACCAGCAGTGCTGCTCTGCGTCCTGCCAGGGCCACAAATGCACCAGGACCCAGCCCAGCACTGCTGCTGCTCAGGCTGGGAAGAGGAATGCTCAGGGATCCCTGCCGCCTGCTGTAGACACCGGATGTGTTTATGGGGGAGAAAACTTATGTACATTACTTTAAAAAACGTAAAAATGGGGATTTTCTCACTTTGAGATAACAGCTGAATGCAGCAGCTCATAGTGGGAAGGATAACACAAACCCAAGGATTCCCCAACTCTCATTATTGCTGTTTTCACAACTCAGAGTCACAGATCTGCACGCAAGGAGAGGGAATCATTCCTCTGCCAACCTCAGTCGCTGTGGGTGTCAGGACCTGCCCTTCCACGGGGCTGAGCAGAGCCTTGTGGCTTTGTGTTCCAAATTCACTCTTTTTGGAGATCCTGGTCCCAGAATTGCAAAACAACTCGGGCACAGGGGATTAGGTCATGTGAATGGGCTGCACTGTATGTTTGATTTAACAGAAAACATAAAGCAGTTGGCACTCTGCAGCCCGCTCTGTAATGTTTACAAAATGATAATAACCACAAGGAAACGCCAACAGGAACTTAGCACAAGTTAAACAAATCACCCTCAAAGTGGCACTCTGACACAATGGTGTCAAAACACATTTCCTTTCCCACTGGAACAATCCTATTACTTCACGCTGGCAAATGGAGGGGAGAAAAGCCGTTTTAAACCCATGGGAAAACGGCACATTTACAGGGACATGAGCAAGGCTGGTGAGCTCACAGAGCTACTCGGGGGGAAGCTGGGCTTCCTCACAGAACTTCTGAAGGCAAAGGGTTTGACAGAGAAAAAGCCCAGAGGGTTATCCCACGTCAGCATAAATCCATGAAAAGACAATGCCATCTTCATTACTCCAACAGGCGCCAAATCATAACGCTCCCACAAAATGAAAAAAATCTATGATCTGCCCCTCCTCCTCCACACCAGCAGAGAAGTAGGAAAGACAGAGGAAAAGAAATGGTTTTCCCAGTGCTCCAAGACTGGCCAGTGTAAGGCTCCACAGGAATCAACACAGATTTGAGCAGACTGACACAAACCCTCCCAGGTCAACGGGAACGTCTGATTAGGAGAGGTCCAGGCCAAACTCTGGGAGTCAGGAGGGTTCACCCACCCAACAGCACAAACTGCATTTCCAGCTCTGTTTTCCAGCTCAATATTTCTCTACCATGTCTCTTCAGAAGACTCATTGCTCATGGAGCCAAAGGCAAACATTTCAGGGAAAAACAGATGTAAAAATCAAGGGTCACTTCCCCTGGCACTTCCCTTCTACAGGAAGCACCTCCATCTCTCCCGTTTCTGCCTATGATGTGAAGGGCTCAGATGCCAGCTGGACAAAACACCACATCCGTAAACTTCAGTGCCACTCAGGGTTGGGATGCAGAAGTGGGCAGCCCAAGCTATAATCTCATCATGGACTTCATAACATGGGAATCAAAGGAATTTAAAAGTCTCTGAATAGGATTTTAGGGCAAGGCTTGTGAAACCAGGGGATCCAGGACCTGAAGACCTGTAAATCCCTCCCAACTCGACCTTCCCATGAAGCACAGGTCAAGCACAATAAAGCCTGAGCTGCTTTAAATGGAAAGCCCAGTGACTACAAGTTGAGTGTGTCTAACACTGCCAGCAAACAGATACCAGTCTGCCAGTGAGATCAGGATCACTTATTACACAAGTTCAGCACAGGATGCCAAAACTGAAATCAGGAGGGGAAAAGCTTAAGATATCCCAGTAAATTCCTGTACTTCAGCAGCAGTGAGGGTGCCAGGAGCAGGTCTGCTGAAAACCTGACTGATGCATGCCAGAGGTGAGGAGTGGATCGGCTGCACCCAGGAACAGGAGCCCATTAGGATGCTCCTGAAGCACAACTCTGAGTTTTGTTCCGTTTGTGCGTGCCAAACCTGCCCTGCCAACGTGAAACAGGGAAGGTTTGCTCCAAAAGCACATCGTGCAGCACCAGAGTGAGCACATCCTCTGCTGCCATGACAGGAGCTGGCCAAGCACGCTGGGCAGTGGGCTGCTGGCTGCAGGAGGAGTGGAGTCAGACAATGGGAGCACAGGGCAAGGAGCACTGAACCCAGGTGCTGACACAAAGCCGAGCTTTATTCAGCACTGAGGTGTCCCCTCAGCTGAGATCAGTGACACCTGCAGTCACAACAAGATCCCCAGCCCAGACACAAAGGAAACGTGTGCTGATGTTTAAGGGTGACTGGGGCAGCAGGAACTGAGGTGGGGAAACAGGGCCACGCTGGGTTATGTGTACAGACAAACAAATGCAGGAGGGCACAGGCAAAGAGAAAGGCCCAGCTGAACAAGTGCCAGCAGGAGTTCAGCACCCAGCTACATTTAGCTGCTCTTAATTGAAAGAGCTGAATACAGAAGAGACAAATGCTAACCTGGCAGCTCATGCAGGAATGTGTTTTTTTATGTAACATGTCAAAAACATGACAAAATCAGCTATTTCTGTTTACTTTCCAAGGTTACTTCCTTCCCCGAGTCTCCAATGAAATCATAATGATGTTTTGCCTCGGAGACTAGGAGGGAGAAGAGTCTCCCTTGAGCTCTCTCCTTTGCTGGCTCCTTGAGAACAGGGCAGCTTCAACACACACTTCTGCTCTAGAGCATAATCTAACTCCTGAAAGCCTAAAGGGGTTTGGGCACACATCTGTAATGTTAAAAGAAAAAAAATAAAACCAAACATTTTTTAAAAAAATCCCAAACCATTAGCATGCCATGGTTCTGAATATTTACAAAACTTGTGTTTTATTAACATACATAAAAGATTGGTGAAATGGCACTACAGCATTCCTAAAACGACAGCACAAACAACTACCTGAATTGTTGCTTATATTGAAGAATTTCTGTCAAATCTCAATGGCCAGAGATCAAGTAGTCACACCACTGGAGGATTAGTCAAAACTATGTAAATGCACAAATATCCCAAAATTGAGGAAAAAACTAGATGGTCGATTTACATGTCTGAAACAGAGAAACACCAAGTCTGCTGTACTACAACAGTTATTGCAAAACTTCAGCCAATTGCTCACAAAACCCCAATAATAATCTGCACTGCGTGACCATGGAAGGTCAAAGAGTGCTGGAACTTTTATCACTTCCTCTTTGAGTTCACCAGAGGAAACTTGAAGCAATTACACGTGGGGATGATGAAGGGGTAGGAGGGGAGGATGAGGGTCAATTGCACCATCCCTTCTGAGCACTTCTAAAGAGAAACCTGGGAGGTGGAAACCCCAATGTGGACATTTCTGGCACCTCAGCCAAAGCCTGGCTGACTGGGAACACTGCACAGCAGGATCTGCCATAATTCACTGCTAATTACAAGTGTCCCTAACACACAATATTGATTTTCCTCTGCTGATTGCTCAGACTCCAGAACATCTCTGTTTTTACTGAATGTTCCCAAGTGTTCCTGGACTGAATGGGCTGATTCCCTCAGAAAGCTGTGTGGCACCTCACTTGTCTCTAGAGGCACCTCGGCTCGGTAATTAGGCTGCCACCTTTCACTTCTTTCTGGTTCCAAACAATGCTCCTGCAGGCTTGCTCTGAAGCAAACCAGCCATTTAACCGCACACAAAGGGACTGCTGCCTTCCCAAAGAAAAAGAAGTCGGATTTGTGAATTTCTTTGGAGAAAAAAAGGTATAATTACCAACCATTAGTAGCAAGTCCTCCCCTCACAAAAGGCTGAACACTAACATTCCTTAAAGGGTTTCTTGAGCCTTTTTTGCTTGGTAAAAATATCCCAAAAGGGTGGAAGAAAGAAAACCCTCCACAACATAAGCAGCACAGAGTCTTTTTTCAGGATAATGCATTTCTTCTTTTGGCAGTAATGAAAGGCACGTTGGGTGCTTTCTAAAGCGGTTTGTTCCAGATTGCTGGCTCCCACTGCACAAAAAAGTAATGACCCCTTCCCCACGCCATCCCAACAGCAGCACGCGATCCCCGTGGCACAATATCCCATTGTGGCGCTCTGAATGCCAGCCTGGCAGAGGGACACAAGTGCCAGGGCCAGCGCGGGGGAGGATGAGTGCCAGCCGCTGCCAAAGTGTTGGTCTGAGGAAACCAGGGAAGGGGCCCCGCAAAGATAAATGCATGGAAAGATGCCACA
Organism: Passer domesticus; assembly: GCF_036417665.1. Taxonomy (NCBI): domain Eukaryota; kingdom Metazoa; phylum Chordata; class Aves; order Passeriformes; family Passeridae; genus Passer; species Passer domesticus. Next base: position 122,350,170 of record NC_087476.1, on the reverse strand, counting down.
CTGTGGCCCTGCCTCCTCTGAGCTGCTGGAGGAGCTGGGGAGAGGAAGTTTGAGATGGACTGCACAGGCATTTCAGCAGTGCTGCCTTCTCTGCTTGCAGGGCAAGTGACAAATCTCCTTTTCCTTTTGATCCTGGAGTATAAAACAGGATCCCTATTTCAGCTGTCCCTGGTTTTTTTCTTTCTGTCACACCTTCCTGTCCTCTGCCCCCCTGCATTTATCAGCCAAGTACAGGGATGGGTTTAAAGGTCTCCCACAACCCACACTGAAAGCTCATGAAAAGGCTGAAGCCACCCTGCAAAAACAGAGCTGTACAGGAAAAGAGGGACACATCCAATTCCTGTGTTCAGTGAATAACCTAGCCCCAAGGATGCAATTAAAAATAGCCTCTGTGCTCAGGTAAAGCAGAGGAACCGACAAACAGCACTTGGGTTTCTAAATGCCTCAGCCGCTTCCAAAATTGCCCACCTAGGACAGCATGCCTGGCTAAGCCCTGTGGTGTGCAAGGCCCACACTAAAATATAATGACCCCATGACTATTTCCATAATGACTGTGAAAATAGTGGTCCCATCACTAGGAGAGTCTCCTGGCAGAACCTGTGAAGGAGAGGGAGAACCCATCCCTGCACGGATGGCAGCTGCTGCTCCCCCAGCTCCCCCGTGCTGACCCTGCCCACAGAGCCCAAGGTGCTCCTGCCATGCCGTCTTTGCTCACCATGACTCTCCTGGCAGCCCTTTTCCCACAAGCCAGCAGTGAGGCTGCCAGCCTGTTGCTTCCTGCAGGACTTGGTTGACAGCTCTGTTTGTTTATGGCTCCTCTCCGTTTGGCCACATAATTATGTCCATTTGCAGCGCAGAAACGAATTCCAAGAATCAAGTGACTCACATTCATTAGGGCTGTTTGTACAGGATCTGAGACGTTGTTGCTCCATGCAGAAAGGACTCTGTGGCCATGCTTGTGGCATGCCTGGGTGCACCCATGACACTGGTGAGTTTGTCAGCTGAGATGTGCCCACCTCCACCCCGTGACCAGCAGCACACAGAACAGAAAATATTAAAAGGTTTTTGTTTTACCTGCCTAAAAAGTACATCCCATTTTCTCTTCAACTCTGTTTTAGAAATTATTGGCAGTTTTTAGTCCAAAGGAGCTATAATCTTGTATTACATTGCACAATTTTGATTATTTAAGCTGAATCCAGGGTAACACAGTTCAAAAGCTTTAACATTTAAAAATAAATACACCACAACCACACTTCTGGACAGGCAAAGAGTTAATTACGTGGAACCCAAGCAAGGAGATGACACAAAGACAAACTCAAATTCTCCATGAACTTTAGCTGCAGTCAATCCAGCAGCACATTCCTCTGAACTACAGGCTTTTACCACTATACCAATAAAAGCGAAATTTTAGGCACTTGGAAGCCCTAATGTAGGCACAGTGTGAAAACTTTTTTTTTTTTAAATAATAGACTGGTAAGCTTATAGCATCTCTTTGAAATATTTGTCCATTAAAAGCTATACAGCTGACCCTGAGGTACCTCAGGGAAAATGCAATATTGTTCTTCAATAATTAGGTCAGAATCTGATATTTTGACCTCTGTGTACAACTGCTGAGAAATATGAGCAAAAGTCAGTACAACCTGAGGCTTTCATGATAGGGTCAGAACCTCTGCACTGTAAAATATTCCAGCTGACCCCAAGGGGATTCAAGTCATTACTGGATATTCCTTCTCTCACACAAACTGTCTTCCCTCCCACTGACAGCACTGTATAATATTTCCATCAGCAAAAAACATTCCCCAATTTTAAAATATGTCCTTCTCATTCACAACCAGCAAGTGTCATCTTGGAGATGTATCTTGTCCTCCTGCAAACACAGCAACTGTTTCTGTACTGAAGTGGCAAACAAAATCTGTGCTTGCTGCCGAGTGTAGTTAGAAAAGTGTTTTATTTTTAAAAAAAGAAATATCTCATCTTCAAAATCACCCAAGTAACACTAAGGCTGTGTCCTGCTGACTGTCAATAACAACTAAATCTTTAGGTGGTGACATAATGACAAAATTGTTGCAAGCAGAGAGAAGCAGAAAGATTTCACAAACCGAATGTGGCTATTTGCAATTTCTCAAAACACATTTGCTATTCGCAACTTTTCAAAAAAACAACAGTGCACTAAGCCTGGAACATTTTCCAAAAACTCAAAAGCTCTAATGGGAATGTGCACATGGCTTTTGCTCCATGAAATGAGATGAAAACCAGTTGTGCTGACCCGGGCCCTGGAGCTGGTTACACTCCCATTAATAGGCACTGCCAGTCTGAAAGAGAGCTGGCAGCTTTCTTTTCCCAAAACTTGTGGGACCACCAAAGTTCATGTGCTCGGGCTAGGTGTGTCTTACAAGGCTACACAGAAAAATATGGATCTCTGCTCATTTTTCCATGTGCCAGAGCAGGAGATAGATAGCAATTGTATTGTGAAGCCAATAACCACCTCGCTTTATTCATTCCTCCCCAAAAGACTAACATTGTTTGGTTTTCCAAAAGCTTGATTTATTACTTCCAGCAACCCGGATGGGAATTAATTGGGAGAAAATGCAAGAGCTGTCCAAACAGAAGCTTGCACAAGAGCTCCTGCCTGTAAAGCAAAGCTGAACTGAGAGCTGGAAAAGGTCACATCCTTTTATGTCTGCAGGCAATTAACCCTCGGAGCAGCTTATTCAGGGATTCGATCCATTCTTCAAGCAGAAATACCCAACAACTTCCTCAGTTTAATATTGACAGACAATGTTTCTGTTGAGTTAACTCAGCTTGAGACTAATTTTCAAACACCTCATCCACCTCAACTGTGAATCTGTGGGGAATGGTGGGCTGGATTTCCACAGCTCCTCCTGGGATGGGCAGCAGAGCTCCCACCACCAAGGTGCTCACGGAGGGCAAACCCCTTGTGGTGCTGACCTGGAGAACCAGAACTGCTGAAACTCTGGGGCAGCACGGCAGACTTTACAAGTGACTGGATGGATGTCCTGGGGTATAAAGCTCAATAAGGTATTTTAGAGGGCAGAAATTGTCAATAGCTGCTCTTTTCACACTACGCTTCTGTTTACAAAACTACTGGGAAATAGATTTTTTAAAATTTTATCTTAAAACGTCCTCTTCTCACAAAACCAGTGGTGAAATTCTTTCCTGTGAGAGTGTTGCCCTGGCACAGGTTAGCCAGAGAAGCTGTGGCTGCCCCATTGCTGCAAGTGTCCAAGGCCAGCTTGGATGGGGCTTGGAGCAGCCTGGGACAGTGGGAGATGTCCTTGCCCATGGCAGGGGGGGTTGGACCAGGTGGTCTTTAAGGTCCCTTCAAACCCAAACAATTGTCATTCAGTGTATGATGAAATGTCACTACCAAAACAACAAAAAAAAACCAGCTAAATGAGGCACAGGCTTGGTGCTCATGACACCAGCTCCAGCCACCTCCAGAAAACCTCCTGTACTGCACCAAGACAACTTGCTACTGGAAAGCATGTCAAATAAAAAATGATACTGTGAATAAAGCCAAGTTAAATATACATTCATTGGGAAAAAAAAAGGTTCAACTTCACCATTTCCAGAAAACATCATATTTGAAATAATACCATAAGCCTCACAGAAATAATATGAAGACAGAACACAGCTCTTGTTTCTCTCTCCATCAGTGAAACAGAGGAAAAGTCATTTAGTGGTCAGCTCCAATAGAAAGCACCACTGCTCTTAAGCTTTGAAAGAAAGCCAACCAGTTCACTTAGCATTTTCTAGTAATAAGCATTTACCCAAGACAAGCATGCCAGCCTTTTGTTTAGCACAGAATTATTGCCTGTATGCCTTGAAAATTGAGTCTGTCATGCAGATATTTTTTATAAACAGTAGCTCACACCCATTTAATAAATGAAAGCATCTCAGACACAATCACAACCCTGCACAGAGCAATCAGACACAGGAACGTGGCCATTTTACAAAGCACTGAATCACATTTGCAGGCACCCAGCTTCTCCCCTTCCCTCCACGGGCAGCACCTTGACAGTGCTGGAATACGGAGCGAAACGGAGTCAGCCCAGAAATGGGCACAGCGCTGGAATCCACCAGCAGCGTTTCACTCAGATGAAACTGAGTCAGCCCAGAAATGGGCACAGCGCTGGAATCCACCACCAGCGTTTCACTCAGATGAAACTGAGTCAGCCCAGAAATGGGCACAGCGCTGGAATCCACCACCAGCGTTTCACTCAGATGAAACAGAGTCAGCCCAGAAATGGGCACAGCGCTGGAATCCACCACCAGCGTTTCACTCAGATGAAACAGAGTCAGCCCAGAAATGGGCACAGCGCTGGAATCCACCACCAGCGTTTCACTCAGATAAACTGAGTCAGCCCAGAAATGGGCACATTGAAATCCAGCACCAGCGTTTCACTCAGGTGAAATGGAATCAGCCCAGAAATGGGCACAGCGCTGGAATCCACCACCAACGTTTCACTCAGATAAACTGAGTCAGCCCAGAAATGGGCACAATGCTGGAATCCACCACCAGCTGAAACGGTGAAACTGAGTCAGCCCAGAAATGGGCACATTGAAATCCAGCACCAGCGTTTCACTCAGATGAAACTGAGTCAGCCCAGAAACGGGCACAGCGCTGGAATCCAGCACCAGCATTTCACTCAGATGAAATTTAGTCAGCCCAGAAATGGGCACAGCGCTGGAATCCAGCACCAGCATTTCACTCAGATGAAATTTAGTCAGCCCAGAAATGGGCACAGCGCTGGAATCCACCAGCAGCGTTTCACTCAGATAAACGGAGTCAGCCCAGAAACGGGCACAGCGCTGGAATCCAGCACCAGCATTTCACTCAGATGAAATTTAGTCAGCCCAGAAATGGGCACAGCGCTGGAATCCACCAGCAGCGTTTCACTCAGATAAACGGAGTCAGCCCAGAAACGGGCACAGCGCTGGAATCCACCACCATTGTTTCTCTCAGATGCCAAACACTCCACACAGCCCAGCGGTTTCAGAGCCAAACAATACACAGCACACCCTCAGCTGGCTCCAAAGCTGTGGCGTTTCACACCAGATCCCAACCCAGCAAAGGTGATTTGATCACAAAGGTACACAGAGACTTGTGATGTGGATGGATGACTTGAATACAGTTCTGCTTCTTCATGCAGATACGTTATTCCCTAAATTTAATAAACAGAAATGCAGAAGCATTCTTTTGTTGCTATTTTATATTTAATCATCTACGTTCCAGCACCCCTTCAAGGTGCTCAAACTAAGAGAGCTTAGGCCCAGTAAGATCTTAGCTATGTGATGCTAAGTGGTTTTGACAAGCTCTATTATAATTACTTTAAAATGCTTTGTTCTAATGCTTGTGTTTGCTGAAGTCTTTGATGGGAGATTAAATTACCTTCACCCGAAATTCCTATAATAAATTAAAGAAAACAGAAATGTAGTGTCAATTTGTGTCCAAATCTGCTTACAAAAGAGAATTAGCTCAGGCCTTTGCCCAGCCAAGCACTTAATCATGTGCATAATTTTTATTACGTCAGTATTCCCACTGATGTCAATGGCCAAGTGCAGCTACAATCACAAGTTCTATACATGCCTGAGTGCTTTCCTGGAGCTGGGCCTGGGAGGATTCTCAACACATGGCAGTGACTTAGGACAGGCAGTCCAGGGAAAGTCTCTCGGGACCGAAGTCAGGAGAAAGCTCAGCACGCAGCCTGATGCTCCCTCACAGAGAGAGCCGAGTCCTGCATGATAAAACTTCAATTACATTTGCAACATAAAAAACCAGCACCAGCCTGCCCTGAGTCAACGAAGTACCATCCAAACTTCAGGCAATTAACTGATGATTAGAGCAGTGCCACTTAATTAAATAAAACCACGACAGATACAAAAAGTGGCGAGGTTTACTGCATTTCCATATGACCACGTGTTACCTGATCACATTTTGTGTAGTCCAGGGGAACACAGGGGTATCTCCACTTCCCAAAGGAACTACTTAGGGAAGAGCTAACTTGGGTCAAGGACTTTCAGGTCACTGGGCACTTGCCTGCAGCCAGAAGTGACTGCTGCTGTCTTGAAGGCTCCATGTGCAAGTAGGAAAAGCACCACTGAGTGCATCCTCAGCTGGGAGACAACAAAACCAGAGCAAGACTTGTCTGGGAAAGCTTCACACCAACAAAGCTCTGGCTTCCACAGCACGGCCCAGGCTGGGCTTCTGCAGAGGCAGGACAGGTTATCTGTGCTGTGGGGCTGCAAGCAGGCTGAGGCAGCCAGAGAAAGGGATTTAATTATGGCCTCGTCACCCACATCCTGTCTGCAGCCAGCGCTGCCTGCCTTGATGGCTGTACTGCTGCACTTGTTCTCCCCCAGAACAGCAGGGAAGATAAGGCCTGTTTGGGTTCTTCTGCCTGCAGAGGATATTGTTTTCCTCCTTCTTTTAGAAACTCTGCCACAGCTCTTGGCCATTACTCAGAGGAGTGAAAAACAAATATTTCCTGCTTTCTGCATAAAGCAGTGATTACACTTGTAATAATTTCTATTGTACTTCACCAAACTCCTTTTAATTTGCCATGCATAGCGTGTATGCATCCATTAACACTACATACATAAATATATACTTACACACATGTATTGGTAATATCAGGCTTGTAGCCTCCAGATTTTTCTCTCTGACATCCTTTTTAAACAACAAATTTCAACATTTAGTCATTACTACTAACACAAAGAAAGACCTACAATTTTAATTTCAGAGACAAGCTTAAACTCATCCTAGTACAAGTAAGTTTTCATGCTGATCAGCACCTAAACTAAACTACATGGTAAATTGGTGGCTTTTCTCCATTTTTAAGCATGTATGTTTAATTTCTGCACAACAAACCTACACAAGTTCTGTGTAACTCTTGGCAAATACCAATCACTGCTTTGAAGATAAAGCATGAAAAAAATCCTCTGCTTGGTACCACTTTCATCCATCTTGTACCATTATTCTAGCCTTGGTGACAGCTGCAGCTCCCAGCTCCTGGGAGACCAGGAGAAATGATAACAAACCCTTCCCAAGCTTCACACTTAATCAAATAAATCCAAAGCACCACAAGATGCAGCAGAGCTCTTGCAGAACAAGCGCTTCAGTCTTTTTGTGCCAGTGATATACACACCAAAAATACATTTTAAAACATTTTATATAGGTATATATTTATATATATTTATAGCAGGTCATTAATCTCAGGCACAGATACCTTCACAGCTCAAACATGCTTTTGGTGATATTCAAAGAGGATGAGCATGGGATTCATTTATTTTTTCCTTCTCCCTTAGGAATGGTTTCCACAAAGGGCAAATTTAATAATCAATTACTATATCAAGAACAGAACCTATATTAAGTCATGAATCTTTATCCAGCAGTTGCAATATAAACAGACACATCAGAAGTTCCCCTTTCATTACTTTTCTGTTTGCTTTTAAACTTCCTTAATTTCTCATACACTTCTTTAATAGCAGTTCAGCAGTGCTAAGCATCTCCTGTAAGAGAGATAAAACTCCTTCACAAGAGGCTGTTTTTACACATTTATTCACCTGCTGTGAAAACCCCTGGTGAATTTTTGATTCTGTGGCTGCTTGTCTCTGAGGTTCAGCTTTAGTTACTTTTAAAAGATTAATGGTGAGCTAGGCAGAGCCCAGGCATCTCTATTAAAGTCCTGCCTGTGTTTACAGAGCCCGGGAAGAGGGCTGCCTGTCCAGCAGCATTTCCCACAGGAACACAGAGCTCCTCTGCTGCTGCTGCTCCATCCTACAGCAGCTAGAGACAGAGAAAGGGCTTACACAGATCACAGGGTCTGAAGCCAGTCTGGAACAGAAAACAAAATTCACTCTCTCATTCTTTCTCTAGCGCTTTGGAGTGCAGAATGCAAACCTGTACATCAAACCAAAACCAGCAGAGGGACAGGAAATAGTTCAGCAGTGTAAAAAGCTGTTCATTTTTATGTGGAACTGACATAGCCCTTGCATACTCTTAATAAAAGACATTTTTGAGCTGTTTTATGAAGACAGGATTCTTAAATTAACCTTGAGGTCTAATGGAGGTATTAAATATTAAAAATTCCGGGAAAACCCACCAGTTCTCACTGATATTCTGATCTGAATTAATAACATTAATCCTAATCTTTACATCCTGCTCCGTTTTGAAACATGCATTCCAGACAAGTAACTCTGATGCTTTTCAAACTTCATCTGAAGTTCCTAAAATGGAATTTTCCAATTTGAATCATCTCAGCTTAAGGAGGAGACCGGAACTGCCTCAGTACAATTCACACATATATTTAAGGACACGCCGTTTCCCAGTGCTAAAATAAAACATTTTATAATGATCTGCAGCAGCTCAGATAAGATGCCTCATGCATTTGCCCTTTGCATGAAAGACCAGAAGAAGATGCCAGAGGGGTTTAAAGATGCTACATGAACACTTTCACAGCGGTATTCATCTGGCAGAAAGAAATGCCTGCCACGTCACAACACAGGTGACCTTAAATCTGTCAGTGATGGAAGAAAAAAGAACAATTTACAGGTTTAAACTCCAGCTTTGTAACCTGTTTGCAAGTGCTGTCTGGGGCACCTAAAGATTATCAGGTCTTATCATCCTTTTAATGATTTTTTTTGTCATTATTGATTTTCTTTTTATGCCAAAGAGCCTGTGTTAGACTCCTGGAAGCCAAAAAGACAAACTATTCACCCTCCACCAGGCCTAGAAAGTAATAATAAACAAGGAATCCAACCCTTTCTTCTCTTTATTTCATCAGAAATTTGAAAGTTAAACGTTTTCTAAAATGTAGAATTAAAAATAGGATGAAGTAAATACAGATTTATTTTCGACAAGTCCCCACAGGAAAGGAAATCCAACCACCATTAAAAACAGGGTCCCAGAAAAAGCACGAGAAGTTCTCCCCATGCTGTACAAAGCTCTTTTTCAAGCATATAATCTGACAGGAGAAGAGTAACATAAATCCAAATGGTATTTGAGTCCTTTTTTTGTTTTCCAGTGCCCACTCAACTTCCAGGCACCTTTGCTGGTGAAGAGGGCACTTCTCCAAACCAAAACAGGGGCTCCTTTTTTTGGGCTGCTTAAAATGCACAGGGCTACCTCCTGTTGGTGCCAGCAGTCAGGAGTGACCTAAAGACACCCAGAAGACATAAAACCTATAAAAAACACACTCACAAGGAATTCCACTTTTTGTCTCTTGTCTCCAGACTCAAACATTGTAGTTAGGAAATGACAGGCCTCTACAAATAATGTTTCCAGTTCTTAAATGGTTTTGTCCCAAGGCTAATTATATTAATAGACTTCCCTGGGTTTAATTAGCATTTTGTATAACCCCAGCTGATCATTAAAATTTCATTTAATCTGATCACCAAAGTACATATTTTAGGTCCAGTCCAGATGAAGGAATTGCAAGTGTACAATTACAACTGAGTGGATGAGCCAGGGCATTTTTCACTCCTAAATTTAATTTCAGTATCTCAGGTCCATTAGTGTGGATTGCTGGATCCTCCTCCTTGTTTAACTGACAGCAGCAATCAATCACAAGCTCCTATTTTGTGTATTGGGAGCACTAATTCTCAGTTCCTGTCGCTCAGCAGCTGCAGGTGGTCCTTCCCGACCCAAACTCAAGGTGTGCCAATCTTTGAGCCTCGCTGGAAGGCACCAGCAGACATCTCAGTGAGGCAGTTTCGTGCTCACAGTAAGTTATTTTGCCAATAAAACCATTTCACCAAAGAAAACATGCTCCTGCCAGTAAAAGAACTGAGCAGCTTCTACAGTTGTGTTTGTAACAGAACTTTTACTAACCCAAATTTTTGCATCCAAACCTCTGGAAGTACATCAGGCTCCCAAGAGCTGAATCTCCCCTCGGGTTTCTGAGGAGCTGTGCTTTCAGGTGAGTTACTGGGCTGAGAGCTAGTGAGGCCCAAGAGAGGAATTTTTACAAGCCCAGAGCTCAGGGCACATAATTCCACAGCTCCCTTGTCGTGCCCACGGGGAAGCACTGACTCCTTTCTGGAGGAGTGGTACATGAAGGACTGACACTCACTTCCCTGCTTCTGAGGCTCAGCCACCTGTGGAGTCATGCATCCTGCAATTCCCACAGGTGGGGAACAACGGGTGACAGCTCCAGCTAAGGCCTGGAAACATGGCAAACTGAGACTAAACCAGTCCTTCCAGAGGGAATCACAGCATAAGCACACATGCACTCAGCCAAATAACACAAGAGCAAAGCCTAAATTGTCTCTATTAAAACCAAAATCAACTGTATCAGCAGTGTTTTATACCATAATCCTGTACTTTATACAGACAGAGAAACCCCAAGAAATGGCCTTGCTACACAGAAATTTATAAAACACGACTGGACAAACCTCACAGAGCTGTAGACACACCTCTACATAACAAATTCCCACAGGAGAGCTTTCCTCCTTCCCTGAGCTCATATGGACACAGCCATAAAGGTGCTTTGGGCAGACTCCTTGTTTCTATGTCATTACCTGCCACCTCCACTTCAAAAGAAGCCCCAGGGCTGGATACAGAGCCTGACCCTGGATAACTTATGGAACCATTAACTCCTCTCCTTCTGGCTTCCTCACAACACAAACTGCAGCCAACACCCCCGTGATGAAAGGACCTTGCTCATGGAATCTCTGATTTTCCATGATGCTGAGTGCTCCTGCCCAGGTACAGAACGACTTCAACTCCCAGTTCTCAATTTAGCTTAGATGGAAACTTTACTCTGATGTGAGGTTAAGTCTTGAATAATTGCTGCTGGGTACCAGAACTTGTGCAGCTCAGATGTTTACAAGGCCTGGTTTACATAAACTCGTGGTGGCAGCCTTTAGGTTAAACTGGGAACACTCAAAATTGTTTGTGCTTCCGAAAGTTTGCTTTAATTGTCCAATATTTTAATAATCTGCTTACAGCCTGTCTGGTTTTGTTTATCTGGAAGAAGCAGTTTGCATGAGCAAGATAATTCAATTTAAAAGATACATTCCCTGTAGATGTCTCCAATATGTAGAAAATTTTGGTCACTGATGTACTTCAGAAAGGCTGTGCTGCATTTCCTACACTGAAGCCATAATACTCTTTCCTTGGGGGAAAATGTTATTTGGTGCATGAGAAGTTTGGGATTTTATTCTGCTAAATATTTTGTTGCAGATCTGACCTCCTTGGGCCATTTTTGTTTGCACAAATCTTTCCCACCAAGTATTAGTCATGCTCTGAGTTCTGTTAAAATAGTTTTGATGAGAATTCTTGTAGCTGGCACAGGGGCTCAGAAACAAAATGAGGCTGATTTGTAAGCATTTATTTTATCCAAAGTTTGTGGTTCAGCTGCTTATCTGAACTTCCATTATAAACTTTGGCTTGCTTGTAAATCTAAGCAAAGATCTTTTCATTAAACCACCAGCCATTAACATGAAAATTCAGTAAGGAAAAGCAAGTGCTTTGAAATTAAATTTAAATAAAAAGAAACTCTTATTCAACCTATTAGTACTTTAAGAACTTGATTTCTAGATACAATTAAAAGCAATTAAACCCCAAAGCTCCAGAACTGCACTCCAAGGAGAACATACAGTGGCACAACAAAATGCAAGGATGCAATCAGAGCTGTGCTGAAAGTGCTGATGTTTCATGTGTCTTTGGCTTTTGAAATGCTCAGAAAGTCACTGCACTGAGAGAAATTCAACAGCCTGGATGTGAGGAGGGGCCAAGCAGCTGCATTCCCATGGTCTGGAATGGCTCATCAAAGGCAGAGAGCTGCTGGCACTGCCAGAACAAACTCCTGCTCCATGCTCTCTCTGTAAATCCCATCTCCACAGGTGCTTCTTCAGACCCCACCTGCTCCTGGACAACGTGCTCAGCTTGTCAGGTTTCAGCACAGGGAATCTGTATTCTGGCCAGCAGGGTAACCTTATGTTACTGCTGCTCATTCCTGCACAATTAGCACTTGCTTGCACATCCTTCCATGAACAGAGAGTCCCTAATTAATTACCAGCACCCTTGATCAGAGATCACCCAGCCAGCAAGGGGAACTGGCTCTCTGGACCCTGGAAGAGAGAGAAGCATTGGCAGAAAGGATTCTCTCCACTGCCCCTAACTCCATGCCCAGGGCAGTGTTTATTTATTCACTGTTTCACTCGAGAGGTTTTGAAATACCCTTTTGTGATTTGCTTCCAGGTAGAATCATCACCTTGTTTTAAATATCACAGCTCAGCTGAGGCAGCTTGTTAAAAAGTCACTGTGACTGTCTATCAGAAAAGAACACGGCAAGGCTGGCAAGGAAGGGTGCTGCTCCCACAGAGCCTCCAGTCGAGCTGCTTGCAGAAGAAACTTGCTCTACACTTGTGCAGAGAGCTCTGCCAAGGAAAGCAAGTTCAAAACAGGACCAATAAGCTGAAGGTGAAGAAAATGAATATAACAGCACCATGACCAGCACCTTCTCAGGCTGATGAGTTCAAGAGCTGTCTGTTCTGTTGGCAGCTGAGCTCCAGTCCACTCACTCAGTGTCTTTCCCAAAAAGTACATTTCAGCTCTGGCTCTTTTCAGCCTTTTTTTTTTTTAAGCAGAAAATTCAGCACCCCGGTGCTAATACCATTTCTCAGTGAGGAAGTAACAGGCAAAGCTCAATTAGGAAATTGTGCTACCAGGACATGTTACATTCTTGCTAAAGCGACACAAACTTGACATACAGTTCATTTTCCCAGTACCATAACATGACCCACGGCTGCATTTGCTTATCTGCAGCTGCTGCAGACCCTCTGAGCTGGAGGCTGGAACTAGACCAGCTCCAACTGCAGTGTTGCACTGCCAGGCAATGCCTTAGGAAGCTGCCTTCCTGCAGCTCCTCCTTCCAAGAACTCTGTATTTGACATCAAACAATTCAGAACAGAAAGCCAAGGAGTCATGCAAACCAAGAGCAGCAATTCAGTGGCAGCAGATGTGCCTTCCTTCAATTATCAGACATGCACATAGCACAAAAGTTTATTCAGATAACCTTTCCTCTACCTCCTGGAAAGCTTTGAAAACTTTGGTCTTCCAGTTCCATTTTCCTGGGTGTTGACAGTTAAGAACAATCTCTGTTTCTCCAAGAGAAAAAATAAGGGATGATTCAGAGATGCACAATTAGATTGAGATATTCCAGGTTAGGGAAAGCAAATGTGACAAGGCTGTCAGGATTTTCCTCCCAGATTTAGGAGAAACAGATGAGACATTACATAAACTCCTCATTGATCAGCAAGGTTAAGCTCTTCAGCAGATCATCAATTTAGAACAATTTACTATTCCAATATGAAAGATTTGCTTCGAATTACAAGTATTCTCTTCCATAGTTTAAAGGTTGTTGGAGAAAAGAATGAATTAGGGCTTATTTTTCATATATAAGATCCATAAAATTGAAGAAATGTAAACTTGGAAAGGACTTGAACGGTCATTTACAAAGTGTAATGGAGAAGAAATACTCGAGTAACACAAATACAAATGCCTTTGTAAATGCTGCTCCTGCTTAGGGCTTGACTCCCCTTTTAAAATATCCACACTATTCCTATTTCACTGCATAAAAAGCAAACAGATATTGAGGGCACTGTCTGATTTAGTTACTACTGGGAAATTGCATTAGGCACAGATCCCAAAATAATAACTATTCTGCTCCTCAGCTCTTAAACAAAACATACACATCTGCAAACGCTCTCCATGCTGGGCCTGCCAGCCTGCAGCTCATTATGAAGCACAGCAAAAAGGCTACACTGATAGTACTGCACAAAACACATCTTGATCCTTCACTTCCAGGCAGCTCCTTCATCCCTGAAATAATGTCAGCATAGAACCATGCAGAAGCAGACACGCTTTGGGCTTTAAACACACTGAGAAAAACCATGAAAATATTTATGGAATTAGATTGTAACGCTCAGAAGGGGAAGATCAGAGTGGCAGAAGGTCAGGATTTGTTCCCATCCATCTCCCCAGCTGCCTGGTGCTGTGGCTGTGACGTGCTGAGCCATGGTAATGGGAGGTTAGTGGTCACTCCTGCTGCTTTGGACAGCAGGATGACAGGAGGGTTTTCATTAACAAACATGGGAGCCAGCTTTCTAGGATCTCACAAATTGGATTTCAGCTCTCAAACATGAAGTGCACTGTCAAACGCAATTCCATCTTCAAAGAAACATGTCCTAGATAAAGGAATGAAATTGTAAATAGATTATAAACCATATTTAAACTGATTACAGGTTAACGCAGGATCCAGACCAAAGACATGCAGTGGTGCAGGCTGCATATCACTGAACTGAGCTCCTGGTTCAGGGTGACTTCACACACAATTTTCAAGAAACAAGACTAACTACCAAGAAAAGGGAAAATGAAAGAAAAGGGAGAGATGCACTAAAAAGGAAATGTCACTAAGTAAAACTGCTTTGCTGGGTTGGGTGTAGCCACACCAGGCTCAGGCTGGAGACGAAGGAATTTGCTCATGGAACAGGTTGTTCAGCATTGGTTTGGACTGCCAGGGGAGGTGCTGGAGTCACCATCCCTGGTGAAGGAATGGCCACACGTGGCACACAGTGCTCTGCTCTGGTTGGCATGGGAAGGCTCAGCCACAGCTTGGACTCAATGACCTCAGAGCTCTTTTCCAACCTTAATGATTCTGAAATAATCCAACATCAGCTGAGCTCCATAGCTGAAGGTGCTTCATGCAGCACTTCAAACCCTTCAAAGGAGCAACTGTTTGGACTCCAGCTGAGTTAAGTAAATACAGATGTAGAAAGAGTAGGAAAATAAATACATCAGTGCACTAAAACTGCACCAGCATTACTAATTGCTGCTTATTGGAGTTTTCCTGGCTTAGCTGTTTCCCAATAAAAACCCAACAGCTGCTAAGATTGCACAAGGAGCTCTTTGCCCCCACATCTTGTCCAGGCCTTGCCAGATGCTGTCTGGAGAGGAATCTCTGCTGCTTCCCAGGCCCTGAGGGTTCCCTGGTGCTCTGTGCCCACGTGCCTTTGCTTGGAGTCCTGGCACGGGGTGAGAATCCATGGCCGAGGCAGTGCTTGTGGTGCTGTGGGGCTGGCACCAGCTCACAGCACCTCAGCGCGGTTCCAGAGCTCTGCCCCTCTCCTGGGGTCTCCATTTCCACAAGTCTCACCTCCCTGGCTGACTGTCACCCCAATTTCACGTCCCCTGGCTGGTCTGTGGTGGCCTCTCCAAGACACTGTAATTGCAGTCAGCTGCTGACACTTCATTCCTACCACACAAGCACCACCCAGCTCTTCCCCTCAGGAGAAAAAGTCACTTCTAACAGATGACAGGCACGTTAGAAAATAGACAAAACCATTTCCCACATTTCTAAAGTCTGTTTCAGACAGCATAGTTCATGCTTTGTAACAGCACTCCTATCTGTAACGTCGATAAACAACGAACAGAAAGAGATTTCAAGTTAGAAATAGAAAAGATTGTGCTTGGCTCCAATGACCCACTGTGGTCCCTTCCAACCCTACCCACTCTCTGTGGTTTTTTTAATTTAAGAACTATTTGTTTCACTAGAAATCTGGCTCTGGTCTAGAAAAATGTAGATAATTTCCAGTGAAATCAAGTATTTAAAATGAGAAAACCAACAGAAATATTTGCAAAATATTTAAATTAATAACTAACTACTGTTTCTAAAATACGGAATTTTAGACTAAAGATGAATTTACGTGGAATTTTTCCTCCAAGTCTCCCTTGTGTTGCTGTTTGCTAAAGAAGCTCATCAGAATTGGTTTTGTCTTGTTCCATTCTCACGCTTAAGAAATAAAAATCACTCTACATTTGTTAAAACGCAGAAATACAAAGGAATCAGAACACACAGATCAAATTCTGCTGAAAACCAAACCAAGGCAGCTGAATGAAGCAGCCTGGCTCTGCTCTGTGTGCCCAGACTAAACCGTGCCCTCCCAGCCCAGGGTTTGCAGAAGAATTCAAACCCAGAGCCAGCTGCTGCCCACATCACTCGTCCCTGCATTTCAAGAAAGCTCTTCAGACACAATAAGGCATCGCATTTCTTCCCCAGCCATGGTTTCAAACATTAGTGCTTTTGTTCTGAGCCTGCACATTATTTTCTCTTACACACACAGGACACGACCAGTTTTTTGCACCGTGATGAGGTTTTTCTTTGTTATATCCACTAATCAGTATTGAGAGCAACTTGGGGAAGAGAGATTCTGGATGAGCAAAGCCCGCTCAAGTTGGCTTTTCAAGCTAAGATTTTATTATTTGAAGCAAAATTACAAGGAAGCCAATCAGCTCCCTCTGGGTGACGGGAATTTTAAAGAGCCCTGCTGCACATCTCAAAAATAAATAACTGAAATACTGCTGCTTTTTTTTTCCCTTTCTTTTGGTGATTTGCCTGTTGATTGCCTTTTCATTTCCTGGAGACATTTCTAAGCCTTCTACATCCCAAAACCCAAACAAAATCAATCCATCCCCCCAAACTGCAGTCACCCACTGATGGGAGAGCAAAGAACGGGAGGCAGCACACGAAGCCCTGTGCTCCTGCTGCCTCTGCCCACAGCCCCAGCTCCAAAAGCATTTCTTTATTTCACTGGGGGTGGGCTCACTCTGCCATCAAGGGAACTGGAAAACACGTGACGTACTGATAAGTGTCCTATAAATAGATTTTGGCTTTGCCCAAGTGCTCTGATTTGCAGCAATTGATGTAAATAAGCTCTGGGTTTAAAGCCTGTGACAAACACCACTCTGAAACGGCTGGGTTGTGTAAACAGCTGTCTCCATGGTTCAAGGGAGGATGAAATCCTCTCCTCAGCTCTCTCCATGCAGAACTGGCCACATGGATTACAAGGAGGGCTTTGCTGTGTGCCTTCAGCTTTTTTATTTTGTGTCTGTGCTGCTGAGACCACAGAGCCTGTATTAACACTTGCAAGGTGGTCCTTGCAATTCTCAAGCATAATCCCATGCAGAAAAGCAGAGAAAAACAAGTATTTACCTTTTATCTCCAGTTCTCTTATTTGCAGCAGGTAGAGCAGCTGTACCACATTTGTCTGGCCAGAATGAACCATGCATTCATGCAATTCAATTCTGTACTCCCAGGAGTAATAGACAATGCACACCCAAAGAAAAACATCCATCTGCATCTACATTACGAGTTCACTATTTTCATGCAAATAAAAACATCCCTCCTCATCTTTTTCTCTGGTTTATAAGCACATTAGAATTCTAAGTATGTCTCTAATATTCAACTACAATTGAAATAACTTTAGATCAAATAGCTTTGTATCACATTTGACATAGCTCAAAGAGTAAAAGAAAACAGATTTTTTCTCATACCCTAAATAATCTTGCAAATAGTTTTGAATTTATCATCAGGATAAACTGCATGACTAACAGGCACAATTCCTACTCAGGGGAAAGCTGCTGACAGCAGTTCTACATTCTCATCACTCATCCTAGTTCTGGGCTACTTTATATAGACTTCTCTTGAAACAACACTCTGTCTCCCAGCTCTTATCCTGGGATCACACCTTTCCTGCATGTGCTAAACAAGTTCTTGGTCATTGCAGGCCTCCTTCCTACAAGGCTTCTGGAGCCCATGCCAAGCGCCTGATGAATCAGGCTCCGCAGGCAGGGCAGGAATCCACTTCCCTTCCACGGGGTGTGCAATCCCAGCTCAGGCAATTCCCTCTTCCAGCAGGAAGGGAGTTCACAGGGATGCTGATTATTGCAGGAAACTCCAACAGCATTGAGAAATCTGTACAGGAGCACCAGGAGTGCTCATGTTAGTGCTCCCTGCTGGGGAGTTGCACAACCTCCTCGGTTTGCTTAAAGCTATTTGGAATAATCTGCAGGTTATTCCAAACATTCAAACAGCTCACAAACACAAAATTTCCTAAAGCCACGGGGAGGTGCCAGCAGCAGGCACCTGGTCTGGGAGCAGGGGAGGGACCCTCACATCCCCATCCCCTACACGCAAAAGGGTTTGTTTAGGTCCACACAGAGGCAGAGGACAAGAACCTGGGGCTCCTGCAGCACACCCTCTCCTCCCCGGCAGCACTGCCAGCTGCGGGCAGCCTCTCCCACCTTGCCAAGCACAGCACTGCTGAGAAGAGCACAAGACTGTCTGGGAAACACTGGGCTGTGCCAGATGGCAGAAAGCTAACAGAGATTGTGTAACGTTTGTTTACAGCCTGATAAGTTTTACCTTGGCACTCAGATTTGTCCAAAGAAGTTTTCAGTTGAAGTAGAAAACACAGTACTTCCCTTTCAAACACATGGACATTTAAATGCTCTCGATCAAGCTGGTATCTGATTCCTAAAAACACCAGTAAAGGCTTCCTTTTAATTACATAATTTTCAAGTGTCACACACAAACATTTAAATTAGCAATATCAAGTGATTATGCTTTTAGAGAACACTTTAAATACGAACCAAAAGGAAAAGGCAAGCATCATCAAAATATGAGGAGACCTAAGCACAGCTTGCAAATTCTCCTTTTCTATTATGTAAGCAACAGTTTAATAATTCCACTTCTCCTCCCACCATTTGAAACTCTCCTGACTCCAGCAGGTTGAAAAAAAAAAAAGCCTTGAAAACAAAATCACTTCCCACAAGTGAAATACTGCCACAAACTGCTAAGTGTCTTTAAAAATGAGCTGGATCATATTCAGTGATGCCTACAAGAACTTGCAGCAGCAATACCTCCTTTCAAACACGCACAAGTGCTGCCACTTTTCAGTACAGGGACAAACACAGTGCAATGATGAACACATCAGTTCTGAGAAGGAGCAACCAAGGACCTCAGAGAGCTGCAGAATGGCTTGGGTTGGAAGAAGCCTTAGAGACCCTATTGCTCCAACCCCCTGGCATGGGCAGGGACATCCTTCCACTGGACCAGGCTGCTCAGAGGTCCATCCAAACTGGCCTTGGACACTTTCATCACATTCAAACTCTACAGCATCAGCAGCCTCAGCTCCCAAAGCTCCCCAGAGCCTTGGGCCACTGCACAGAAACGCTCAAGGACGATATGAAAGCAGCTCCAGAAGAACTTCTCTACTTCCACCAAAACCAAACAACCCCAAAGCTCTGCAGCAGTTCTGAAAATGTCCATGCACTGACCTGTAAGACACACACACCACGAGACCTCTGTCCTGCCCTTCCTCCTGCCCCTGTCCAACACCTTGCATGTTTACCCCAGCACCAACAGTCCATGGCTGGCAAGAAGCACTTTGCCACTGCCCTACCAAACATGTCAATATTTCTGGAGAAGGTGACACTCTCTCCTCCACAGTCAGTGTGGTCTGAGGGGTGTGTACACACAGGGGAGGAAGGGGGAAACTGCTGGGCTGCAGCTCCAGGCTCTGGGCATGGAAGCAGCGTGGGCAGAGCCCCGGAGCTGGCTTTGGGAGCAGGGGCAGAAAGGGATCTTTGTCCTTACCAAGGCACAAGTCAGCAGAACTGGGCTAACTGGGATGGCTGAATCAGCCTTCCCTCTCAAACTGCCAAATAACCACATGGAGGCTTAGACTTTTAACCAAAAAGGTGCTGAGAAAACCTTCCTGTGCTGCTCTGATCCTTAACCCTCTGAAGGGAGTGTGGCTCTCTGCAGCAGCCAAAGCAGAGCCCCCTGCCCGGGGAGGGCTGGGGTCTGCTCCCACAGCTCTGTCAGCTATCCCTGCAACATCAGCCTCTTCCATTGGTCTCAACATGAGGGCAACCATTCACACCGATGCTTTAGTTTATCTCAATTCAGTTTTGTCCTTTCTTAAGCATTTTAACAGCATGCAAATTACAACCATTATTTCCAAGATTAATGTTTCCCCTTTACACATGACCTTACCTAGCACAGATTTGCTGCTTCTGCCACTTGATTAGCAAAGACCATTTTTGAAGCCATTTACGCTAAACACTCCCAAGTACAGCACACAATTTCTCATATAAATTATTTTAAATGTATTTCATTAATCTCAGAGGAAGGAGGTTAACTCCGAGCAGCAACAAGAACAAAAAAATCTTTGTGCAATTTAACTTATGGCATTATCAATATTGGATGTGTTTCAGAAAAGGGAAAATCAGCATGGGATGCATAGCAAGTCAGACCCATCATTAGCACAGCTCCCCTGAACTACCAGAACTTTCCAACACAGTAATTTCTTATAAAAATGACTGAGTTGATAATAATTTTTCTGTGTTTCAACACAACAGAAAGATCTCATTTCCTCTGAACTATTTAAAAAAAATCCAATTATTTACCAGTTGCAGTAAACTATGCTTTAACACTGACCTAGCACCAGGACAGGACATGACTTTCACGAATTCAATCAAGATCATGTTGTATTATTATTTGCAAGTTATACTGATACTTGTTTTAGGATTCCTCCTGGGAATAATATGGAAAAGATGTGTTCTTCTAACAGGTGTTATGGTAATTAACCACCATTGGAAATCTGGTATATGGAAACCAGTCTTCCTTGATGGGAATGAGCCCCAGACATGGAGACAGTGCACAACAGGGCAGGAAAGTGTCAGCTTCCATCCAGGCCTGGGTCTAAATCACATCTATAGTGCACTCTGATTCCAAAAGACACCAAAGAAACTGAATACTGCAAAATAGCATAGACAGGAACTCCCTAAGAAACTTCCAGCCAAGGGGATTTCTTCTCCAAAGGAAGGCAATTGTGCTTTATCCAAATTCCTCCAGACAAACAGTGTAACTCAGAAGCTTACAAACCTAAACCACATGGAGTATGTCTTTCACAGGGCAAACCTGCATTTTAACAGATTGCTGCACTTCACAGATACACACTCGTGTTTCTTTCTGTGCTGTTTGGCAGTTCAGGACCGTGGTACCAACTGAATGGAGAGAACCTTTGAGTAAGATCAGTGTGGGATCATCCCTTTCTGCACCACGCCACAGCCCCAGAGCACTGAGACATTTCTATAATATTCGTCACGTTTCAGGCTGGTTCATCATTCAACCTCCACCTGAGGGGATGAAGGCAAGCTCATACTCAAGAATAGCTAGGTTTGGGCAATGTGTAATTCACCTGCTTTCTTACCCAGCCCCTAAAATGGTTTCTGCTCAGCAAGAATCACACAGATGTACATTCACAAACAAGATTTCTCTGCAGGTCAGCCTTCCTCACCAAAGACCTGACTTTTGCCATCTACAGCCAACTTAGGAAGGGTGTTGGACACTCCCAATGCTATGAACCAGGTGCAGAAAATTGCTCCTCCTTCTGCCTCTGTGCAATGCTAGTGCAGGGCAGCCACAGCTTCTGCTCCTCCAGTCTGCAGCTGCAGAAATGCTTCTCTTTGGGAAGACTCAACCCACAATGTCCTCCACAGTAAGAAAAGCCTTCCTGAATCATGAATAGCTGTGTATCAGTCTTAACACACAGCAGTTTTCACCAGGAATTCACTGCACTTTGTTCTTGTGAATCACAAAGGCTGGAAAACGCATTAAGCCAACTTTTGGCCCTCAGAAAATATTCTTGTAGCTCTGGCCTACAGAGAACCATTGTGCTTCCCTGTGCCATCCATTTTGCAGGAACAACCCTGTGGATGGCTCATTACCAGCTCAGGAGTGGCAGAGTGTCTGAACTCCCCAGTGGCAACAGCTGATAATTTTGTTTATTTAACTAGGATTAGTTTGTGAGGTGACAGAGCTGAGAAAGCCACAGACGGGCAGCTCGCACTCAATACAGCTGTGAGGATTTTTGTTATCACCACACAAATACTGCCCAGGACTTATTTAAAAATGAAGTATTTTCAACATTTACTTGGTAGCATAATCCTATTTATAATTAAATAGGCAGGGAGCTTTGTTTGGTTTGGTTTCAGAAATAAGCTGCTGCACTAAAAACCCCAGACAGATATTTGGATGCACTTGCCCACGTTCTTGCACATCCACAGCAGACAAAGCAAAAGAAACAAGTCTCCTTTCTGCCTGATGCTTTGGGAAAATGGATTTAACATGAATCTACTGATATCATCACCCTGGAAATGCATGGTTTGCTGCTGCTTTGTACTTCAGATGGGTCCCTGGCTATTTTCACTTGCTCCCATTCACACCTTACCTGTCCTGCTCTCATATTCCTAATAAAATGTTTGCCAGTAACACTGGTCAAGGTCTCCTTGCAGGACACCTGTGTCCCTACAAGGTGTCTGGGGCATCCCAGTGGCACAGCCACGCCTTGGGACACACACAGACCAAAAAGCCTCAGAGCTCCATCAGGAGATCCCAAAAACCCCATTTATATGCAGATGATAAACATATCAAACCTTTGCAACTAATTAAAACCTGACAGCTTTCTCCAAAGGCCTGTTTACAAGCTAAGGGATGTAATGACAAATCACCAAGCTGGATTCCAATAAAGCAGGAAAATTTTAATCATTTGTTCTAAACAGTTGCAGAATGAAGCATCTGCTGTGACATTTTCACTTGAGCCTGCTGATCCTACATTTGAAGCTCGAGGGTATTGCACTACCACCAGATCTCTCCACACTACTGCTAAAATATGTACTTTAATATTGATGAAATATTTCTAGGTGGAGATTATGGCTCTGAAGCAAAGACTAGCATGGCTCAGTTACTGAGTACCTTTACATTTTCCAGTAAAATATTTTGAAATTCTTTCCAGAGTGAATGTTCATGAAAGGCTAAATGGAGCATTCCTTATTTTCACAGATAGCAACACTTTATTTATTAGTTTTTGTATTACTATTGCACTAGGGCTGTGCTTTCCCAAGACTTTGTGATCTTGGTGCAAGTAAAAAGGAAACACGTGGATCTGCAAGATAACAAAAGGGTAATACTGAAAATTGATAGCCAGTATCAACATCTTGGCATCATTAGAAGCACCTCCAAAACGACTTATGTCATCCCACCAATTTATGAATTTTTTTGCCAGCTGCTGCAAAAATGCCATTTGTCAGATTCAGGTGAGGTTTATCCCGAGTGACAGGGCGTGGGGGTTTGTGACAGCTGTGCTGGACATGCTGTCCCACTGCACCCTCAGCTCATCAGCATCATTAGTGAAAGCAGGAATGAGACATCCCTGTCCTGGGCAGCACCACTGGTCATACCAAAAGGGGCAAAGGAAAAAAAATAAATTGTGCATGTACACAGGTTTATTCAAAAGCAGCAGCAGCCTTTCAAGCACAGCTTCACCGATAATTTCTAGTGTTTTCAGGAACTCAAATATCACATATTTAATTGAGCAGGGCCTACCTTTTCAAATTTAAATGTCAAGCTTTAAAATTACAGTTGTAAGATGCCTCTGTGCTTCTTAAAATATGGAATTTCTTATTACAGGCTTTGCGCTGCAAACTTTGGCAAACAAAAAAAAGATGAAGGCTTTATAAATACAACAAAAGAAAAGTATAAAACCAACCAGCTCAGAAAGCTAACTGAAACAGTCAGCAAGCAGGGAGAAAAATAAAATTAAATCTTTCTGGAAATGTTTCGTAGTGAAAGCCTTGGAAAAAACCCTGTGATTTCTGCCATGGCCTGAATGTTAGTAAATAGTGATTTCAATGAGCTGGCCAGACAGAGCTAAGTTACACAGTGAATGACATGCTGCAGAAAAGTTCCCCCAGCATTAGAGGTTCTGAATAAAGTCATCAATCTGGGCCAGTGCAGGGTCCAAGGAAAAGCCCCCTCACTCTCAGGGCCCACAGCCCCCACGCTCCTGGCAGCATTGAAACCACTTCCGTCTCCACCTGAGCACTGGCCAAATAGCATCCAAAGAAATTCATCTTAACCTTCCTTAAAGTAAAACTCAACCTAGACAAAATGTTTATGCAACTCAATCATTACCACGAAAAAAAAGCAGTTATGTAAAAGAACAAACACATTTGGGGCGGATGTTTGTGGCTGTCACTGTTATCCCCAAGGTGAGTGGGAAGAAGGTGAGCTGCGTGCACATTCCATTTTTATTCCTTTTTGGCAGAAATAGAACACTGCTTCGGCATAATTTACATTTTCTAATTTAGCATCAAGGTTGTTGAAGGGAAAGCAGCGTGCATTTCTATCAGCAGACAAAAATAACAGCAGCATTTGAGGCAGAATTGAGACGTTCTGAGCAGAGCGACAGGAGCCGGCGCTGCAGAGGGCAGGTGTGCTGCTGTCCTGTGCCAGCCACGACACAGCTGGCTTTTCCAGGGCATGCACAGAAAGGAAAAACCCAATCCATCTGCCATTTCACACAGGCAGTCTGACCAGGGTGTCACTAAACACTACCTAAATGTCAGTCTCACTGATTCCCAGGCAGTGCCATGGAGTGCCCAGCAGCAGCAAACACTGCAGTCCAGAGAGCTCTGACAATTTAAACAGACTTGCACATCCCCATTTCCCCCCAGATCACCTGATTTTTCAGTTAAACAATGCTTTAGACCTTCCTTGCTAGTTCTCCTTTTAGTTCCTGAGCCCCCCTAGTTCAGGAAATGGTGCTTTTCCTCTATGGAAGTGTTAGAAGTCAGCAAACCTTCCACAGCAGCTTTTGGATTACAAGTGAGGTGGGTCCAAAATCATCTCACATGAGCATTTCAAGAAAAGCCACCAAATACAGAGAGGCTGGTGCTGATATTAAAATAGCAGTTGGAGCCTTGGCAAACTTCTGACATTCAAGCATCTGAATTGTTTTTCTCTGTAGAGCTTGCTTGTTAAAGTGAGAAAACTTGGGGCGGGGGAGCCACGAGATTTTTTAAAATTGGGGATTACTCTCTAAACACATCTTGGCATGAGAGTGATTCTATCATTCATAATTTCATCTCCTACAGGTTTCACAGTATATGTTATTTAAAGAAATTCATTTCCTGCTGAATGATTTATGAGGGAAAACAGGATGCTAAGGGAAAACACACTGATCAAATGCATCAGAAGTTCTCAATATGAGCATTTACCATGGAGTTATTTCCTTCTCCCTGTCAACTAATCCTGATATTTCTTCTTGCTAGTAAAAACACATATAGTTGCTCAAGATTTCAGTTTCCATAGAAACTGTTATTGGCTAAAGTAAATACAAGATGGCAAAAAGTGGGACTTCGCTAGTCCTGTGAGCGTGTTTGCAGCTGCCAAATTTTCACCACCTGACCATTCATTCCTCAGCATTTACTGGTGCCTGACATTTTTAGCTGCAGCTCCCTTTAAAGGGCACGGGCACTCTTTTGAGAGGCACCTCCATGCTTTCCAGAAGGCATGTGAATATTCATAGCTATTCCTATGCCTCCTAGTACAAAAGCACATTTCGTGTTATTTGATTTTGCAGACCTCGTCACTGAACTTTACACGGGAAAAGATGCCTCAGATGGCACATTAAATTAAAGCTTGAGAGAGTATTACCAGGTAATGTGCAAATAAAGGGAAATAAAACATTGTTTCATCACCACTAATGATTTTCTTCTGCTCCCAAAATTCCTCTTGCTCCCTTTCCTACTTGATTCTAATAGAAACTTAAAAATCAAAATCCTGATGATAATTTTATAATTCCCTCTCTTCTTTATAAATGTCATTTTACTTTGAATGGAGGCACTTTTTCCTCACATACACAATTAATGTGTCTTTTCTTGTTCCCATCAGAACATGACTGATTTTTTTGCTCATGTAGAGCTCTGCTGCAGTGCTCTGTGCTGCCTGAGATTTTGCCTTGCTACCAAGGAATCATCCTTTGCATGTATATTGCATTGAGATGGAAAACTCTGCTACCATTTCTGAAAATAGCAGCTGAAGACAGAAGGAGCCATCCTTGACAATGTGCAAAAAGAAGGCGATGCTGGAGCTCCTCAGGGTCATTTCAGTAGACTGCTTTTAATCTCCCAAGCATCAAGTGCCTTGGTACCCACTAAAACTCCCTCCTACATCACCAGAAACCCCAGATCCTGCCCTCCTTGCAACAGCACTGCTCAGGGGCAGCCACACATCCACTGCAGCACCCAAAAATGTGTTCTCAGCTCACTGCTCATTGATGTGAGGACTGCAGGGTGAGAGCTGCACTTCTGTGCCTTCAGGAGAACCTTTGAGTCAAAACATTGAGGGAATGGAGAAAGCAACCAGGGCAGCTGCATGAGAAAACCAGGAAGATGCAGAAACCATACAAGAACAACCACAAAACATATGGGACTGAACTTAGGGAAAAATACTATGAAAACTGAATATCAACCAAAAAAAGAAATGGTAAAACCCTTTGTGCTTCTCAGTCCTTTTTCAGAAATGAAGAATACTCATGGCAGTGCACTGAATGCAGCATGAGAACAGGCTGAGTTTCGGAAACCAGGACTGCCTACAGTCCTCTAAAATCATTTCTTGCTGGTGGCCTTGTGTGGCAGCACACCTCACACATTCTGGTAGCTTACTGTGGGTGAAGCTAATGACACTGAAACTTAGCTTACTATAAAAATAGAAAGGAATTACTCTTTTTTATTTAATGGGGAATTCAAGGCTTATTAAAAAAGACACTTATTTCTATCAAAAAGCAGCAGTAGATCATAAATATGCCAAATGAGGTTTAAAGATTCCCATTAAGTTTGTAATGACAACCCATGGGTGAAATCTACTCTTAGAATTCTGAAAAGAGATTTAAAAAATTTGCATAAACTGGCAGAAGTCCCCTGATATGAAGATTGTACAAAACCATGGGCAGAAGGAGGGGTGGTGGGGTGATGTAGAGAAAATCACCTCAGTCTCTTGGTTTACAGTAAAAGCAGGGGGTGCTCCCAGCTGGAAGCAGAGTGGTGGAAAAGAGCCCCTGAAAAGCTTGGTGAGTATCCTCCATTCCCAGGGCTCTCTGTTCAGCCAAAATCCCAGGAGTTTGACTGGAAGCCTCAGTGCAATCCCTGCTGCTACCCCCTGACGTGGAGGCCAGCCTGCTGAAGCTGAGCTGTGGCTCCTCTGTGGCAGTGACACACACGGGGCTCTAACGCTGCTCAGCCCCAGCACAGGACCAGAGCACAGCTGGCACCAGGGGCCCAACGCAGCCCTTTAGGTCACACCCTCTGCAGGATGCCATCAACAGCCAGCCCAGGTGCAGTTTGCTGCTGCCCACACACAAACCAATGACAAAAAGCAAGCCCATTCACACAGGTGGTTCATGTCACCACTCAGAGCCGAGATTTTCTCCTACCCTTCACTTAATGCCACTGCTGTCAGATCTGAAACGTGCTCTAACAAAACCAGCCTTTATGTAACCCAATAAATAAAAGTCACCAAGGCAATAGCTATGCATAAATTTTAGCTAAAAACATTTTGTTAGGAGAACATGAATGTCCTCTGTAAAGCAGGTAGCATTTTAAAATAATGTTCTAGACATTGTTAATACTTTATTGCTATTCATCATAGAACCATTAATCATGGTGAACTCATTTGGTATTAATGTGGATGTCATAAAGTACTTCTGTTGCATTTCAATTATAACTCAGCCTTTAAAATGCTGCCAGCACTACACTTGGAGCTTGGAAAGCCAAATATGAATAGTCTGTTCAGAGATAACTACAACTGCTTTCTGGCACAGAAAAACAACCTTTTCCATTCCTAGGGCCTGCAGGGGGCTGAGCAGCCCCTGGGGCTGTGCCTGGGCCCAGGGCTGCAAGGAAGACAGGTCATCCAGACCCAGGAATATTCCTCCCCCAGGATGAGAGTAGGAGAAACATCCTTTTGGTCTGTTCAGTCAGGGCTAAGCAGCAGCAAGGCCAAACTTTCCAGGCCCTGGGGGATTTCATTTTTTCCTATCACTCCTGGGATGCTCTGAGGCACTCTTGCTTCCAGAGCTGAGTGCTTGGGTTTTTCCTCTCATGTGCTGTGTCTCCCAAACAAAAACACCAGAGAGAACAAATATCTCCAGCCTTCTCTCTGTAGAGACTGTAAATGAGTGCACAATACACCAGGACAAACCCAAAGGGAGCTGATATCCCGACCTCTCTGATAGCACTTTAAAAAAAACAAACACCCAAATCCTCCTTCTTGGCCTCACGAGGCACTGAAAGAGGAAAATCACCAGCACAACATACAACATGGACTCAAACAAATAGCAGCTCCCTGCCGTCAGGGAAGCCAAGAACTTGTGTAAGGGTACCTTGACAAACCAGGATTTTTGCTTCTGCGCTGCCAGCAGAGCTTCCAGATGGATTTTACACAGAGAATCCAAAGACAAAACCTCAACACTTCTCAACAGAAAGTGTGTTAAACAAATAAAAGGCAAAACACTTATTTTTAGCTGCAGGAACGCTTTTTCTCCTTTTCAGTTCTTGCATATAATTCTCATTCTTTTTTAACCAGGTCATCAATATAACAGGAAAGCACACAGCAAGAATTCCTACCTTGGGAGCTCTGGCATGTTTTCCACATCTGGCATCTTTGACAAGGCTGATATCCAGCAGCTCAGTCTCCTAGAAGGAAATAATACAACAAGTAATTATTACATTATCCAAGAAGCCTTGTTGTGTTATCAGTGTCCCACTTCCCACATCTGTTTGTCCAAATGGAGATCAGCCTCTAGGAGAGCTCAGGTGCACCCAGGCAATTCCAACAGCAATCCTGTGCAGCTATCCCAGCATATATAGATTATATAGAAGCCATAAGAGTCAAACTGAATTCCTGGATTGCTAAACAGCAGCTGCTGTGCTTTTGGTTTAATCTGTTTAATACAATTTTAGCATTTTGATGCTTGTCACAGTGCGACAAAAGGCAGTGTCACAAACAGAAAACCCTGCCTCTGCAATAGAAAACCTGCTTTATTATTGCCAGAACACTTTGAAAAGTGCTCATAAACCCCAAGAAGTGTTTTATCTGTAATGATAACAAGGTTCAACAATTTCAGTGACTGCTGCTGAGTAAGACACATGCACTTTCTGACAGGCATTTCATAGCTTGTGTGCTATCCTGAGTTATGGATTATAAAACAAAGCTGGCACACCATGACAGCTTCTGTTGGGCAAATTCTTGCCCTCCCCTACACACAAGTAACACGAAGAATCCCCTTTCCCTGATTTGAGCATTGGGAAGGAGGATGGATGCTGGAGCAGTGTGATTCCCAGCAATCTGAAATACTCCAGCAGGATGACCACACTGCAGGGAGAGCCACACCACCTGCAAGCATTTCAGCCTTCCAGAGCAGCAACTGCAAATGCTGTGCAGGGAACTTGAAATCTTTGTGCTGGACAAAGCCACTGCTCCTGTTCTTTTCAATTCCAAGGAGAAAAGAAAAAAAACAACAACAAAAAAAACCCCAAACAACTGATGGCCATGTTATTTTGCCAAGGGTTACTTGGGATCCTGATTTGGTTTTCGTTCTAAGGAACCCACTCTTGCTCAGCTCTTGCAGAGCTTTGTATTCTACAAACTCTACCAACAAAATTTCACGTGACTGTACATTCATCACATTTCCCTCTGTCCCCCCAGCAGTCCCAGTTCCCTTCTGTTCTAGTGCTTGCTGAGCTCCATGAACACTTTTCCCCCTCTTCATGGAGCCTGTTTAGAGGACACCTGCACTTTTGAGATGGTTATTTTTGCTCTCACTTGCCTGAAAGGACAAGAGTATCAAAGCTTGCAGAGATTAGACAGAAGCATTGGCAGGGTGATAAAAGATGGAAATAACCCAAACTCCACCAATACTCGGGGCATATGGACACAAGCATTCTTCTGACAGTGCAGGTGAAACTTCAAATAAAAACAATTCACACTTAAGTGCACTGGAGGGCTTTGAGTCCCTTTAACTCTGAGTTAATCCATATGGCCATTAGGATCCTGGCAGGAGTGAAAACTATGGAATATGGCAGAGCTACATATGAGTTAATCACACTCAGAGCAAGACCTTGGGTGGGAAACAGGAGTTATAGTTACAATATCAAATAATACCCACACACCAAAGTGGTCTCAAGCCCATGGTGAAATGTTCCACAGAAGCTCCAGGCACGTGCAGATCATAAAAATCAGATTTCCCAACTGAAAAGACTAGGAAGCACTAAAAATAAAGGCTTTACCAGTAAACACAAGAGGGAAATGAAATATGCTGAAGAAAAATGGATCTTACAGATCACAGAGATGCTGAGCCACACAGTGTGAATTTCAAAAGCTTTTTTTTTTATATGTCTGGTATTTTGGTTTTTTAAAAAAAGAAGAACAACTAACAGAATTAGTAATTTAGTCACTCACAAAAGCACAACTAGACCTCCCGTAACACAAACACAAAAAGACCCTTTTAAGTGCAATAGCACACATTAAAAACAGACTCAAAAAAAGGAAAAGGCAATGCCCAGCACTCCCAAGGACCTGAACAGCCCTGCCCAGGTCTGCATCCTCCCAGACAGAGGAGGATGGGCAAGTATGGGGTTGGTTTGGAGTTTTCACTACTGCTTTCAAGCTGCTTACATGCCACCAAGCCGTGTGCAGAAAATGTGCCCACCTGAGGATCCAAGAACTGGCGAGGGCAGTCAGAGTAAGGGAAAAGTGGATTTTGTGGGGCTGCTCTCCTACAGCTGCCAGGGCTGTAGGAAAGGCCGATCCCTGAACATGCACCTCATGGCCTTCCTGCCCTGTGACCTCTCTGGCAGAGAGCACAGCGTTTGTAATCCTATCCCAGAATCCTTTCTATCCCTATTTGACAACACCATTTAATATAAATAGATGAGAGCAGGACCTGCATCCATGGAAGTGCCTCTGCAGGCAGAGTTCAGTGGGGCTTGGATAAATCAAAATTCATAATGGGCCATTTCTTAGTACTTTGGTTCAAAGAAACCCCCTGGAATTCCCTCACCCCAGGCACTTGCTTTCATCTTTTAAACAACTAATTAAGAGGGCAGAGATCAACTTCCTTGCAAGTCAGAGGAAATACAATTTCCTATTTCCCTATTGCAAAACGTGGGGGGATTTTTCTAAAAGGAAAAGACACTTGAGCAGTGGCCAATAAATGCCCCATTTCCTGTGCAGCCAAACAGCCCAAGCCCTCCTCCACCTAAATAAACAGGAGTTTTGTTAATGACTTCCTCCAGCCAGGCTTGGAAAATGCACTCTGTTGTAGGGGGCATGGAAACCCTGGCACCGGTGGGGGGAAGAAAAAAAATCCAAGTCCTCACAAGTCCAACTTTTCCCTGTTTAGAGACCTCCAGTCATTGCTGCTGGGATTAAATCCTGCAATACAGTAACATCTCTTAATGCAAGTGGTAGATCCTCCAATCATTCACAACATAAAAAACCTGGAGCAGTGAATTACTAATCCTACCAAGTTTGTTTTCAATTAGCAGCCGAGACAGAGGAGCATTCAGAGAGGGCTGCATTGTGCAATCACTTTTATGGGTGAGCACACACTCACAAAAGCAAGGATTGTGCAACCCTCAGTGTCTGCTTGAGCACTTGTAATTAGGCCCATCTGAATTTAATATAATACCACCAATTTCTACCAGCTGAGGATCTGGCTCATTCTATTTGAAACTGCCAAAACGATGCCGACTGAGTCACGGCGCCTTGGGAACGTGCTTGTGACATAACCCCAGCTCCAGAGCAGGAATGCTCCTGGGTACCACTGGAGAGCTCTCGTGGAGAGCCAGCAGCAGCAGGGAGGGCTGGGAGCAGGATCTGCTACAGAACCTCCCAGAACAGTGTCAAGGAGACCCAGCAAGAGCAGGTGTGCACTGAGCAGCTGCACGGGTTAGTCCAGAGAGATAACTGCTTTCTAGACATCCCTCACAAAAATAATTCCACTCTTCTGCAAGCATCATTGTGGCTCAGGAGTCGCGTATTGCTCTGACCTCAGCTGTTCAACCTCTGTTTTCATGTCCCTTCTGGCTGGATGTTCTTTTTTCCCAGCTTTCAGCCAGTGCCACTTAGGGAGAAGGTCTAACCAATTAAACTCTGTAAACTCATTTTCCACTTAGCTGGAAAACCTGTAGCTTCACAGTTTTAAATCTGAAGAAGAAACTGTGCCTGAAAGCTTATCTAATTCTTCTGACTATTACCAGTCAGTCGACTAGAAGACACAAGACTGCCTTCAAAGCTTGCTTCATACACTGCTAGCAAAATAAATCTTGGAAAATTAAGCTGGTTTTCTAAACAAGCACCATTTAGTGCTACTGGATGGCAACATCTGGTCAAAGTTTTCAAAGGGACAAAGCCAATTTGCTGAAACAAACTTCAAACAGAGAGTCAAACAACACTTTCTATTGGGAATAGCTAATCAAAATGAAATAGTACTTTAATATTGAAAGTCTCTGTTTTATCATTCTCTGAACACGAAAGCACTGAATATCTGTGGAAGAAGAAATGTATGCAGTTCTCTGCTATACTTATTTTTAGTCAGCATTTTAAAACTGTTATTTTAAATAAAACCACACGACTACCATCCTAACATGAAAGACAACATTAGAACAATACTTGAATCTGATGAGGAGCAACTACAGAATCATTCCAGTTGGAAAAGACCTCTGAGCCAGTTGGAAAAAGACCACTGAAATCATCGAGTCCAACCTTGGACCAAACACCAGCATGGCACAAAGGCTCTGTCCAGGCTCTCCCTAAGGTGGGATGGTGACTCCACCACGCCCTGGGCAGCCCATCACAAAGTCTAACCACCCTTGTGTGAAGAATTTACAAGTTACAAAGAAATTACAAGCTAAGCTAAAGAACTACCTTAGCTAAATAGGTATGGAAATTCACTCATTTACAGCCACTTATGGAATACACCTCGCTCAGGTTTCAGGGATTTGGACAGTGATTCATCAGCCACACTCTGATTCACTCCAGGATGAATTTCTCCCCAGTGGGATTGAATACCTAGGGCCAGTTCCAAAAGGGTGCTTGCAGAACTAGGGGATGTCACCTATCATTTTCCTGCTCAGAACACACCTATTTTCCTTATTATCAATGAGAATAAATTGAATGAAACACAGCAATTTGTCTCCTCATCCCAAAGGGAAACGTGGAGGACTAGTGAGACTGATTTAACAGAAACCCGCACCGACAGCTGCAAGCAGGAACAGCAAGGTTGTCAATGACTGTAATTGGAGCTGTGCTTCCCCAAAAGTGCCTTTATACAATTCATAAGCTGCATCCCACTGGAGAGAGACAGTCCCTGAAGAAGCTGTCTCCATGCTTCCTCCTGGCAGCACACAATTCAATTATTGGGCATCAAAATGATGGGCTGTGTCAATAAGGCAGCAGCAGAGCAGCACGTACACCTCCCGTCAACAGGAGAGCTCTCCTCAACAACCCCAAAGTCTTTTGCTGCACAGCTGTCCTTCACAAGCTCAAAGTACTTTCTTACCTTCCCACACACTCTTCTCAAAGAAAAAATTAAAAATTATGTTATTAAACTTGCCAACCTGCCCAAAGCAACCAGAGCTCCTTCTAGCTCCTTGCAGGTGATGGATAAAGCAGCAGCAAGGCACTCAAAGGATGGAACAAAGGCTCTCACTCCTGGAGTAGCCACTGACATCTCAAGGATCAATCAAACACACAAATTTTTAACTTGGTTAAAGTGGCTTCTGAATTCTCTGCGTTCTAAACATCCATTACAAAATCCAAAGCCCAAAACAAATCCACCACCCTGGCGCATGAAATGAAAATTTGGGTGAGGGGCACAGCTGTTCATGAGGGGAAACACGGCAAACACTGCTGCCTCCACTGCTTCACTCAGAATCAAAGCTTTTCAGGCTTTTCCTTTCCGGCCAACGAGCACTGGCAGAAAACCTCACAGCCTCATCCACGTCAGGCCTGCTCCGAGCACGAGGCTGGGCACGGCTCACCTCGCACTCCAGGGAATTGCCAAAGCCCCAGAGGAGGGTCCAGAAGAGGGGACTGTGTCATCAGCAGCTCCCTGTGGAGCTGGGGAGGCATTGCTGCCATTTGTTCTGTTAGCTGCGGTGACAGGAGACATCCCCCGAGGGTGACAAGGGACATCCCCCGAGGCAGGGAATGATGGAGGAAGGACAGATGTGCTCCTCTTCCACACAACAGCAGCTTGGGAAACAAGAAGGGATGGGTTTAAACCCTGCTTGGACCACATGGCTCCCTAGGTCTGGACTAGTCTTTCTGAACAATGGCAGAACCATGGGGCTTGGTATCACAGAGAATGGAAATTTAAAAAAAAAAAATCACTTGAACAGAATGAGAACAGAATGATTTCTTACTCCCCAAAATGTATTATCTGTAAATTTGAACTTGTGCTAATCTTTACTGGGTGGTCAGCAATTCTTAATTCCAAAAGACTTGGGGGACCTCAGCAAGGCAAGAACCAGCATTTATTATTTGACTCAGCTGCTCTGGGAATGAGCTCGAAACACCTCGAAAGGTTTCCTGGCACTTTAGGAAGAACCTCCAAGCAGAGCTGTATAACATCTCTCCTCCAAGACCCTTACAGGAAGCATTCCTATGGAAAAACAAGCCCCAAATGGGAAAGTTTTGGCTATCTTAATAACACAGAGTGTCTCAATGTATCCCTGGAGTTGTAAGAATAGCAATATTTTCTAGTACGGGAAAATGATCTGTGGTTTATATAAAGCATAAAACATTGAGCTATTAGGACAAAAATGAGAGGGAATTTTCATGCTAAGTGCCCTTTTAATAATGAAAGCGAAACAATTCTTCTGCAGCTATGCACAGAGTTCTTTGCTGCTTCATCAAAGGGAAATTTCATTTACTTGGATTTACAGATGCTGTGGGGCTGAGCAGTCTAGAAACGGGCACAGAGATTTAACAATACAAACGTTAGTGCAAAGAAACAGGAAGCAGAAAAACACAGTAAAGATTTGCTGCCTGCCTTCATCCCAGCAAACTGACCATCACAAATAGGCAAAGGACACAGGGAAATCTCAGCGTGCTCTGATCAGCCATCATCCCACGTGTTGGAAGCAGTGCACTGGAAACAGAGAAAACTGCCATACCAGGACTTCAGCCATTCCCAAGTCTCAGCCAAATGATCTACAGTCCAGCCCAAAGTCACCAGTGTAGATAGAGTATAAGCTCAGCTTGGTATGTAAAAACACTTCCCCATCAGTCAGTGTCAGTACATGCTCCAAAAAACCAAGCCACAACCCTTAATCTTACAGCCTAAACACACAAGACAATCAGTGAATGAAAGGAGCAAAGGGTTTTTGAGGTGATCCCCAGCAGGACAGAGGAAAGCAATGGCAAAGCTGGAGGAGTACCCCCCTATCCTAATCCCACATCCTTCACAAACATGGAATCCCCTTATCCCACTGCTGCCTGTGCCAGTGCTCTCCCTTTCCAGGAAAGCTCCACCACAAGAACACTCAAACCCAGAAGTTTCTCACCAAAACAACTTGGATTTGCTGCAGCATGCAGTGGGAATTGTATGGACAGGAACACCTTGAATGTGCCTGGTTGGAACTGGTTTGGATCTGCAGAAATTGCTCTTGCATCGCTGCCCATCCCACTCACACAGGCAGGGAAGAACAGGAGCAAAAGGAGAATTTACAAAATGCAGCCATATTCAAAAATGAAAAGAGCTGGGGGAGGACCTGCTCCAGAAGAAAGTACAAAGCACCTTGTAGGCAGCCTTCATAATGGTACTTGACTGATTTTTATTCACATAACTGAGAATAACCTGGCAATTTGTAGCTTTAGAGTCACAAGGAAGAGTACAGTGAATTGAAGTTTAAGCAGTATATTAAAAGACCCAAAAAAGCAGTATTTCTATTAAGAAACTTTTCCTTTCAAATCACAACTCAAACATGTATGACTATGATGATTGAATGCCTGCCCAAGAAGGGATCTATCATATTTTGGAGGTGATGTTCTCATGCCATTATTTCCCACTGACAGGGGATCACAGATTACACAAAGATTATGGTTTTTCCTTTGAAGCAAGTAAAATGTATTATTTTCAACAGTGAAGAGCAGGAGCAGAACTTTCACCCCACATGGAAAACCACTGCACAACTCTTGCTCTATCACACCTAACCGTGCAGCTCCTTCTCATGAAAATCTGTCCATCAACAAAGCATTTTCCAAGACTGAATGAGATTCAAGGCTTCTGAACTTTAGAAAATCCCCTTTTTTAATGTGTGCAGCATAAGTTGGAGACATCCAAACAGATACCAGCAAGTGAGTGGCTCTGGCTGTTTGATGTTAGAAGCTACTCCAGCAGTGAGGGTGGTTTTGTGGAAGGGTTTGGAGACTGCACATTCATGTCAACCACACAGAGCATTTGGCTTGTTTGTATTAAAACAATCAATACTTTTTACAGATCTAAACGTAACACAATTGGCAGATTAGGACCTCAGAGTTGCCCTGCTCCCCACATAACACAGGGACTTTTAATGTTAAGGCACAAGCACAGCAACCCATGCCCTACTTACAGGCCTGCCACTTCCATGCATGGATAAAGAGAATCAACTAAACCTGCACGGAAGCAGAATGTTCATCGCTGCCAGCTCCTCTAGCTGCAGCCCTGGCATGTGTTCTTAACTGGAGAATCCACAGCCCAGGCACAGTTCCAACTGGAGACTCCAGCTATAACAGGCTGCTTGAGCACTAACAGCAACACTGAAAACCTGCAAAACCTGGAGACTGGGGAGAACCTAAAGCATCCACAGTTTTGGAAAGGGGAGGAGAAATGACCGCAGCAGCTGCATGCACATTGGTCTGACAGGCAAAGCTTTGGAGGAGATGATGAAAGGAGTATTAATCACATCAAGATAAAACAATAAAAAAATAAGAGACAGCATGAGCTTGCTGGCCAGATCGTACCTAAACTTCTAATTTTTCTTTTTTCTTCACACAGGAAGCTTTGAATTCTAAATTTTGATTAATGAGCTGGAACTGGCAAATCATCATCCCCAACTCTGGTCACCAGTACTCGGAGGTGAATTTAACCTGAAGGAGCTACAGAGAAGGCTCCAGAAGTGATCACAGAACCCAGTGTAGGCTCCTGTTAGAAGAGACTCAGAGCTTGGCTTCCACCAAACAGCTACGAGGGGGATGATTATTGTCTATAAATGCACGCATTGTGTAATCAGCTGAGAGGAAGAGGAACTATTCAATCTAGAAAGAAATAAGAACTGAGTTATATGGATTCTAATAAGTGCGGGCAAAATTAGGACTATTTTTCTTCACAATTTGAAAGCAAAAATCACTTTTAAAAAGCGGTTTGAGATGTGTTTCTGAATACTAATACATGCACCACACAATATCCATAAACAGAGCACAGAAAATGTTTTTCTACAGCAGTGATCTAATGGAATTGTATTTATTTACAGCTAAATCTTTGCATTCTCACCACTCCAACCGCCAGGCAGCTTTATCTACAAAGTTACCACTGGATAGTTCAGAGAGTAATTCATTAAATGCTAATTTGTAAGTGACCTCTCTGGCAAGTGTTGATACTCCAGTTTCAGAGGAGATTTATACTTCCAGGCTCACCAGAGAGGTGAGGCACAACAGCTCTCTAAGGAAGCATTGCTTTGCTCTGAGGGAAATCCTACTTTGCTTCTTCAAAATGCACAGTCCCTAGTGCAGGGCTGGGCAGCAATTTTCCATGTTCTTCTTCTCCCTGTGCTGAGGCACAAACTCTCACTCCATCCTCCCACAGACCCTTTTTACTTCACTGCTGCTGCCACATTTTAATTTCCCTTATTACCTCCATTTGCTGCTTACCTTGTAAATATAAGTGAGTTCAAAACAGTTACTTGTTTGGTGTTTATTAGGAAATTAATTAGAGGGGAGTAAGAATTTCTTGCTAATTTATTCTTTACAAGCTGTAATCATTATTATTTTTGCATGCTCTCAGGGTTTATGGATAAGTACATCTTAAAAATCAAAGCAAAAAAGAAAAAAGAATCCCCAGACCAGAATCAGTGGGTGAATCTCTACAGATTTAATTTACATTCATCTGCTGTTAATCTGAATGCATAATATTCTTCACCATTATTTTCTAAATCTTTAGCTAGAGCTGGGAAATTATTTTTATTGAAGTATTTGCATGCGCATGCCTCAGATTCTTTTTGTCTTGGCAGCTGTGCCTGAAATTGGGATTTACACTGAATGAGGAAATACGGGTCATTCTGCAAGCACAACAGAGATGAAGTCAATGGCAACTTGTTGGAAGACCTTGAATTCTTGCCAAGCCACGTTTCCCAAAATATTTTGCCCTACACCACACTGAAGCCTCAATTAGCAGCCACTCTCTCCTGCAGGAGCCAGCTGCTGTGAGCATCAAAGGCACGTACACAGAACAGAACCGAGCTGTAATTCAGCAAAAACCTGTAAAGATGCATGATTAGCCCTTCTTATCCTTCATCACACTGAAGAACACACTTTCCTCAACAGGGACTCGCTTCAGCCCACACCTGAAGTGTGCCCATAGCTGCATCACGCCCAGCATACCCCAAACTTTGCATTTTGTTCCTTGCCTGAATCCAGCACTTCGGGGCTGTTACAAGACGGGGAAAGTTTTTTGCTAACTGTGTCTTGTTGGCAGCACACACACAAGAAGACACACGAGATATTTTCCTCCCCTATCAGGGCACTTTTTAGCTCTTTCCTGTTTATATTTTCTCCTGCTATGTGGAATTAAAAACAAGGCAGCAAACCCAAGGTTAGCCCTGCTGTCTAATGATGTTTCTTAATTTAGCAGCTTGTTTGACTGCAGTTGCTGTTTTCTCCCCCAGAAATGTTCTCAGTTCTGCTCTCTGGAGCATAATTATTCCAAGTACCTTTCCCCCAGCAGCAGCACACCAAGACTTCTTGACTTTGCAAAAGAAAGTTCATGTTGTTGAAGGTGACTGAAATACGACTTGAAGAAAGTATTGAAGGACTCGATCCTGGCAGGGAAATGCAAAAGGAGGAGAGGACCCAAATACTTTGCTGGTTCCCCAAGCCTCTATGAATCACAATTTTTAAAAACCTCAAGGGCATTTTTCACAGCACAACCAACCTGCAAGCCTGAAGGGCACTTAACACCCAAACAAACTGATTTGAATCCATTTGTATCTCATCTTGCCAGAAAAATCGTCTCACATTTCCAGTGCTCTCCCTGACACGACCTGGATGTCAGCTCTGCGTTTCTTTTCCAGACTTGAACCACTCAGCATGAAATAATCCTGCTGGATGATTGCCTGGGCTGGGGTGGCTTGCTTGTTATTATTCTTAATGTAGCAGCCAAGGTGATTTCACCAATTTCCTCAAATGAAGCTGCAATTTCTGAAATAAGGCACATCCTAGCGAAAGAGTGAATGGGAGTCAGAAATGCTTTGGGAAATGTTTCATGCATGCTCTAAAATACCAGCTTCCTCTTGCATGTGGGAAGATCTGCTGCCTTCCTGCTTGGAAAAATACCTTTGGATTTCAACAGGCAGTAAGGTTGTCACTCCCACATCTGAGAAAATACAGCCAAGTTTGGAAAAGCTACTGAAACATCTTTCACACACAATGAACTTAAAAACCCAGAATATATCTGTATGCTGTTATTCTCAAAGTTCATAAGGGAAATTAAATGTTTAATCTAGCATTTCACAATATCTAAGTGGTTAAGCTTGCAGCTTAAGTAATGTCTTAACAAGTGCCTTGTTTCTTTCTAAATAAAATTTCATGTGTAATGAAATTATCATTAGGAATCGAGGGTATGATTTAGCACATCTTTCAAAGCAGGCTGGGCTGCCTCCAGAACAACACCAAAAAGTGCTATTATTGAGTAAAAAGCAGGATAGTTGGGGAAAAAAAGACATGCTTAGAAAAAGGAATGATTTTTCTGTAATTACGTAGATTGAGAAACAGCTATTTTTGTTAACATCTTCAAAGAGACTATTCAAGTTATGGAAGTAAACAGAGGAAAATAAGAACAACTTTTTTTTTTCTTCCCCTCCCAGAAAAATGATGGCTTGAAAAGCAACAATGAGACAAGAAATCTATTTAGGAGAACAGTGCTTGGGTGGAGGCTGAGGTCAGTGGTATCACCGACTGTGATTTTAGTCCATGGACACACCAGGTCAGGATTTCACTGCTAAGAACTGAAGTGCAGCTTGTCACCCTCACAAATCCCTCCCACAACACGCAGCTGGGCTGGCTGTAAGGGACAGGAGGGCTGATGGCACAAGGCACTCGTAATCAGAACCTGGGTGACAGCTAAGCCCTGTAAAAGACACGTGGTGGGGGAGAAAGCAAACAAGCAGGAACTTGCTAGAAGGTCATGGCTGTGTGTTTTGTGGTCAGCCCTTGCAGCCTTATAATGACAACTATGATATTTAGGGCTCTGCTTGGTGATTTTTTCCCTACTGCTGTTTGTGAGTCCAAGGTCCAGTATGAGAATGACAGGATTAAACATAGATTGGGATGTGTAGAGGGACACAAGGTTTTAGGCACGTATCTCCTGGTCTGTGTAAGCAATAAAAATACTTCCTCCAGTTAAACCAGACTCTCAGATTCTCATTATCCTTCCCCAGGATAGGAAAACTCAATTACAAGCCACAGTTCACCACCTTCCCCTATTTTTTGCAGGATGTCTTATACAACAATTCACAAAGCATCTCACAGAAGGGTCAAGAGTGACCACAACGAACGTGTTCTACTTAATAATGGCAAACACAAACCTGGCAGCAACTGTGCAATTCTCGCAAAAGCAAGCAAATGAACACAGGGACTTGT
The DNA here is from genome assembly GCF_036417665.1 of Passer domesticus. Classification (NCBI taxonomy): domain Eukaryota; kingdom Metazoa; phylum Chordata; class Aves; order Passeriformes; family Passeridae; genus Passer; species Passer domesticus. Next base: position 122,309,557 of record NC_087476.1, on the reverse strand, counting down.
GCCACTCTTTCCTCCACACCTTTACATATTCCTGTTACAAAGCTTGCCCCTTTTGTAACAAATGATATGCCCCCTCAGACACATGATGTATCATTTTATATTTCTTTTTTAGTCTGGATTGTCTCCAGGATCTTCCAAACCTGATTCAAAACACTAAGCTGTGTATCAACAGTTTTGGAAATGTGGGGATATGACAGTGTAATGGCATTCTCACTTCCTTTCCCACAGTAAATACAATTTTTCATTCAGAGAAAAAAAAATGCAGCAACACCTTTAATTTCTCTGAAAATCTGGCTTTACTGAGTTTGTATCCAATTTTACCTTTTTCTGTACAGAAAAGTCTCTTAAATAATAACAATGCATATCTATTCTTTGAAATAAGTTTTTATTTAGGCTGGTAGAGGCTTTTTCTCTCTCTCAGTCTCTGAGTCTCTCTCAGTAGCCTCAACCTTTCAAAAGGATTGTTTACTACTTCAATTAAAGGAGAACAGAATAACGTGACCAATTAAAAAGATGAAAGAGATGGAGCTTTATATTAAACTTGAAATTACCCTTATGGATAAACAAACCTTAGCCAATTATTGCAGCAGCAAAACAAATTAAGATACACTCTCAAACCAGATTAAACATGAGATTAATTTCTTCAACAAGTACGTGCCCAAGACGGGAGAGCTCAGCAGCCACAATCCTGCATGTCCCTGTCATTCCAGCCCTGGAGGAGGCCTACAGACTGTTCAGGCATTGGGAAAGCACCAGCAGCAATGGCATTTTAATACTTCTTCCACTATTTTGTGTAATTTTTGTTATGAGTTTAACAGACTCATTTGTGCTTCAGGACGATCCTATCAATATTTGAGCAGCACATCCAACCTCCACCAAATAAATCAAGCGATCTTGACTTTTATTGCCCCGGATATAGAATCCACATTTGATCATCTCATAAATAATTGCTCACCTCTGATTCTCAGAAGAGCTTGGATGGTCCATTATCAGGCAGAAGCCTAAATAACGTACTATTACTATTCCATTGATGGCACACAGTCTCTCCCCCTCCAAAACTCAAAATTAAAGAAACAGGCTGGGCATATCGTCGACTCTGTTCACTTCAGAAATATTGAAGACATTTGTTTCTTCTGCCCTTGCCACACAGGGACAGGAATCTGCACATTGTCTTTTCCCCAGCAATAAATCCCAAGGAAACATCAGCAATGTAGGAATAGATCTCAATGCCTACTACTGTCTGATTGATTTGGTTTCTGAAGGGATTTCATGCTCCATCAGAATCCAAGGCAAACTAAACACCAGACACTACGAAGAAACATGAAAAACCATTTCCAGAACGGATTTACAAAGTAAACTCTGGAAATAGGCAGAGAGTTAACATTTACTTTGGCTACATAAGGCCTCCTGAAGTTTCCCTGGAACGCAGAACGGCTCCTCAGGGCTGGCTCAGCGTGCCTGTGCCTCTGCTGCAGCACGGGTTTCCCTCAGGACAGGACACAGGGATTGCTCTGGAGCTGTCCCGTCCCAAACCCCGCTGTGAGGGTGAGGGCAGCGCGGCTGCCTTGGCTGCACACGCCAGTGCCTGAGCTTGGCTCCGTGGGTCACTCCTGCTGGGACTCCCTGCAGAGCCTTGGGAAGCTTCAGAGGACAGGGAAGGAAACATCCTGCGCCTTGTGCTGCTTCACAAGCCCAGAAACCAACCCCCACTTGGTAATAAAACATGCTCTGTGCAGAATCATCACTTCTCCCTTTAGATGTGCACGGAGCAAGTCCCTGTTTCTCTTCTCTTTCAATCCCAAAATTAAGTTTCCAGAGTGGTTTAGGTTATTTAAAAAGGAAAAAAAAAATCCAAAACAAAACAAAACTTGTTTCTGATACCTGACAGGAAAACTAATATCTTTATACAGCAGTAGCTGCCACTCACCACAGACCTTCCTACATCTGCATGTGCAGCTCCCTGGCATAAATAGATAGGGAAAAAAAACTCCGATTTGAATTTATTATGTCATTTCAGTGGTGTTGATACTAGACATGTTAACAGTGGTCTGCTATGCAGGCAGGTTAACATATGTCTCTCCCATTACGGAGTCAATATCCCACCCAGAGTAAATCTCAAAGTTCAGCATGGCCCAAATTAAATCCTGTAATGACTCCTAAAGATGGCCGTACAATCTCTAATGTCAATACCATACTCTGGTCCATGGTTCAGTCAATAATTCACCACAGTCTATTAAACTTAGTACTGGCTTCCTCAAAAGTGCTAAAATAAATGTTTTAAAGACTCCCAATGGCATATTTATAGTTGCCTATAATTGGCTCTGCAGCATCACAGGAGCACATCATGGAAATTATATATATAAATCAGACCACGATCTTAATTTCACACTTATTCTCCAAGGCTTGGCATAAACAATTGCAAAGCCTCCTGTAGTTCATGATAGCCTTAATCCACAGCCCAGGCTGCACAGCCAGCAAGACTCCTCTGAGTTTTGTTCTCCTTTGGCTATGTCAAGAGTCTGAGCAGGAGCCAAAGGCAGTTCCCAGCTGACATTACAGGATCGCTCCTCGTTAGGAAATTTCTGATTCCACAGTGTAATTCAGCCCCAGCAAGCTGCTGAGAGCAGTCAGGTCTTTGGGATGCAGCTGTCGTGGGAAAGGACTGGCTGTGGGACCACACAGAGTTATGGATGCAAGGGGAAAGTGTCCCTGCCCCGAAGAGCTCCACAGATCCATGGTGGAGGGCTCCTTCCTATTCAGGTGTGACCTTCTGGGTGACAACAGCCACAACAGCGCTCTGATTTTCAGAAGAATGATGACCAGCAAGCGTCAGCTTGGTTATCTCTATTACCTCACTCTGTTATTAAAAAAAACCCCAAACCAAAAACAACATTAAAAAAAGAAACCAATACAAGCAAGCAGCACAGAAGCACTGACTGTTTTCAAAAGCTTGTTATCTATCTTTGTAATAGATATGAGCTTCATAAGAAGTCAAAAAACAAGGAGGGAAAAAAGGCTGGCTGGCAAATGTTGATGTACAGCAGCTCATGTTATAACACACACTGCTGGATTCCTTTTTCCATCCATATGCCAGGAACAATTGACCTAAGGCAATGTTTTTTATTGCAACTTTTGGCAGATCCAGTCAATATCCATTATTTACAATTATGCTTTTGTGTGTGTGTTTCCACTGTAGTATCTCTGCCTAATTGTCAAGTCCAGATAGGACTTTGCCATATAATTATTCAAAATGCATTTAGTAAGTGATGCAGATGGAAGATACAGGAGGAAAGTAATACCAGTATGAAATTACATTCCTAACAGCACTCTGCAATGCATCTCTCTAAACAGAAAGTGTATGGTAAGCTAGCACTAAAAACCCCCTACCAAAACCACTCTCTGTTCAGGTTTCCTTCAGTAATTCACCACCCTTTTTCTGCCTGATCTGTAGTGACCAGCAGCTGCCCAGACCTGCACTGCAAAATCCCACTTCTACCACCCAGAACACAGATCCTGCTTAGGGCTAAACCCCACAACATAACCGGAGTTCTCTAGACCCACGCTTTAAACAAAAACCCTATGTTCCACACCAGGGTGGCAGGGCTGGGGGACAGCACCTGGTGTAAGCACAGAGCTGCTGCCTCCAGAAGTGACAGTTCAAAAGTTAAACTCAGCTTGGTTCAGTTCAGCTGAGCACATTTTGGAGTTTCTTTCAGCTGACAATTTTTTGTGGTGTTTCAAGAGGGTGAGAAACTTACTGTAAACTGATTCAATTTGTCAGGTGACAAAAGCACCTAACGGCCAGAGGTCCTGAACTTTCCCTCTGGAAAACTTTCTGAACTTTCCCTCAGATCAGGCAGGTACCAGTTTAGTACCCAGCTACATCCAAGCTTCTCTCTTCTGCTCCTGGGACAGCCAAGATATTTCCTATGGCAAGGCAGAAGGGAGAGGCAGGGGGGAGCCACAGGACTGTCAATATCAAGTACATGACATAAAATACACTGTCTGTACTTGCTCTCAGGGCTCTTTGCAAGTAACCACATCTTGATGCCCCTCCCTTGCTTTCAGGCTCCTTTATGTGAGCATCTTCCAGTGAGTGATAAGAGGAAGCTGCAGGCTGGAATTTGTAAATGCACGGAGTGTGGGAGTTGCTCAATTCCCCCTGGAATAAATGGTATAAGCACTAGCAGTGCTAATGGAGGATTAGCTAATGGAGGATTCCCCTGAGACACGAGCTTGTCTGAATTACCTTCCCTGATAGGACTCTTGGAGGACAGGGGAGCTTTGGCAAAGCTGTGCTTCCAACATTTTAAGCCAGCCAAATTAGTCCAAATGAACAATGGCAGGCCAAAAAAAAGCTTCAGCAATATAATTTGGCTTTGTGCTAAATATAGTAGAACAGCGTGCATTCTGTTCTGAAGTACAACTCTAACACAAAGCAAAAGATAACTTCTAAACCCTGTCAACAATCTTCTTTGCACATCCCTGTGAAAGATGAGGGATCGGGCATTGCCCAATACCTGATCTGCAGGCCTTGAGCAAAACCAGTGCAGACTGACATACCAATACAAATAACCTGACCAGAATCAAGTGGCAGCTGAGTTCAGTGTGTTCATGAAGGGATCATAGGAAGGAAGACTGGAGGAGAAAAACATTCCTCAGCAAGCCCAAGACTGGACTTGTGCAGTGATCCCTCCACAAGCCCTGTGCCACTTCTGCTTCTCCTAAGCCGAACAAGTGATGGAAGGAATTGTTCTGCTCCTCTCTCTGCTCATGTGTCTCCCCAGTGCCACGTCTGAGCAGCTCCTGCAGCCATGGCAGAACCAGGCTGACGTTCCCACCAAACCAGGCTGCAAGACACCTACTCCAGGCTGGGAAAGGAGCGGCTGCACACCCACAGGCTGCCAGTTCTGCTTTGAGCTCGGCTGAGAGCACCACCAGCCCCTGTCCCTGCCTCCACAGGCAACATAACCTGATGGGCTCAGTCCCACTCCAATGGGAGAAACTAACATTTCACACAATCTGGGGTCAGCTCTTGTTGGCATGCTGAGCCAACAAACCCCATCATTTCCTTTCCTTTAATTTTTGCTGTTTGCAGATAGATAAGAAGTATTTGTTTAAAAAAAATAAACAAGACACCAAGAAATGGTAAAATACTTCTAGGCTTGTTGCAGAAAGATTGAATAGTGAGAAAATGTTAAGGGTCAAAAAGACTAAATTCCTTATCCAGCTCCAATAGCCCTGCTGGCTCTGCCCTCTGACTAACAGCATCCCTGAGATGCTGCCCATACTGCCACTGGCAGAACTGCTCATATTGGATTTTCTCTTCTCCATCCTTTCCTTTTATCCCTCCTCTGTCTTGGCATCCCCTCCTCAGGCTCACCATCTCCTCCCCCTGCCAACCCACCATTTGTCTGTTCCCAGGTTTTTGTGCATTTACAAAAGTGACCTCCTGTAAAAGTCACCTTGCCAACACAAAGGCATAGCCAGAAGACAGACACACACTTCCCAGTGCTGCCCGTGGCACCAGCCTGCCCTGCTAGCATGGGAGCTCTCCTTCCCTGAGCTATTCCTGCTCACTCCCATCCTCCGTCCCCACACAGCCCTGGCTGGGGATCCAGCTGCTGCCTGCAGGGTTTGGGGGAAGCTTGTGCTCAATGCACACACTCCACAGGACTGCAAGTTTGGCCATCCAGGTGCAGGTGGAGACGTAGCTGCAGCAGCCAAAGAAATGGCTGGCAGCCCCCACATCAGCGCTCCATACATCACCGTGAAGTTCTGTGCCAGCAATTCTGGCTGTGTGGAGCCTGGGCTGGAGTCATCTGTGCAAGGCAGGATTTCACCAACAAGCCCTCCTGCAAGTATCATCTCCTTCCTCGTGCAACCCCAAACACGCCGTGACTCCAGGCTCAGGATGGCTGCTCTGGCCATAGTGAAGTGCCTGGGCCTTATTCCAGTGTCAGGGTTATTCAAGAAGGTTAGTGAAGCACAGCTCTGACTGACTGGGGCACGGACAAGAGACAAGATAAGGCATTTGGGAAGACCAAACCTGCCTTCTCCCACACATCCTACTTTGGGGGGAGTTTGGAGCAAGAAGAAACCTCAGCTGATTTCAGAACATTCATTTGGAAAACAGGTAGGGCAAGGCACAAGCAGACTTGAAAATGAAGATATTGAGACACTCTCTTGTAATGCTGCCTGAACACTTTGTATAAGAAAATTAACCCCCTCTTCTCCTTACAGCCTCTCTAAAGAAGCTCATTTCCTTCCATTTGCTATCTTGCAGAAATAATATGTCTTGACTCACAGAATTTGTCTTTAGCAACCTACAGCAAGCAACAGAACGTGTCTGTACTTGGAATCTAAGAAAAAAGGAAACTATGTTTGTCCTCCCACAACCAGGCAAGCCAAAATTATTTGGGGGATAATTTTAAATCACACGTGTTTAAAAATATATATGGAAACATACTTTTTGGTTTGTTTAAACCAAGGGTATATGTCAAGGACCATCAGTTTCAACTCCTCCTAGACTTTGATGGCTTGTTTAGCCGCAAGGGAGAAGAGGAAGTTATTTCTTTTTGTGGTAAAAAAGAAAAATAAACAACCCCTCTCCACTCCTCTAAACCCACTCCTTCTCACTCACACACACCAGAAGACCCAAAGTCAAACAAACAATAGCTCCAGAGGAAATAAACTCTTAAAAAAAACCCAAACAAGCATGAAATTCCTTAAATGTACCACCTTTAAAGAGAACATTTGGCAACCACTTCAAAATAACAAACAGGGACATGCAGCTCATGTATCTCCTCCCTTTGCAGAAATAAACTGAGAGTTGCTGTGATACTTCAGAGATCCATCAACAACAAAAAACTAATCAGTGAGGCTTTTGTATGCGTGTGTCTGCAGACCTACAGTGTTGGCAAATTCTGCCTTCTTCAAAAGATATTAATTGTTGTTTGAATTGTAGCTCAGTATTTAAAGTTGGCACATCACACCTAAATTTTCCAGAAGATAATTTTGTTTACCTAGAAAAAATAATGCTGGTTTAGGGATTTTCCACATCACCAAAAAACCACATTCAGGGGATGTGCATACACAGACACATCATGTTTATGTTTATAGTTGTGTCCAGTGATCCAAAATGACAACAAAAAATTTAAACAAGCTTATGTTATAAGATTCCTTAAAGCATGCATTTAGGCTTTTTTTACATGTTCTTGATCCATTTTTTACACTACTTGAAAATTTTCACCTACAGGAGCATGAAAATTCCTTTCTCAAAACAAGCAAAAAAAATCTGTTGTCTTGAGGGGACCGCAGAAATTGGGACTTTTAACAAAACACCACATAGGATGAGGTTTAAGCTTTAGAGCATCTCTGAACATCTGAAGGAATCAGTGAAACCAAAGAAAAAAAATAACAACAGGAATTACACCACTGATTTCAACTGCATCACGTTCTTATACTGCCTGCCCAAACTTAATTTCTTTTGTGTCAGTCGATTATGCCTTGGCATTTTGCCCTCCTGTTGCGAGCCACAATTTGTAAATTAGTTTTCAAGGTTAAAAAAAGGTGCAAGGAAATGAGATTTCCTACTGCCAACCAAACATCACAATGAAGTATTGCAGCAGCTTTCCCAAAAGTGCACACACTGGTCACTCCCCTGATAAGGAAACCTTAAAATTAAATTCTGACAGGTGATTCATTTGCCTTTTACCACAACCCCAGCCAGGGAGATGTGCTGAGCCCCCAAAACCATGGCTCAGCAGCAGTTCAACATCTGTATTTTCACAGGGTGCTCCAGAGCAGCCACCCCAAAGATCCTCCTCACCACAGAAAAAGCCTGAGCACAAAGCAGGTGTGATGCAGGTGTAATGGGGACAAAGGCAAAATTCAGGCAGTGACTCTCTTCTGAACACAAGGTTCTGTCTGTTCTACAGGATCATCATCACCACTGCCATAGGTCTCAGAAGAAATCTGGCGTCATATCTTGCTGTCTGTTTTGCAAACAGAGCTAATGAGAGTCATGTGGATGATGGTTTTCATTAGATTGAGGATATGAGCCTGATTCAACTCCACTGAAATCAATGGCAGCCTTTCCATTCATCTTAATGAACCTGGATCAGCTTCTGTAACTCAGAATGCAAAACCCTCTGCTTGTCCTGCCTCACACAAGTGTCTGCTGTGTTCAGGAGTCCTAGGACAAATTCAGCACACCAAAAATCAGTCAAAGCTCAGCTAAGAAGAAAAGAATACACAACAGCTAAGGGCATTTTCATATTGAAATGCCTTGTCAGTGAGAAATAGCTGCATATTTCCATTACTCTACTTTTTTCAGGGTTAACTTCAAACTAAATTAATCATGTAAAATGCAAAAAACCCTCAGCAGGTACTGACAGAACTCACGTGAGTGCACGGGATATGTGCAGAGAACTCCAGGGCAGCGCAGCCTTCAGTGTCACTGAAAGCCCTGATCATTTTATCAGGGTAAAGAAACTAAAACACAGTATTTAAAAAGAAAATCTGAAGAGAATACCTATTTTTCCATGCAGAAACACATGATTAGTTTCAGGCACTCATTTACAAGAAGGAAAAGCAAGTTTTTCTCCACACAAGTTCTGCGAATGATGCATTTTAACAGGTACACAAACTGGGATTCTGGCTACAACAGATTTCTGTGTTCTCTCGTTACCCTCACTTAAGGGCAGCAAGTGCAGCAGCATCCCCTCAGACAAATCGTTACCACTTTGCTTTAGAGCTTTTCTTGTTTTTGTACTAAATAATGGCCAGGTGATGGGAGGAAGAGAGGGCTGCATCAGACCAGAAGCACGTCAGGAGAAGCTGCACGGATGGACAGGGCTGGTATTATTTGGATCAGCGCTGTCTTTGGCTGGGTCCAGCACAAACACACTGCAGGACAGACCCTCCTCAGAAGGACACACATTACAGGGATGCTCATTTAATTGCTGCCAATTGCATATAGACTGGGAATAAAATTATTTTTATTCAACTGTTGACTTCATAGCTACTTCAACAGCAGCTCTACCACTCCCAGCAAATAAATCTCACCACCAACTTGAAGCAATGTCCTCCCTCCCTAGTTTTCCTCACTGCTAGCAAAGCCATCTATATTATTTTTACTGCTTCTTGTTCTCCTTGTAAACTGTGTGTGTAATTCCAGCCCTATGGAAGCTCTACATTTCAAAAGGACAAAAACACTACTGAGGGTTACTTGTGGAAGTTCATTCAGGGAGGTTGCTCTAGGTCCTTGCCCATCTCCCGAGCACTTGGGGGATGCAATTCATCTTGGTCTAGTGCTTTGTCAACTTTCCACAGCTCTAATTACCTCATTATATGCTTCACTACACCAGTCAGGCCTTTTTCCTTTCTACATCGCCTCTTATGGTCCTGTTGCTTATCCTAAGACACTTTTTTTTTTCCACTTTTTTTTCCCGTATGTGTGAAAAGCAGCCCAGGGAAATGAAGTGAACTTGCTCAGTGAACTTCCCGGCTCTTGCCCGGCTGCATGCCTGAAGGCACAGGATAATTAGGCACATGCCAGACAGATCACATCTGATGCTTTGCTCTCTCCAGCTGATTGCCTTTCATCAGCACCTTCAGTCATCCTCAGCTTACTTTCTTTTTCAGGTCCCTGTGTGCCTGTCAGTTCACAAAGAACTATTTTAGGAAGAAGTATTTGGAGACAGACAGGTTGGAAAGAGATCTGAAAAGCAGGAAACTGAATACAGAAAGAACAGCAGAGATGGTGACATCAGCCTCAGTTCTGGGTTTCCATGGCTAAGAATAAGTTCTACCTGCTACCACAAGCATGGAAAGGCTCTCTGGAAGGCAGAGCATTAAGCATGCACCAAAGAGACAACTGACTTGTATTTGCTGTTTACCCCATTAAAGAGGATTGTTTCCAGTGCAGGAAGAACAGGGTTCTATTGAACACTGCGTTCAAATCTCTCTACTCTGGATTATGAATCCACACCTTATGGAAGTGGATTCTGGTCACCAGCTCCATCCAGCAGTGATCTTCCTGCTCCTTTCAATTCTCACTCTAACCCAGAGACCTGTTTTCTCTTTTGTTACCCCCCTCACACCTTCCTACACCCCCTGCAAACAAGGCACTGCCAGTGGGAAGCCCAGGCTTTGGCTGTGTTCTGCCTCCAGCCTCTCCTCCTGTGCCACAGACACTCCTGAGGAATTCACTGCATCTCCAGCTGGGTTGCTCAGCTTCTGGGCTTTTTTTGTTGTTTTTTTTTCCTGGGTTTTTTTTTGCACATGCAAAAAAGCCATCTTGGCAAGAAAAGGGAGCTACAACTCCTCTGTCAGAGGCAGTTAAATTCCTAAGTGCAAGTCAACAAGTCCCTGAAAAAAGAACAGGAAGGGATTGAAGGGAAGAAACTGAAGGCAGCACTGGATGGAGCACACCTTTCAGCAGAGGAGAGAACCCAGCTTGCTGGCCCTGCACCTCAGTTTGCCTTCAGCTGTTAACACAAGCAGCTTTCTATTTCTGTTGACCAGGAAGCACCAACTGAGAACAAAGCAAACACGGGTCCCTCCACGTTGTCAGCGGCACAGAACAATGCCAAAATACGTCCAAGGAGCTACAGACAAAAGCCTGGTACATAAATACACACGGCTCAGAACACTGAGCTATAAAGAACACTGCTTTCAACAAACATCACTGACTACCCACACTGTGAGAAGATGCCCATGAACCTGGAACCTGCTCAGACCAGTCTTCAAGTACACAAACTCAACAAGATCCTGACCAGCTGCTTTCAAACAGGCCAGGTCTAATTTTAAGATTATTTTCATAAGTTGTGTCCCCCTTTAGCAGACTGAGGTCTTCTGAAAATGTTGGTTTTGGTGCTGGTGTGACCCACTAACAGCTACAGTTTGTAAATCCTGCCTTTTCTTTCCTCATCTGACACAAAGAGGAGCCTGGGGCTGGGGGAGCTGGAGGTCTAGATGACAGAACTTGGTCTGAAGTTGTTTCATGTCCAGCCACTGCTGCTGAGCCATCCAGGGAAGCTGCCATGGGGGCAAACCTGGGATGCCATAAAAGTAATGCTGAAAATCCAGCCTTAAATTTGGGTACCAAAATCCTTCTGGATTTTCTGATAGGCAGCTGACAGACTGGAAGGTTCACCAGGGAGAATTAACTTTTCTCCATTTTCCTCAGATTCTGTGTTTGTTTCTACCAAGCACCTCCTATTCCCAGGATTTGTTACTCCTCCATGTCAATGGCACCTATTCTTTCCTTCTTCTGTTTACCTTTTCATCTGCTTTCTTTGGCATTATTTTAGTCACCCAAACTGATGACTAAAGTTTCCTTCATTTAATAAAAAGTGCCCTTCCTCTCTTATCTACACGGTCCTGAGACATACAGCTCTGAAAATCTGCAAGGCTTGGGGGCAGAGGATTTGTTCTTGCTTTGTTGGGTTTATTTGGGTTTTGTCTTCAATCACCACGCCCCTGCTCTAGAAACAGAACGTTGCCGTGGGGGACCAGTGTGATCAGATCTCTTGGATTCTTCACACAGAAGCCAAGAAAAAAAATAGTTTTTTATATTTGGATGAACTGAACAGCATTGATCCCCTAAGATGGGAACCAAATGACAGCCCAAAGCAGCCCTTAAAATAAGTTACAAACCAAGACAGCTTTAATACAGAAAGGCAGGGGACCAGCAGGATGGGAGGGAATAAAGCAAGTCAGCCATGCCCCAAAGGATGGCTGCTGCCAAGGAAAGAATTCAGACTTGGAATAAATTACAGCATTTTGAACCCATCCACTACTTCAAAAGCATTCAACTCATCATTGGGACAAAAATTTCAAAAAGGGCTCAGTTAGTTTCCATTTGAACAAGAAAGGAAGTGGCCAAATTTCACAAAGAACTGGACACATGGCAGTGAGCTACTCTAACATCTATGAAGAAGAATCTGATGTTAATTTCTATTTCTGCCATTACTCTGCATCTGTCCTGAGTTTGTTGACTCAAGCTCATCCTTCAGCTATGTTCACACTAACATTCCCAGTCAGCCCCTTGACAGCAGCTCTGCTCCCAGTCTCCCATCCCCATCACTGGTTCTCTCCTTCTCCACGTGTGCTCTGGCTCTGGAAGGGAGCCAAGGCGAGCTGCACACCCATCCCTCCCCATTTCCATTTTCAGGAGCACAGCCTCTGGGGCTCAGGTGGCAAAATCCTTCCGTTACCTCACTGACCTTTTTGCATATTTCAAGAGGTTGTTTTGTGGTTTGTGCAAGCCAGAGCACAGTTCAGGGAGGTTTGTGTTGCCTTCCCCACATCCTCACCTCTCCCATCACACTCAGTGGGCACCTCGTAATCAATGGATGTGACAGGTGTAACCCAGCCTAGTCCTGATGCACACCAGCACTGCAGGAGGGAACAGGCAAAAGAAGATTTTGCACTGGAGCAGACTGGGAATGACTTTCTGCTGGTCAAGGTCTGGGGCACAGCAGAAGGAGAGGAGGAACCACTGCACCGGGAATGAAGTGAGAACAGACTAATCCTGTGTGTACAGGATTGCCTTTACTTAGTGCCAAGTTTCCTTCCCGTGCTCCAGGGGGACCTGAGGCAACGTGGGCTCTGGCACAAACAGAGGAAAGCAAGGGATGGCACAAAACAAGAGGAAAGCAAGGGATGGCCACCTTAGTGGGGTCTACTGTGGAGGGGAAAGAGTGCTTCTGGAAAGCCTGGCAAGGAGGCTGAGACCCCAAAGCTGAATTCTGATGCCTTCCCATCTGTCCTTCTGCAGCTGGGCTGGATGCAGTGCCAGACAAGCTCTCCTGGAGCACTCACACCTTAACTCCCACTGACCTCCAGTTGAAGAGGTAGGCTGGGTTTGCACTTCCACCCTAGACTAAGATTCAGGTTAACATTAATTCTGTGTCCTTGCTAAACCCCTGGTAGGAGCATCACCAGACCATTAGCTTTCACTGTGTTTCAGACCCGCTTTGGATTGAAAATTATAATAATAGTATCTTCTTGCATTCCAGACTTTGGCCATTTATGCACTTGCCTGTTTGTTTTTGTTTTGTTTTTTTTTTTTTTTAGAAAAAGGACTAAATTCTGTACTTGTTTGGAATTTCATCTACAAATGAAAAACAAATGCAAAATTTGGGGGAAAAAAAAAAATCAAAAGAAGCTGCATATCTCAGCAATGCACTAGAACACTCTAAACAACAGAGATTTCAGTTTTGTGCCAGAATGGAAATTCACCCAGCGTGGGAACATACCTTGATGCTGTAAATACAGTGTGAGTAACAACTCTACCATTTCTATGGAAGTTTTCAGTTCTGCAACACTAAATATGGCTCCAATTAAAGATTTATCACAACCTGTCCCTTTGCATCTGGTGGCTGTGTACTGCAAAGCTGGAGAAGCACTGCAAAAATCAATTAGCTGCTGTAATGCCAGCCGTGCTTCCTGTGAGCTCCAAAATATCTTGGGATATCTTTGGAGCTTGCTGTGTAACAAAATACAGGGTTATCTGTATTTCCAGCTCCTAATGATCCATTAAATGAGTGTATGCCATGAGGAGGGAAGGGTGTTGTTTTAGCTGTTTATTTTTATAAACATCAATAAGAGCTAGAGCGTAATTAAAAAAAGTTTGCCAAACCTTACATCAGGTTTCAAATGACACTTTTGTGAATTTAAGAAAGGTTATTCTAGTACAGTGGAGTGATTCAATGCATAAAACTTGTTCTGGGGTAAAAGACGAACATTGTGTGATTTTCTACATTACTGAAGGCCAAGCAGAAAACAAATCCAGGCTCAAAGGTGAAATAAACTTTCACCAAAGGACCAGACAGAGCTCCAGCTGCTGATTAATAAATAGGAAGTGCATGAAGAGAACAGCGTTGGTACCTCCTTGCACTACAGCTCTTTTGCCCTGGGATCTAACCTCATGTCAAAACAAAAACAATAACAAGGCAGTTGCCTTTCAACCTGCAGCAACGCTTCCAAAGACTCTCCCTGCACTGCGAGTGAACAAACACAAAATTACTCCCCTCACCAGCACACGGTTGCTAGGAAAACAGCTGTGAAAACCTAGAAGTCTGCAAACAAAATGTGAGCGCAATCAGGGCCATGGAAATGCTCAGAAAAGAGCCCTGTTTCTTAGAAAACCAGGATGAGGAGAAGGCAGCTGCGAGCAGCTGTTTTGGAGGCACAAGGCACTTGCGTGGATTTCACGTGGCACCAGTGGGGTGGACCCACAGCCTCCAGGCTCCCACACCCCAAAGGCTTCACTCTGGTGCCATAAGATTTCTGTCACATATGGAATAGCAGCTTTCTGCTAGAAAATGCCCACCTCTGGATCTCCACAGGGAGAGCTGATTAAGGTCCTCTCCCAAATTTAATTCAGCACTGCATGCTCATCAAATATGGCACACAAGTGGATTTTGTTATAAATCAATAGGGACTGTAGGGCACATAATCAGATCAAAGATGGAGAAGAGCACGGGCTGCACAGCAGAGTCCTGACACAGCACAGCTCCCCATTACAGGGTAGGCTGTGCCATGGGAAAAGGAGGTGCTTTTCTGGCCAGGGAGGGCACAGAGGTGGACAGCTGCCATTTGTATCCAGGGCAGCAGCAGAGCACAGGGCCCGCAGGGGTTCTGGCAGTCCACACGATCCTAAGGCTGTCAGATCAACAGCAACAGAAGGACTCAGCTGCCCCAGCAGCATCCCTGCCACTCTGTTTCACAGCTATGCTATATCCATCACTTAACAACATTCCCCACCAGCCCCAAAAAATCCATCCCAGCATACAGAGAAATTCCTAGAGCAGTCAAGGATCTTTGGGAAGCCCTGCTCTCTACTAATGAGATTGATTCCCTAAGCCTTTGGCCAGCTTTCATTCACAGGACTCTTCATGCCACTATAAAAGATGAAAAATTCCAAGTGAGATTTGAGACTGATCAGAGAAAGCCCTGCACTTAATGAAAAGGACAAAAATAGCACTTACTATTTTTGAGATTCACACCAATGGCTTTCCACTTTATTTTGGTTTTCCCTGTGTTTAAACATGGCCTCCCACACTTATTTAACACCTGTTTAAGCACTGTTTAATCACCTGATACTCACTGAATGCATTCTTGTTAAGAGGGATTTATGGCACTGACCTGATTAGGAAACAACCATTGGCATTGGTAATCATTAGGCTACAATGGCTCCCTGGGAGATGTCCCAGTAAAAGTGGCTGTCTCAATTAAGCACTGCAATTAAGTGGACCATATCTATAGGGTGATCTCACAAGGAGAACAAAGCACTCCAAATGCCTTTCTTTCCTTGTGTTAATACATTTTTAATGTAGAATTAGTACTTTTGATTGGAGAACAATACTTACAGGTTTCTCTAAGTCCTTTTTGGGGGGGATGACTACAACCCCTTATGTCGATGCTGGAGACTTCCTGACCAGTCCCCATAAATCCTGTGGGAGCACAGCTCTGGCTGTCAGTGCCAAGAGGCACAGACTGCACTGGAGGGTTTGCCAACCAGACTGTCCCAACAAAGACCCTCTTTACCAGGGGACGTGCAGTGAGGCTGCTGATCTCTGCTTCATTTATTTGGGGAACTCAAAACAGGGAAAGGAGGCTGGGAAATGCAGGAAGACAGAGTCCTCTGGTCATAATCCCAGTTTTGCCCTCAGCAGTTCTCTCTTCCCAGTTTCTTGGAGCAGCCAGGCAGCCTGTCAGGGCAGGCCTGAGTATCCAAGCTATTCCCATCCAGGACAGAGCTGCTCCCAAGCCATCGACTCCCACAACCCTTGTGTGACCCTGGTGAGCTGGCTGGGCAGCACCACGGGCACATGCCCAAAATCCATTGCTGTTTTGGCTCCCACCCAGCCCCTGAGCAGCAGAGACAGCCCTGCAGTGGTATCCCAGTCTCCCTGGCGTTGGGGAAAGGAGCATTGATCCCATCATCCATGGGCTCAGCCCACCACGGCATGGAGACCCTCAGGGGCACAGGGATTGACACATGGCAGTTTCAGCACATCTGAGCCCTGCAGTCTGCGTGCCAAACACCCCAGAACTTTTACAGCAAGCAGAATTTTGATCCTTGCACAACAGGCTGCCAATGCAGTCCCAATTTCAGCGAAAAGAGAGAGAGGATGCATGGCAGAAACCCCTAAGACTCATCTGCTGCAGGGCCAGTATCTTTAGAATCAGCAGTAGCTGTGCTTGGAGCATATAAAATGGCGCCCAATTTCAAGAAGCCTGTTGTTGTTGGGGGGCTGGGGTATGATTTTTCCTTTTGTTTCTTTCATGGAATTTTGTCCCACCTGTAGCTAAGCGACAATGATGACCGGCATTTGAGACAAAAGAAATGGTCAAGGTGTGGGAAGGGTCCAGCTGGCCACTCTCTTACCTCGGTGGTTTTCTCTTTGGAATGGCAAAGATACCATGAAATTTTGGCTGGATGGTGAGGGGCTGGGCTCACTCCTCTCGCCCTTGGCATCGGAGGAGCACAACCGGTCTGCGGTCACGGCCCAGAGGATTCACTGCCACTGTGGAGCTTGTGTCCTCCCACTGCTTCTCCTGCTGTGGGTGAGCCTTCACACTTCTGAGCGGCCGATGCACTAGGACCTTCTTAACACCCGACCTCACTGGAAGGGACCCTCGCCACCTGCTCGGGTGCCTCAGGGGAACACCCAGCTGCGCCTCTCCGGCAGAGACACCGAGCTGCTCCTGCCATGAGCTTTTTCACTACTCTAACCCAGCACCCCACACCCACCTGGCAACTCCTGCTGGAGCCGCAGAGTTTCTGCTGCATTTCCTGTGCCCTCCCAGCCCCGCTCCGCGGTCCCCTCAGCCCCGGCGCTGCCCGGCCCGGCTGCCATCGCCGCGTGAGGGAGACGCGGCCCAGCCACAGCGCCCCCTGCTGGAGCGGGGAGCCACCGCCCGCCCGGCCGGCGGCCAGCAGCGCCCCCTGGTGGCCGCGCCCGGGACTGCAGCGAGGGAACGCGGCCGGGAGCGTCGGTCTGTCTGTGTGTCTGACACTGTCTGTCTGTCACACACAGTAAAGAACTGCTGCTCCTTTTCCCACAGCTCCGCCTGGCAGCCCCGCGATTCCAGAGTTATAATAATTCAGAGGGAAGTGGGTCGGGTTTTCCATTCCTAGAGGTTCCCGCCTTCCTGCACGGTTTTCAAACCAAGACACCTGTGAACTAATCCTACCTAGAGGTATCAAAGTCAGGGGACACATTCTGCCTTCCTTACTGTCTTAAAATGCATCTGAGATGGAAACA
The DNA here is from genome assembly GCF_036417665.1 of Passer domesticus. Taxonomy (NCBI): domain Eukaryota; kingdom Metazoa; phylum Chordata; class Aves; order Passeriformes; family Passeridae; genus Passer; species Passer domesticus. Next base: position 122,292,272 of record NC_087476.1, on the reverse strand, counting down.
TCTCCTGCGAGACAGTGGTGCAGTAAGCAGAGATTAAATCTTTGTGGTGCTTCTCTGACACCACAGCGAGGATTGCCAGGTAAATTTGTCACAAGACAATTAACATGACTCAAAAGTAGTCAGGCAGTTGTCCTTCTTTACATGAAAGATCTGGGGTCTGCTTACATGCGGCACAAAGTGTCCATGGCAAATAGTTCTCTAGGAAGTTTTAATCCCTTCCTATCTGCTGTATGTGCCCACCAGCACAGCAGCTGTCCTCATCAAAGCACCAGAGACAACACTCTGAATCATTGGCAAGAAAAAAATTAGCTTTTAAATTGTAATTTACTCTTCTAAGTCATCGACATTCTTGAAGATATTACCCTAAACTTACAGCTTAATCCCCCAACTGTAGGAAAAAGCAAAACAAAGCTCAGAATGAGACAAAACTGCTTTCCATGTTTTTTAGAGATATTGCAACAAGTCTTCAGCCCCCAGCATCAAGCTCCTGGGTAGCTGCAGTCACTGATTCCTACCTCATTTCTGACAAACTTCATTGAGCCGGTTGGGCTGATACCTCTTTCCCAGATGAGAACAATTAAGACAGTAAAATGCAGCAGGCACACGCTCCAGCACTGCTTCCACATGCAGAGCAGCGCCATGGAAACAGAAATGCCAGTGCTGCGGGAAGGGCAATGGCAGGCACCAGATGAGCACTGAACCCGGGGCTGAGGCAAACAGCTGTCAGCAGGATTACTGACACTGACTGCATTTCACAGGGCAGCTCACATTAATACTGCAGGAAGGTATTTAAAAGTCTGGGCAGGAATTGGTTACTTCATCATTAGCTCTCACATTATCATTTGCCCGCACAGATAGCACGAAGGGCAGCGGCGTGACCTGCAGGCTGGAGAAACAAAGGATTCAGCTTTAGCTTTATCTCTTAACAGCCATTTCTACTTATTCTCTACAGCCTGTGATTTTACACCTTTCTGTGCAATACAAGCTAAACACTTTTTGTTTCCCAGCCAAAGAAAACAGGGCAGCCTGTGGATTGTCCTACTGCCCTTTCTAACTTGAATAACAACAGACAAACCACTTGTTCCCAAGCTTGGAAAATTAATATCCTCTGAAGCAGATCTACAAACAGCTGGGCAGCACGACAGCCTCCCTCTCCAGCTCCACACAGATGCCAACATCTGCTTCTGCCTACTGCAGGCTCCTGTGACATCTGCCCAAGGACTTCAGGGAATGCTGCTCCTCTCCACCTGACCTCGCTTCTGATCACCCCGAGCTGAACGCCATCAGAACGGGAGAGAGGCAAGCACAGCAGGGAGGAAGGGGAGGTAAGAGACAGCATATGCTGAAGAGGCAGCAAGGGCTCTGCCAGATGTTCTGCAGTGAAACATCCATGGATGAGGCAGACACATCCACATCCAACACGGCAGACACACCCACATCCTAGCTCCACAACTGTCTGCTCCATCGGAGGTTAACAGGGCACTGAGCTCAAGAGCAGAGGTCTGAGGCACCCCAGGGCCTGAAGCCAGAGCTGAGGATGAGTTTTGGCTCCCAGGCCAGACTGCCCTGCAGCAGCCTCTCCAGCTGCCCTGGCTCCGTGGGGCCCTGAGGCAGCGAGGTTTGCTGCAGGGCAGCAGCCAGAGCCACTTCAGCACAGAGACATCACAAATCCACTCTGAGCTCAGCGGGCTCCCTCAGCAGCTGCAGCAGTCCAGCCTGTCTAGCCTCATTCAGCTGATGATACCCCTCTGCCCTAACCATTCCAGTGCTAATCAACACACGTGCCAGAAGTCCCAGAAATCAGCCATAACACCAGCCACATACACATCTCATTGCTTTTTCACTACCATTTTACCAGAGCCTTTGTGGGCTGGTGAGAACTCCTAAAGGACTCAGTCTTTCACGTTTATGGAAAATTTCTCTTCAAAATAGATGCTGCATGTATTACCATTAAATGGTTCAGGTTGGAAGGGACCTTAAAGATGATCTGCTTCCAAAGCCCTGCCTTGGAGGGCACCTTCCCCTGTCCCAGGTTGCTGCAAGCCCCATCCAGCTTGGACACTTCCAGGGATGGGGCAGCCACAGCTTCTCTGGGCAGCCTGTGCCAGGGCCTCACCCCCCTCACGGTCAAGAACTTTTTCCTAAAACATCTAACCTGAGCCAGCTCAGTGCAGACATTCCCTGTCTTCGAGTTCCAAAGGATCTTTGTAATAAATATTTTGGATGTCCAAACCAGGAGCCAAAGGAAACGCAGACATCACCTCTGTACTGGGCTCTCCAGAGGGAAACAAACACTGGGCTCCAGCAAATCTGGCACACAAACACCCGGAAACCCTGCAGGTACAGCACCTGCCCCTGAGGTTACCTGAGCAAGTGCTGAAAATTATCCACAAAAAGAGAGTGTGGGAGGGGGGAAACCCCAGAGCACACCTGCAGTGGTCAGAATCACTGTGATCTGAGAGAAAATCAATTTTCATTATGTGGTCCTTAATGAATATATGTCCATGCCAAAAGCTCCCTTTCTGTGTGTGTGCCCCCTTTTCTCTTTTCTCACAAATCATAGCAGCAGAATGAGAAAAAGAAATAAAAGTAGTCTTTTACTGCAACCCAAAACAAAAGAGTGACGCTGCCACTTGAGCTACATCCTTCACACCTTCTCCTAACATTCTCTAATCCCATGTTTATCTAAAAACTGCTGCAGGAGGCTTTAACCACTTCTGTTTGTACAGTACAGAGTGCAATGACCAGCGGCTACGTTTCCACCGTCACTCAAGAAATCTGGCTTTTGGAATGGGTGATTTCCTGTTTTGCTCTCACTGTAGGACTGATTCAGATCTCCCCTGACGCCACGGGAAAGTGATTTCAGCCTTTATCAGCCCAGGGCTCCCAGATTCTGTAATTCACAGCTCAGGGACACAGAGCTGCCTGTTTGGCCAAGGGCTGCCCAGCTGGGAGGCTCCTGAAAAAACTGGGCAGCCTGGTCTGGAGCAGCCCAGCACTCTCCTTGCTTCCTCTGCTTCTGATGGAGAGGGGCTGCAAACGGGATGGTCCTGGACATCCACAAGAAGAGCATGAAAACCAAGCATGAGCATTGTCTTAGGTACATCCCAAAAGCATCAGTTCTTTAAAACCCCTTCAATGATAAAAAAGTGTGTCTTGTACCACATCTCTCTGTCTAGCAGAAAAATTTGAAGGCATTTCTTATGTTACCCAAAGTACATGGCTAAGAAAACAAACTTTTTATTTCTATTTGCAAAACAAAGACAGCCTAGATTTTTTGCAAGGAAGAATACTAAACACATCTGTCTCACCTGGAATGCCACAGAGTTTGGAAAAGCTATCAATCAGTTGTGATCAGGGCCTTTAAAGGAGCTTCATGTTTTTAATGCAGGCTTTTGTCCCCAGGCTTTAAAAACAGAGCTGCACATTTACAACTTTGGGTTTCTAGGAAAAAAAAAAGTTTAAAGCTGTTCTGCCAATAAAAATGCTAACATTTTCTTTATAGAAACTTGGCTCACCTCCTACAGCAGAACAGATAACCTTCAAAATGTGTCATTTAATAATGGACAATAAATAGTATAAACACATTAAATGCAATACAGGCAGCTCAACAGATGCACACACACAGCTCTAACAGAAACAGCAAATTTCTGACATTTCCTACAAGTCAGAAGTTTTGATAAATACTTGTCCTCCTTTGTGAATATTTTTTTCCTCCCTGGTCATTCAATTCTATATTAGTAATTTCACTGAGGTTTTTTTTTTTCCCCAAATGCCCAAGTCCTGCACTGAGGGGAGATGGCCTCAGGTGTTTCAGACAGCAGTGAATAATTTAACTTCCAGGCACATTAGCAGAAGTGACATTTCTCAGCTCCATTCCATGCAAGTGATGACTGTCATACCCTTATCCTCAATTGTCTGTCCCTGAATTATCCCAAAAGGTTGCAAAATCCTACAGCTTTTACTTGCAAATACCTACAGCCAGATGCCACCTTTGGATTTCCTGGACTTTAGAGAAAAACACCTAAGTGGTTACTCCAACATTTTCTTTTTTCCCTCCCTCTCTTTTTGGCTTTGGCAGATTTTTATTTTTAGGTTGTTTCTTCTGTTATAAAGGCGCAACAAATGGAACTTCCAAGCACAACCACACATCAGACAAGGAGGCAAAATGGAGGTGAGATCCATGAGCACTTCCACAATAACCTCTCACGCCACCCCTTCCCTTCACACCCCAACTCATTTGTTCTGTTAATTGTCCTCAGTGATGAACGCTGCCCTTCCCTCCCTCTGCACAGCTGGAAAAGCAGGATTTGGAGCAGTTTGGCACGGCTCCTTCGAGCCCCCCAAAGAGCTCCTTCCCCCACTTTGTGGCTGCCAGGGCTGCAAGCCCCAGGTGACCTGAGCTGTCTGAACCTGCCGAGGGCACCAAAGCCTTCTGGCAAACTTCCAGCCCTCCACACTGGGCTCAGGCTCCACTTGGCAGCTCCTGGAGCAGCCTCTGCTGTTCCACCCTTCCTGGTGCAGCTGCTTGGCTTCCCAAGGGCCCACCCTCTGGCTGGGGTGCCACTGGTTTTCCCTGGATAAAAAGCCAGCCCACGGTGGGTTGGACTCTGCTCCAGGAGCTAGACTCCAAGCACTGCTGTCTCCTGCCAGAAAGGTTTTCCTGCCACCTCAAATGTGGCAGTGGCTCTGATGGACACAAAGGACCATTATGATGTTACACCACTCTGTACCTGCAGGGCTCAATCCCTTCTAGAAGAGAAATCAACAAAGAAACAAGAGCTGTGGCATCTCCCTCGGAATATCCAGGCTCCAGGAGACTTTGTGCATCTCTTATGGCTGTAAATGAGTGAAATTCATTTACAGTTTCTATTTCAATTGAAGTTGAGGCTGCAGAAACGCAAGAGGCCTGACAGTGCCTCTGCTGCTGAGCCAAGCATGGACCAAGTGACAGCTACACAGGCTGAGGGACAGGCTGTGGTCCCTGCCAGGCACACCTTGTGGGGGAGCTTGGCTTGCATATAAAAACATCCTTCTTCCTCTACCTTTGAAAGTATGGAAGCAGAGATGTGCTACACCCCCCTAGAGCTTTCAGAACCACTAGCTGTCTTGCACAAATCTTTATTTTCCCCTTTCCAGAGAGAATAAATCTCAAGGTATAAACTGGGAGCAGATGGATCAGGATGTGGACTGCCAGCTTCCATTAACAGCACCAGGAACTCGGCACACACCAGCCAAGCCAGAGCCTCTCACCTCAGCCTGCACACCTGGGGAGCAGCTCCTTGTCTGTGCCAGGGTTAGTGACAGCACCAGGAAGGGCAGATGTGACTGCTCTGATGGCCAGGCAGCTATTGGCACACGATGCTCTGCCCATAAATCACTCCAAGTGATCGTTCCTCCCCCAGGAAACAGGGCTGCACACAGGACAGCACTGGGAAGCTGCATGGGGAGCAGAGGTGGATTTCTGGCATCCCAGACCTCCTTCCCTTCAACAACTCCAAGCTGCCTTGCTGAAGTGGAGCACGGGAGAGCTGGTGATCAAGCACACTGTGACACTGCCCTGGGTGTCCCATGCAGCTTACAAAAGCCAGTTCTGATCAGCTGCTCTCTCAGCACTTCTCATTCCAGAGGAAGGGACTGCAGGCATCTGCAAACCAGGGGAGTGCAGCCAGGAGCACAGGAAGACTCCCTGAGCAGAGGAAGAGCAGTTTTGAGGAAAAAACAGCCCAAACCTCCACCTAGACCCTCCTGTGTTGCTGCTGTATTTGCCTTTCCCAGACTTTCAGGAGTAGCAGGGAGCCAGGCGCACTGTGGTGGCTGCTGGTGCCTCCTCTGCTCTCCATCTCAGCACTACCCACAACTTCTGGAGGTGCCCCACCTGTCTGAGCCCACCCAGCACCAACCTGGAGCCCCTGCCAGGCACCAGCCCTGTCCCATCCCTGTCCTGACACAGCCCTGCCCAGCCTGGGTCACAGCACCCCGCTGGGGTGAGCTGAACTGTAGCCATGATATTTTAGGAAAAATCCTTTGTTAGGATTTCTCCTCTTCTGAGGAGCTGAGAGCCTCAGGAGAGAAATGTAAACAATAACTGTGTGCTGCTGTGGAATGCCACAGGTGCATCTTCCATTGGTCCACGTGGATTGTTTTCAATTGATTACCAATCACAGCCACCTGGGCTGAGGCTCTGAGCAGTCACAGGATTTTGTTATGCATTCTATTCTGTTCTTGCTCTTTGAAGCCTTCTGATCATCTTTTCTCTCTATTCTTTTAGGATAGTTTTAATATTTTTATATATATATATATAACATAATAAATCAACCTTCTAAGAAAATAGAGTCAAAGCTCATGTCTCCACACGTGGACTGTTCTCCTCAACACTGAACCCCATGGTGTGCCTGGAAAAACTGTCACCCAAAAGAGCCCCAGATCTGCACATCCTTCAAGAGTGCAGATCCCCACCCTCATCCTTCAGGAGAGTTCAGTCACCTGCAGCACGAGGGGACGCTCACTGTGACAGTCACAGCCATGCTCCTTTCCCAAGAGCACAGCTGCTGGGCAGTGGGGAGCTGGCTGCATGGAGCGAGTGCCACCTCCTGCAGCACCCAACTCCTGCCCACACCAGGCACCACCTCACACAGCTACAAAGCCCAGGTGCATTGGGAAGCCAAGCTCTGGAGATGGAAGATGTGGATTTGGCAGCACCAGCTTTCCCCAAGCCCCTCTGCCTGCCTCAGCTATTTCCTGTTTAATCAACAATTGACACGTTATCCAAATTTTGCAAACTGGAGAGCAACACACCACCATGCTGCTTTTATGAACAGAAGAAATGTAGCCAAGGTGTCAAGAAACACTCAACAGAGAAAGAAAAAAAGAAAAAAAGAAGAAAAGCCAGCTGTCAGCAAATCCAGTGATTGCCCTAGTCTGAAGTCAGTCACAAGATCCATGCAAAGAATCTCATTTTTCAAATATGCAATGAAATATCACCTCTTGTCTATACTCCACAAAATTAATAAGAAATGGTTTGGCAGAAATTCAGGTAGCACAGGCAGCAGGAATTAAAAGGAGGTATTTAAAGAAAAAATAACGGGGGGAAGGGTTATATTTCAATCCCTAAACCTTTGAGATACCTCTTTCTCAAGGAGAGAGATCTTAGGCCAGTAGATGACAGTAAGAGTGACCTGGTAAGAGACAGATGAGCCAGCCTCTGTCCCTGGACAAGCAGTGCAGCCTTCAGCATCTTCAGGCCCGCAGCACACTGATTGCTTGTGACAGGTGACAGAGGACACAGGAGGACAAGGAGCGCTGGGGGCAAACAGCCTCTCCCCAGTCCTGCTGATCACAGCATAAAGAATTTGTGAAGTGTTTTGCCAGCACTCTGACAGAGCCCAAAGTCAGGGAGGATGGATTACCTCGGCTCAGGGAGGCACACTGGGAGGAACTCGGTGTTTGTGGCTCTTGGTCCTTGCCCTGAGCTGTGCCAGGGAGCTCAGTGGTCACAGCCCCCTGCCCTGAGCTCACTCACAGCCTCCACTCCACCCCCTGGCACCACTGGAAAGGAGGCAGGAATGTTTCATGGGGCATTCAGGCTGGCATAGTCTGTAGGTCAGACAGCAACAGAGGTTGATCCTGGTCATTCCTTGGTTTTTCTACCCTTACCACTGATTTGAGCCTAAGTGTATCCTGCTCCAGCTCAGACTCAGAACTGGAAGGGAAATTAAACACTGGTAGATTTCTCTAAGGAGGATTTAGGATACAAATAATGCTCTGAGTGGTGTTAAGGAAGGAATTTAAACTAAACACTTGGAATTCACCTTTTTCCTCTCCAGTGAACAGGAGAAGATTCCAGAGGCTCGGGGTTGTTGGTGTGTTTGCAGAGGTAAAAGCAAGTTTTCAGAGAAAGATGCTGAAATAACTATGATGAGCTAATTTAAGCCCAAGTGCAGGGACCACGGTGAGGAGGTCAGAAGGCTGGAGAGATGCAGAGGAGTGCCTGAGCTTTCTGCTCGAGGCAGCCCTGCTGGGCCAGGCTGTGCAGCTGGGAGCAGCCCCTGGGCTCCTGCAGGGGCTGGAGCTCAGGGCTTGCTCAGCAGCTCCCTGCAGGCTGCCACATCCCCGTGCTGCAGGGAGCAGACCTCCCCTCCTCTCCACAGGCAGCAGGGACTCCTGACAGAGGCCAACAGCAACTCCACACACCTGGCTCTGAAGGCAGGAGAGCTCCACATGGAGAGGAGTGCAACGGGATGGAGCTGTGGAACTGCAGCAGAGACACACAGCCTTGCCAGGACACCACTGTTAACCAGCAGTGACAAGCTGAACACAATAAAACCCCTTTTTAGCTTTTTGCATCATCACGCAGACCCCAGCCGCGCTTACGCCTTGCTGAGGAAGTTTCACAAGGATGTGAATCCTGCATTTTGCAGCAGCCAGAAGTGCAGCTTGGTGCCACACTGCTCTCCACACTAACGAGCCCATTTGTCTGCTCTGCTTGTTGCTTTGGGAGCTGGCAGTATTTGCACAGGAACTCTCACCAGCAGCAGATGAAGCCTCTCTCTCTCCTCTATCAGAGCTGTCAACAACCCATCAGGGCCCAGCACCAGCCTTGCATTCCCCATATTCCATCCCCAAAACCTCCTGAAGGGTTCTCCAAACGTGTTCCAGACCAAAGGCATCTGTTCCAAGGCACTTTTTAGCTGGTCATGGGATCCTATCTGGAATTCTCTTGCCTCTATTTACCCCCGTTTCTGTGTTTTATCAGTAAAACATGCCACAGCTCAGAGAACAGCAGCAGTTGCAGATCCTCCTTTAAGGTTCTACCTCTCCACAAAAACTGGAGGACAACTCTTTCCTAAGACTGTGGAGTAAGTGGAAAAAACCCACAAAACAGTTTTAATTACATCCTCCAAAGGATCTCAAAGAGGCATCAACAGAAGGGATATTCAGGAAGAGACAAAGGAAGTACTATTAATCCCCACACTGGAGATCAAGACCTGAAGTAAAGGAAGATTAAATGAACCTTCTTTGTTTACCCAGGAAGTCTGTATCTAGCCTGGAAGACAAGTCCAAGTCCCCTAATTTCCAGCCCAGCCTCTTAGCCACAAAACAGACTTCCTTCCAACTAATAAAAGCTTACAGGAATTCTAGTTCAATGTTTGCACGCAGGCAAATCAGCACATCTTCCACAGCAGGAGACAGAATGCAGATGCACACAGGAAAAAAAGGAATAGATAAAAATGCTGGTGGAGATGATCTTTTTAGGCATTTTTTTTCTGGCCCTTCCCCAGCACACCCTGCCACCACACAGGCCAGTAAATCATCATCTCTGCACATCATGCACACACAGCCTGTGTCCCTTGCTGCACTGCCGTAACTCCACTGAATTTATCTTCATCTTTGCTCAGGAGACAAATGGAACCATGCAGAACCCGCTAATGGCAGTTAAAGGAAAGACAATTAGACAGATGATCACAGTAATGGGAATTAGTTTGAAGAGCTTTCAGGGCCCTGTGCAGTGCAGCCTCCTTCCCAGGAGCTGAACAGCCTCGGCTCTGCCTGCTGGAAGCTGTGATGGTCCCTAATGATCCCAAAAATTCCTGGGCATTACCTGCTGCCTGTATTCTATCATGGAAGAAAACACTCTGGAGTTGTAGCATGCTTGTGAGCCTTACAAGGCAACCACAGGGCCAGGCTGAAAGTCAATCAATACAAATTAGTTCCAAAGTGAGAAGCTGCTGTTAGTTGAACAGGAGAGGCGATTCCACCCCGGGAGGACGGGAGTGAATAAACCCTTTTCCCTTCAACTCTTTGCTGGCTGCCACCATGGTTTGCAGGAGCCAGTCTGGGGACAGGGGGTGCTCAGGCTGGAAAATAAAAGCTGCAGATCTGCAGCTCATGCGATGCACTGTCCCTGCTGCTGACACTGCACCTTGAGGGTCCCGTGCAGCATATTGAGAACGGTATCCCAGCAGGGTGATGCGTATTTATTTACACAAAATACACTGTCAAGTTAAAATTTTGTGTGGGTGTGAAGATACCTGCACTTGGGTTGTGAAGGGAATGTTTCTGTGGCAGCAATGGCTTGGGACCTGCTGAATGCTGAAGGTGGTCAGTGCATCTCCCAAGAGCCTCTGAGCTCAGCTCCTGTCCCATCACCAGTGTTTGTTTCTCCAGTTGAAAGCCTTGGAGAATTCCAGAATTCCACCTGGACACAGTCCAGCAGCAGTGAACATCACCTGCAGACTTTCAGGCATCACCACTTGTAAAGTTCAAGTCAGACCCCAAGGTATGCTAGTGCCATTTTAAAATAAAAAATTTTAAACACAGCTAAACATTTCTGTAAAACAACTGCTACAACTCCTCGGGAGTTCTATTCCTACACAAGAGCATAATTTCAGCCACCAGGAAACACACTGTGATGAATGTTCCTCTGCAGGAGGTGCTCTCTGGTGCTTTTACAGATGAATGTTGCCAGGTATTTCTTTCAGGAAGAAAGAGGAGGAGCACACAATGGCTCCCCAGCTCGGGACAGAGCCTGCTTCCACAGCACTGCTCATGGGGCTTGTGAGGTTGCATGCAGCACTCACAAACCAGCAATTCCAACATATTCAGCATTACACATGGCTTCAGTGAAGGTAGGAGATAGCAGCTCAGAAAAACCTCACATGAGATCCTAGAGGGGTTTGATGCCTTTCTGCACAGCTGGTAGAAAACCAGGCAAAGGCTCATCCAGCCCGAGCACTGTGTGCCTCTTGGACTGGCAGAGCAGGAAGGCTGAGGATGGATGAGGCTCTGCCATGCCCAGGGGATGAATCTGGATGGGATGGCAGGCACGCTGACCCCACAGGCAGAAAGAACCAACTGGTGCCAGCAGTGATGCCAGATAATTTAAATGCAGCTCTGTGACACACACCTAAGGGTCAGACTGAGCTGAGCAGGAAAGCTGACTGCACACACACAAGGAATCCAAGAGCTGAAATGCAGCAAGCCCAGCACACCATGAGGCAAAACCAAAAAAATATCATTTGTCAAAGATGCAGTGTATCTTTCACATCCTGGTCATGAAGGAGAAATGCTTAATTTCCACATCCTTCAATCAACTACAATAACATCACCTAAGCTGTCTAAGACACCATCCAAAGGATGACCCAAAAATCACAATATAGGAAAAGTCCCTGTTCTTCAACAAAGCAGATGAAAAGCTGCAGATTTATCAAGAAATTATTTACCTATTAAGTTATTATGAATTAATAACACTAAATTGTACAATTTGTATCTACTTGCATGGGGTGCACAGAATGGAAAGACCAGAACAAGCCTTAAGTTCTGGGAGCCCTGGGGTGAGCTGTGCCACCCAGCACTTGGGAGAGAATACCAGCAAATCCACATTCTGCAGTGCCACTGCAAAGTCCCATCTTTCTCAGAGGTTGTTGCTATAAAAGACCTTCAATATACTTGATCTCATTTACTTTAAAAAGATTGTCAGAAAGACTTGTCAGCAACTTCTTAGAAAGGCAGCAGAGGGAGGGGAAGCAGATTGTTAACATTAGAATATCACCTTCCATCTGGATGTGTTTAACATCAGATCAGATACAAGATTTGGACATAAATTTGAAGTCCTTGGTCTCATGCCCAGATTAAACTCGAACTTAAGAACTTGAAGACATGTTCTCGTCTGTGGGATGGAGCATGTTAATAAAAGCTCCAAACACTCAAGCAATTTTGCTGCTTATACTCCCTTGCACTTCTTCAAAAAAAATGTTAAGTACATTTAAAAAAGAAAAAAACTATAAAAAGCCATTAAACACCTACAAGCTCTGCTGTATGCTGAAAAAAGGAAAAAAGAAGAAAGTGAATAGACTGAAGCAATATCTCAAGTTCTGCAGTTTCAAAGAGTCTACTAATAAATGGACTTATTGATGGGCACCAGCTAAAAAGAAGTGACATGACTGCCACTTACCCAGCAATGATCTCAGTCCCAGTCTCCGCTTCTGAATAGAAGGGTAAATGTAAAACATACAGAGGGATGGAGAGCACCATAAAGGAACTACTTGTCAAGGGGGCATTTGGAAGAGATGGTTAAAAAATAACAGAACTAAACGTTGCACTCAGTGAGGTGGCTTATTACTGACAGCATCTGAGTAACTCCAAAGGATGTGAATTTCAAAGGGAATTGACAGCTGCCTGTAAAAATGTCTATTTTCAGAGCAGAGGGCATCTAGGCTTCATCACATCCCACTCCTCAGGAATTCCTCATTCTCCCCACCTCCACTTCTCCCCATCCCTCTGGGACCACTTCACCTAACAAAAAACAAACCAAGAACTGCTTTTTGCAAACATTAGTTTCACTAAGTAGGTTCAGTAATTAACTTAATGCACAGCCAAACAATGGTTTTGGCCTGAAAAGCTGAGAAATGCAATTCCCCTGATCTGCCAGGTAACTCCAGCCTTTCCAAAGCAGCAGGACCTGTCCAACACACTGAGCACCAGCAGCCAGAGCATCTCTGCACCAGCTCTTTAGGGGAACTCACAAGATTGGTCACAAAAACCAACCACGAATGAGCAGCACAAGGAGCACACGGGAATTCATACTTGAAATAGAAAAAAAAAAAGAAAAATAAAAGAAAAAGAAGAAAGGACAATTTGCTTCCTGCTAGCACATAAAATCAGAAGACTCAGTCTCCAGCCCACAGACTTGGGCACCCCCTTCTCTCTCCAAAGAGCCCCCTGCCCACCCCACTGTCTCAGGCTGGAAATGCCAGATGTGGCTGGGGGTGTGTGTTCTATTTATCATCTATCAGAGCTGGGCAGTTCTCTGCTGTTCATTGGGCAGGTTTCTTTATCTCTCCCACACCAATCCTGCCTCCAGGAGATCTCTGCTGTTCATGGGTCATTAATTATTGATTATCTGATTTTCATGGCCACTGAGTGTCCCTGCATGGCTGATAAAATTCCACCATCCACTGGGAGATGCTCCGCCCAGGGCAAGAGCCAAGCATTCCTACCTGGATACAATCTGAGGGTTGGGATACTAGCACAGCCTTTGCCCACTGCATTCCCAGAGGAGCAGCTTTCTCCTGCCCTGCATTCCCAGAGGAGCAGCTTTCTCCTGCCCTGCATTCCCAGAGGAGCACCAGGCCCATCTCCAGCAGCCCTGGAGCTGCAGAGGAAAACTCCCCCCTTGTGCAGGATCCCTGCTCCAGCAGAAGCACAGCTGGCACTGCAGGAGGGCTGAGCCCCCATGGGATGGGACTGTGCCACCACCCTGACCCACAGGGGTCAGCTCCTGCTGTGACTCTGGCAGGGTTGTTTTGTATTGCTGCACTTTTATTTTTATTTTTTCTTTTTTTTTTTTCTTCATTTTTTCCTAATAAAGAACTGTTATTCCTACTCCCGTATCTTTGCCTGAGAGCCCCTTAATTTCAAAATTACAATGGTTTACATTTTCCATTTCTGCCTTCCTTGGCAGACACCTGGCTGTTCCAACCAGGACACCCCTCCATCAGCACGCTCCTGTTTTGTTAATTTTGTTGTGCAGATTTACAGCAGCACATTAAAGCATGGCTGTGGGGAGCTCCAATGCTTTAAACAGCTCTCACACCCAGAAGGCATCAATGAGAAATACAGCTCTAACACCCAGGGTAGGCAGCTATCTTGTCAGCACCACAAAATCCACAAAACCCAAATAAATTTCAGGAAGATCAGCATCAACCCTTCCCTCACAACTCTCCCCTCTCTTTCTGCAGCCCAAACCAGCTATCCTGGGTAAGAACACCTCTAGAAAGACATTTTAAAGTAAAATCAAAGCTAGATCATAAAACTTCTAGTGAACTTTCTGAAAGAAATTATTTCTACATTTTAAATCTTTATTTTCAACAGCACCACCCAGCAATAACCTGCCAGAGCCCATCTGAAAAGAAAAAAAAAATCTGTTTTGCACTTGTCATAATAAATTCCCATATTTATTTTCTTATGTAAATAAAAAGGAAGTCAGAGCAAGAACAAACCAGATTTTTCTGGATGGGAAAAAGTGATCTGGTGGTGAATTACTTGCTCTTCCCCTACCTTTTTTTAAAGGGAGAAGATGGGAAAAGCACATTTCTGATCAGAAATCATTAAAGATTAAAACAAGAATTAAAAAAAATTAAAAAGACAAAAAAACGCTTCCTAAACCAATTACATTTTTTGCTGTGGATTTTAACCCTAACCATTTATTCCACAGCCAGATGTCATTGCAAACTTATCCCCAAAAAGCTCTGTCCCCTCCCAGCCTGCCAAAACAAGCCCTTGCCTTGCAAAGCAGAGCACCAGCAGGGCCAGCAGCCACCACGTGCCCCCGTTCCTGATCAGGCTGCCCCACAAGGAGAAGCTGCAGCACAAGGAGTCCTTCCCCTGGGTAAGGCAAAGAGTTGATGAGCAGGAATTTTTCTCACAGGAAATTTTGGCGAGAAACAGCACGTTGTCAGGCTTTCATTAAAAAAATATTTTCTCGCAGAAAAAGGAAACATTTTCTCTTTGGCAGCCCAGAGGAGGAACAGCTCCGTGTTTTGCAGTGTTAACTGTACATATTTCTGATGAAAACACAAGTGTTTTATATAAGCTATTTGATGAACTAGGCAATCTCTGTTCAGAAGAATTACCATCTCAAACACTTGGAGAAAACATCTGCTATCAACTCCACTTAAAGGCAGCAGCAACCTCACAGGAAAGCTCTCCAGAAGTACAGAACACCACAAACACAAGCACTGAATTTCACAGGAATTAGTCAGGACAGGTGACTGTATATTCCATTTTATGTCCAAGCTAGGATTGTAGCTGGTTCAAAGGGAAAATTGTTTAAAGCAAATGATCTGGAGCACATGTGTAACATTATTTCTTTTCTGGACACTGTGACAGAGAGCTCAGCTGGGCATCTGAGCCACAGCCCCACATCAGAACAGTTGTTCAAGGCTGCCTTTCACTGTGAAAAAATACTGCCCTTCATATGTAATACTACCTTGATTATGTATTTCCACCCCAGTTTTAAACTGAAAAGATCCACTTAGTCACAAATTATTCAAAATGCAAACACTCCAGTCAGTCCCAGCCCCATGTTCTGTCATATCAAGGTGCTCATGAAGTACCTTGAACAAAAAGCAGCAAAGCTCATGGAAATTTTAGTACTGGCTTGAACAGAGCCTGGCTTCTCCCCTACTGCATCCACATTATCCAGTTTCTTTTTGTTCTCATTCATTCCTGTTCTCGCCCAACCCCAAGCATTAACCTTGCAGCCCAGGTGTGCTGGAAGCACTCATGGAAGAGGAGGACATTTATAGCAGGTTCAGGAGCTCCTCAGCACTGACAGGGGCTGGGGCAGCATCCCAATCCCAGCTGCAGAGCAGCACTGGATCATCTCTCACCCCCCTGAAAGCTCCTCCAACACCAACAGAGGGACGTGGCTTACAGCAACTGCTGCAGAACACAGAAATCAGCTTGGTCTCGTGTGGCCAGGAGCAAAATTCCATGAGCTATTCCATGGCACATGGCTTGGCCATGCAACAACTGACAGGTAATAATTGCCTGGACCTGTAAAATCAAATTGTCTTGCACTCCTCCTCAGCCTGTGCCCAGACAAACACAGGGGCACATCTCCATCCCCTGCCCAGGAACATGATAAACAGATTAGAACCTCTGTCCACACCTAAACAAGGGAAAGTATTCCTGAATCAGGACAGGACAGTCCCTGAGAACACAAGAGCCAAGGCAGCAACCCTGATTCAGGCAGGGATTAAAATTTCTGCCTATTTGCATTAAAAGCAGCAACCCTTCAGCTGCTCTGCACCACTGGGTAGACTTTAATTTGCAAAGCACTGCTTAAAAGGGAGACAATTTTTTAGAGCACCTGAGATTTACAGGAATTATCTAAATTGCAAAGAAGCATCAATTTCCAGCATAAAAAAAATGGTGACTTAGAGCACAAAAGATTCTACATAATTCTGTTGCTTTCTCCTGTCTGCTTTGACAGGCAAACTTGTGCCACAAACAAAGCCTTTCAAAATTGTGTTTGTTTTCCATCCTTCATAATTAGTCCTTGCATGCTCTGATTTGTCAGCTTGGTATTAAAGAATAACAATAATTTTCTATTATAATGTAGTGCTCTAAAAGCATTTAACAGTTCCTCTTTGCTACTGAATGATA
This sequence comes from Passer domesticus, assembly GCF_036417665.1. Classification (NCBI taxonomy): domain Eukaryota; kingdom Metazoa; phylum Chordata; class Aves; order Passeriformes; family Passeridae; genus Passer; species Passer domesticus. The sequence continues at coordinate 122,276,102 of NC_087476.1, read as the reverse complement.
AGAGACTGCACTAATTAATTGCATTCCCTCTGTTTTATGCTTCATAAAAACTTTAGAGGAGGTTTCAAAGGCACAAAAGGACATTTAAACAGCTTGCACTCCCTAGAAAACAGCAATGTTTGCCTTGGAAAATTTCTTACTACAACAAATGGCCACAATGAATGAAATTAAAAAGATTTTTGGTTCAGAAGGACTCAAAAATCCATGGCCAGTTTCACCTAGGACTTTATTTCTAGAGGTGCTCGCTCCTTCCCATTGGCTAGGGAACACTGAAGGTGGCAACATTCCTCTCTCTCCTAAGTTTCCCCACAAGTGAAAAGGTCCAATGTTTGTCAAACTTAGTGTACAAAAGCAAGCAACAGAAAATAGCTCATTATTTTCTGGTTTATCCCTAAAAACAGGATGGAGTTCTTTTCTGGCTACCAGAAATATTGCAAAATTAAGCGAATTAGAAGAAATAAATCCAATACAAAGCAAAACTCCCAAGTTATCAGAGTTGCAAAATGAAGATGTGTTCAGGTACAGACCCCTGATGAGGTTTGCACACCGAATAAGTGTTTTCTCTAATAACATCCTGGAGGGGTGAAGAAAGGCAGTGCCATGTGTGAGCTATCTGAGAAATGCTGAGAACAACGCCCAGCTCTTATTTAACAAAACATGGAACAACTGTAATTTAATGCATCATAAACCAGGTTCAATTCATTTCAAGATGTTTTAATGAAAGATGGCAAAACACAGGACAGATAATCTATCTGTGCTCCTTATCCTACAAGTACATATGAGCTCGTGTCAGCACCGACACTTTTCTTTCTTACATAATTAGGATGTAGGATGCCTATTGCTGAGACACCTACATAAATATTAAATTAGGACATTTATTCTTCTCAGTTATTACAGTCAAGCCACTGGAAGAAATCATTTTCCTTCTACAAATCTTGCATTAATCACCCTCTCAAAGCAAAGCTACTGTATAAGTGCTTTGCACTCACACGTGTTCTATTCAACTTTGAAGCTAAATGGTCCAAATAAATATTTTTTAAAAGATGGTCCAAATAAACATTTTCTTTAAAGATGGCGCAATATTGAAATCATCACTTTGGGGTTCCCATTCAAGGAGAAAGCGCCATGCTCTGTATCCCACAGGGTCTCCACACTGGGCACAGTAATTGCCAGGGTAGTTACATGCAAAAACCGCCTAAGCCACAGAAATCACTCAGCCACAGGAAAGTGAATGCACACTAAACACATAAAAGAAAGAATTCTGCCTATTTCTATTAGGCAAACTGGGTTAGAGCAATGGCAGTGCCACAGAGAGAGGAGAAAATGCCACTTTGGGGGGCAGACAGTGGGATGCACTGAGGAGCTCCTGAAAGGCAGCTCAGGCATTCCTGTGCAGTCACCAGGCCAGGGATTTGTCTCCTGGCAGTTTCCTGAAGCCAGGGCTTTCCAGAGACTCATCCACAGCCCTGGGGCAGCCAGGACTCCAGCTCTGCCCAAGAACCTGGCAGGTGCTGCAGGCGCTCCAAGGGATGTTCTGTCACACAGCCAAGGCTTCAGCCTCGATCTCTGCTGCTCATTTTTTAAATGGATAAACAGATAGTGGTTTGTAACTTGATAGAAGGAATTAGATCTTATCAGGTCTTTCTTGAAAAGAAAATACTGCCAGCCAAAGTCTGGCCTTGCCCATTTGGCTGAGCTAATTGTGCAGCACGCACAGGAACTCCAAGGGATGTCAGTGGAGCCCAATTTTAGAAACCAGAGCACAAAGCTAAATGCAGTAGGTAAGCACAGCAGAAAATTCAGAACTAACTCCAAAGGCTGTGGTAAGGTGAGGGATTGGTGCTAGTACTGCCTAATACCAACACCAGCACTCCTACCTTGGAACAGCACTTTCATTCCTTTCCAGCACTAGACCTGCTTAGAGCATATTGAATTTTCCAGCAGAAATTTCAGCCAGACAGCACTGAAGCCCTATGAAAAATTGCTTATGTTCTCCCAGCAGAACCAACAGCCTCCCACCCTCGTGTCTCTCTGCTTTGGACACAAGAAACAGAGCAGAGCCAAATAATTTAAACTCCCTCAAAACCAGGGGGGTTTGTCTGCATCACCCACACAGACAAGGAGCAACTCTGAGGAATTGCTGCCCCTTACTCTGCAGTAGGGGAGTGCAAACTCAGGCACTTTTCCTGCTAAACCAAAGCTGTGAAGGCTCCAAGTGAAGCATGGGACTGCTTGCCTCTAACAAGAGTCCTGTGTCCTGCCCCACTGAGCCTCCAGCCACGTCCACGGCTGCTCCCAGCACCTCCAACACACACACACACACAAAATCTGCCATTTACAGGTTAGCTTTGTCAGCTCAGCAAAGTGAGCTGTACCAAGAAAAACTAAACAAAATATCTTTAAGCTGGCATGGCAATGTCTGTCAGGAATTCATCAGCACAAGGTGATAAAGACAGAGTCAACATGTGCTGTCTTGGGTGGGATACGGAGCAGCCCCTACCCTGAAGAGTTTACAAATCAAAGCAAGAATTACAGAAGGAAAAGAAAAGGGTTACTTTACAACCCTCCTGAGAAAAAGGCCACAAATAATTGGCCAAGGTAAGGCCAGAGCTCTGCAGGAATTGAAGAGGGCTGCCTGTCCAGCTGTGTCAGGCACTGACCCACAAGACCAAACCCCTCTACACTGCAGAGTGCATGTCTAAAGGTGCACAATTTGAGCTCTGTGTCTTTCATTTTAGGAAGGTTCCTCTTTCATCAAGAGGGAGGCATGACAATCATTCACAACAGATAGAGGTTGAAGAAGAGAGGGTACATAATCATCTCAGCAAAGGATGAATCACTTGCTAAACACTCTTCCCCTTCATTATTTTATTGGGAAACCCAACCTCCCTGGGAGTCAAAATACCAGTGTCATGCACGTTTTCAGGAATGGCAAGGAGCTACACCCTGGCATCCAGTCTTGCCAATGGCACCCTTAACAGCCCAGGAAACAACAGGTATTTCCAACAGGGCAAGCACAAACACACAGGAAACAGAAGCTGGAGAAATGGGAGGCTCGTGCAAGCCTGGAAGAGCCTCTGTTGTCTGATCAGCCCATCAGGAAACAACCGGCCAACTCCAAGAAAGGCAGCAAAAAAATGTGAGCTCTCCACTGACAGCACTGGAGCAATTCTTGAACAAGCAAACAAAACTTCAGGATCTGTGGGTGCGAGTGCTGAACAGATGGGGCAAGGCAGGGAGGAGGATCCCCATCATGAGACAGGATTCTCCTCAGAGAGGTGACAAGGCTGTCAGCAGGAGGAGCTGCCAGACAGGGCTGTGCTGGATCTGGTCTGCTCTGGTCAAGGCAACCATCCTGCAATACATTTATTATCATTTTTGAAACCTATAAATCAATCGCAGAAAGAGGTTACAGCTACTTTAGTGCAACCAATCCCAATTTTTATATTCTAATGAGTAACAGGTACCTGTCCCACCTGTAACAAACGTAAAGAGCACGTGAAATACTTGGCATGTATTTTTATTTCAAAAGGCTGCACTAGTCAATATGCATAATGATGAAACAAATTAAAACATCCTACTTGAAAAACATTTCTTCAGAGGTTCATTAACTCAGTATTAAACCATATTAGGATATAGCAAGCAGATCTACAGGGTAGGAATTAATTACATATTTGCATTTTTGTCACACTCCGCAGTTATACAGAGGGGCCTGCCTGCCACATTTATCTGAAATAAAATTGTCACTGAAGCTGAGGGAGGCTCTCAGACAAGGTCTCCAGCTCTCAGGACAAGACTGCAGGGATGCTCAGGGAAGTCAACTGGCATTAGCTTAACACAGGACTAAAAGAAGATTAGCTAAATTCTATGGGGATGCCTTCCTTCAGAAAGGAAGTGGCTTTAATATGATTTCTTTGCTTAAGTTTGGAAGAGAATTCAATTGAATTAGGCCACTTTAAGGGTGAAGAAAAGAATCCACATAGAGCTTTTATGCAGTGCAACAAGCTGCTTTAGAAATTAACTTATTTTCTTCATGTGCTCTTCCATTCACTACCCTTTTAGTAAGGCTGTAGTTTTAACACTATTAACCTGATTAAATGAAATTTCACTTTCTCACATTACAGTATTCCACTTGCTAATGAGAAGAAATCACTAAATTAGAGCGAGCTCCCTGGAAAAGTCATCCAGTTTCAGAAGAAAAGAGTATTTTTGCTGTGGTATTTCAGTGAGTTATACTACAGGACTAGAACAACACTCAGCCTTTTTTGGGATCCGATGAGTGGCAGCCAGTGCAGTATTTGAGGGGGTGGGAAGGGGGGTCTGAAGTACCTTATTGTTTTGCTTTAAAGCCAAACAATTTCACCAGCAGAGACCATGTTCCACATGTACCACCACAAAGCACATTCCCATCTCTAAATGGCCTCCAGCATCCGAGCCAGCCTTTGGAGCAAACCAGCCCAGCAAAGTCAAACAAGAATGGCTAAATCATCATCAAACCCCTCAGAGGAAAAGACAAGGCTCAAAGGATGTCTGACACGTACTGTCTCGAGACTAGACACTGCATTTTACAGCCCT